>NC_133770.1:152128412-152467753 GCF_003597395.2 Chelonoidis abingdonii
ATAATACAAGAACTAGGGGCCACCAAATGAAATTAATAGGCAGCAGGTTTAAAACAAATAAAAGGAAGTTCTTCTTCACAAAGCGCACAGTCAACTTGTGGAACTCTTTGCCTGAGGAGGTTGTGAAGGCTGGAACTATAACAGCATTTAAAAGAGAACTGGATAAATTCATGGCAGTTAAGTCCATTAATGGCTATTAGCCAGGATGGGTAAGGAATGGTGTCCTGAGCCTCTGTTTGTCAGAGGATGGAGATGGATGGCAGGAGAGAGACCACTTAGGTTCACTCCCTCTGGGGCACCTGGCATTGGCCTCTGTTGGAAGACAGGATACTGGGCTAGATGGACCTTTGGTCTGACCCAGTAGGGCCGTTCTTATGTTCTTATGTTAGGTCTGGGACTTTGACTGAGGAATACAGTTTTATGACTGAGCCTTGGGGGCACTCCCAGGTAATATATATGGACATGGTACAGTGTATAGTGTGTATCTGTACATATGACGCCAACTTATATTTAAGCATCACAATCCATTTCCAAGCTGCTGGTGTAGTCTGGCCCTTTTACTTTAGGGCTGCAGATGGCAACACACTCCTAACAGGAGTCTCCTTGCCGGCCGTGAGCAGACGTCAGGTTCAGCACCTGTCTTCACCAGCCTCTGGCAGCACACATACAGCCTCCCAGGCCTCCCGCTCTCCGTACAGGTAACGATAGGCACATCACAAACCCTGAGTCTCTTGAGCATGCCTCCAAAGTGCCCAGGCCCCGAGCCACTGCAGAACTCTCAGATCCACTCTTCCCAAAGGAACAGCACACCCCAGCTTGCAAGACTCAGCTCAGGACCTCAACTCTACTTAACATACAGAACGGAGAGCCAGGTTTAGTGAAACCACAAATACATGTATTAGCAAAGAGCAGAGATTCAAGTGGTTGTGAGTAAGAATGTGGGAAACATAGAACACAAAATCATCACATGCTTCCTAGGGCCTAACTGACAAGACATTCCCCTGACTCCTACAGGATAGTTTACCCCAAGTCCTTTCCCCAGCATTTTCCACCACTTTGGCTGAGATCCCCCCTTCATGAGATCAAGCGTGCTGACAGTTTGTCCTCCCAGATGGAAGGAAGGAGGGTGTACCTCAATTCTCCCTAGTGATATCCCCAAATGTTCATTGTCCTTCCCAATCAGGCTCTCCTCTGCTGGTTCACTTTTTCCTTAAATCTCTCTGCAAATTGCCTTCATTAGCCCCAGCATAGACTGCCAAAGGAGGCCTGTTCTGAGCCACATAACCCTGGATTTACATGTTGAACAGATGGACAGAGAAACGTTTCTTGCCTGACAGAAAACCTGCTTTACACCTTTCTGGTGACCAGTCCTTAGTTACAGATTTGAAGAACACAATTTTTGGGTATATCCATAACTCTTTACACAACATCCATATGTACATCCTGCAGTGGGTATGATGATCAGCATGACACAGGCTTTCCGTAGAGACCTTACATGACATTCTTTTGGTGAACCTAGGGATCCCTGTCCCCCCATAAAAACAATGAGGAGACCGGCAGCACCTTAAAGACTAACAGATTTATTTGGGCACAAGCTTTGCATTTGAAGAAGTGGGTTTTTTAACCATGAAAGCTTATCCCAAATAAATCTGTTAGTCTTTAAGGTGCCAATGGATTCCTTGTTGTTTTTGTGGATACAGACTAACACGGCTACCCCCGATACTTGTCCCACCATGTACTCCCGTGCCCACTGGTATCCAGAGGTCCTTGGGGCACAGCCCGATCCTGGTAGATCTTCCCAGAGACTGTTACACCAACTGGAAGCAGCTCCACTGTGAGGGTTACCGGTGGTAGTGTGTGTTCTCCTTGGTGGTACGAGTGAGCAGGACCATGCCCTAGAAATGGAGCACAGAACCAGCTGGGTATTAACAGAGACTGTATTGTTAACTGGCCCAATCCTGATGTCTCCCTTTGTGTAGAATCCTCTCCTGGAGTCAGTGACTGTTTGGCTGGAGTGAGTGTTTCAGAACTGGGACCAGTAACACTAATTGTTAGAAACTCCCCAGGCAAGTCTCTTGGGACAAGCCAACAAACGGGTCAATGCTGCCCCCTTCGCCCTTTTCTTCTCCTTTCTCTTGGGCCCTGCCCCTCACTGTAATTCTCCCTGAGGATACCTGGCTAGGCATCCTGCTGCCGATGAGCCCTACCGCAGCCCCTTGGACACAGACAAGCAAACTGTAGGGTCGCTCCTCTGAACCACCCTAGCAAAGGTGCTGCCCTTTGCAATGCCAAGTACCAGTGTTCTCACCTGCCCGGATGGTGATGGGAGATCCACTATCTAGCTGATCAAGGCATAGGTGCCAAGCTAACGTGGGTTCCCCTGGCTTCCTACTCCTCCCTGCTCTTGCCACCCACCACCCAATGCCTGCTCAAGGACATGGCCTGAGCCCTGCAGAGCCAGGACTGGAGATGAGGGCAGCTGCACGAACTGCAGGAGAAGTGTTCTGCCCGTGGGCAATGTGCCCAGTGCTTGCAGCCCAACACAGCCCTGTGCTGAGACCCAGCTTGGTGAGATGGAGTGTCACCCCTCTGGAACCAGTGGGGTTGCACCTGCTGATGGCAAGGCTGGTATAGGAGAAGACACCCTGTTTGCCCTGAGATATGGCCAAGGGACCCCCAGCAGGGGCTGGGTGGACACTTCAAGCAGCACTCTCCCCATCTCCATCCCAGCCCTCTCATCTGGGGATCCCAAAGCACTCAAGCCCTCCCAGACGACCACAGATAAGTTCATTCTACACTGGCCTGGGAGATAGGGGCATCATTAGGGTTCCACTCCTGTCCTGGCTGGGCTGAAAGAATGCCTGTAGTTTGCAAGCCCCTCAACTTGGGCTAAATTGAGAGCAAACCCACCCCCCTGCTAGGCTCCTCAGAAGGGGATATCTTTCTGCAGTGGGCAACTCTGCCATGTTTGCTTTGAGGATCATTTGAGCCCTAGACTTGGGATGGGAGAGTAACAAATCCCACAAAGAAAGCCACAGACAATCCAAGCCCTGTGATTTGCTGGAATATCAGCCATTTCACAGCTGGGGAAACCGAGGCACAGAGAAGGGCAGGGACATGCCTGAGGTCATGGAGTGAGGCAGTAGCAGAACTGCAAACAGAACCCAGGAATTATGAATCACAGCGTGCTGAGGTGGGTCTACAATCCTGATTCCCAGGACCCTGTTCCCATGAGAAAATCTGGCCACCCTAAGTGTCATGCTCCTGTACCAGATGTGGACTGGCTACAGAGCTTGCTTATAAACCCCACCTGTGTTCATCATAAGATCCTTTGATTCTCTGAATTCACATGAATCTGCAGCTAGGCTCTTCCAAAGTCTCTCCGGTAGAGGTGTCTGTACACTGCATAGTACAGCACTGTCTCTTAAGTGGAGTTGTACTGGATCTCCTTTCAAAAGTCAATATCATGAAATCCTTTCTCAAGTTCTTCCACCTTTCTCACTAGGCCCATCATGGTGTCCATGCTGTGGCTGAGAAGGCTGTTGGTCTGCGGTTCTTTGATCATATACACTCTGAATTCATAGTTTTTGTCTTTGTAGGTTGTTTCTGTGATCAACTGGTCCATGCAATTCAGAATCCCTCCAGGGCAAGTCAGGGCTGTGTCTGATGACTTCAGCTCTGGGAGCTGACTGTGACATCAACTCCTGAATTAGTTTTAAAGTCAATAGTCTTGCCATCGTTATTCAATTTCACTCTCCAGGCAGGCTCTATGGCATCACCAGAGACAAATCCCAGAAATAATGGCTCTTGATTGTCTGTAATATGAGTCAACTCCATGACTACTTTCATGCAGCAAACAACTACAAAATGTCCATGTTTCATGTATTTATTACACTGTTTGCCTCTGGCTGAACATGCATCATATGGGATATGACTTTTTCCACACCTTGTGCATGTAGCCTGGAATTGGTCCCTCTGAGCCTGAAAGTTCTCCCTCCTTGCCTCAGGGGTTTTATGATCTTGACTTTTAACATTCAAGTGTCTGTTTGTAGTTTCTCAGCTAATTTCAGATTTTTCAAGTTGCTCCTGCCCTTTGTTCTGTTTGACTAATTCTGACTGCTTTGCTACCAGCATAGCTGTATGCAGGGTTAAATCTCTCTTCAACTGTAACTGCTGTGAAATACCCAGCCTGTCACCAATATTTTCATGTTTTGCATTCCCAGAATCACAGTTTTCAGCCAATGTATGCAGAGCTCTTATAAAACATTCAACATTTCCCCTTCATTCTTGAATTCTCTGGTGAAAACATGCGCTTTCACATCCCCATTTATCTGAGGTATAAATTATGCATCAGACATAGCCAGAACCTTTTCACAGTCATCTTTGAGACTTGTGTCCTCAGTAAAGTCAAACCATTTAAAGATAGGGTCTGCCTGCTTCCCCATAGCATATATTAAAGATGATACCTCTATATCCAGTTTCTTTGTGGAGTTGAATAGCAGTGCTAAATCTTGCAAAATATTGTTTCCAGTCTGTCCCTTCTGAAGGTTTGTTGAAGCTGATGTTCTTGGGGGCACTGAAGAGGGGCGTTGAAGGCATGCTGATGAGATCCTGCAACCTTTCTTGCTTTGTTCCTTCTGTTTGCAACCTTTTTTGCTGTATTCCTGCTATTTCTATTTTTAGTTTACTCCTGACACAATGTCATAGTCCTGTATCAGATATGGACTGGCTACAGAGCTTGCTTGTACACACTACATATGTTCATCATAAGATCCTTTAATGCTCTGCCAGGCATGTCTGAGGTTTATTTAAATGAGGTCTTTTACGCACATTGCCACCTAGTGGTTGAACAGTATAACACAGTTTAGAATTCCACTACGCTAGCAGCCTTTGCACATGTGGGCATCCTGCCTTCAGGACCGCTGGCTCACCTGCCCTGTCACTCAGCCGGAGAAGGGCCACTTCATGGCTTCAAACCACCCTCATCCTGGAGGAAGGAAATGATCAGTCTGTGGAGTACGTGGGGAAGCCAGTAGGTTGAAAGCTGGAGGAAACCCCAAGTCCCTGCAAAGCTAGATCCATCCATTCTATTGGCAGGGAATCTCTTTCTCTGTCTAGATTAATAGCATTTAAGGCCAGCAGGTGCAGTGACCCAGACAGGCTTGGCGGTGCTAACAGGGAGGCAAGGCAGAGGCAAACCAAGACAAAAGGGGTGATTTTAAAGTTGTCAAACTTTATAAGGGAAAACCCCCAAATTGTACAAGGAGGATAAATAATGTAGGACATTCCCAACAACTTACTACATAAAATAATAAACTCTTGGTTATCAACTCAATAACCTTTGTGATCATGTGCACACTGAGCAGCTAGTGCCAAACACATTGGTACGAACAAACAAGAGATTACTCAACAAAATAGACTGTATCACTTCGGAGAAGAATCCGCTTTTCCTCTCCTTGGCCGTAGCTCCAGCGCCACTCTTGCCATCCTGCTCTTTGCTTCTCTTCGCCTTGACGTGCTCCTTAGATTCGAAGGTCCTGGGGTTGTAACTCTTTGCAGTGAATTCATCCATGAGCAGGGCTTTGTCATCTACTGCGTGCTTGTTTGTCCACTAGGCACCTTTGGTCTGTCAATAGCTGTTCAAACGGTTGTTCTCTCTGTTCATGGACTTAGGTCCTCTCTGGGTGGGCATCTTTTTTACTGGTTTTAGGACCTGTTTATATCTAACAGCTTTTTGATCAATTTCCTTTTTCACCAATTTCAGGGTTTTTCCTGGATACTCTCCCTGGTGAGTCTGTAGATTTTATTTCCTTCTACTTCCTTTCTCTCACCCTGTCTGCTCACATGTGCAGGTCTGTTTTTTTCTCCTTCTCCTGACCTGAAACTTTCCCTATTTTCCTTCTTTCCTCCTTTTCACTTCCCATGCCCTACTCTAGTCTCCTGCTCATCTTCTATTTGATCACCTCACCTCCAATCCACACTCTGGTTCATCCACTAGCTCACCAGCTTGATTCTTCGCCTCCTCTTCAGCTCAAGCTGCCCTCACTGGCCGTCTCTCTCCCCAGGACAGCACAGTGGTGCTGCTGCATCACCGCTGCAGCAGGTGCCAGTGCCAGGGTGAGGCTTGCTACGAAGGGACCATTAAATCATCCAGTCTGCCCCCATATAGCACAGGCCAGAGAATGTCCCCCTGCACTCAGCCCAATGACATGTGTTTGACTGATGCATCTTGCAGAAAGGCAGCCAGGCTTCCATCAGGAGCTGGAGTTCATTTCCCCTCACTCTTAACAATTGGTGCCTTTTCTAATTGGAATGTGTATGGCTTCAGCTTCCACCCACTGGGTCTTGCTCTGCCTTTCTCAGCTCAACGAAAGAGCCTTTTAGTGCCTGGTATTTCCCCCCCATCTACATATATGAACGCTGTAATCAAGTCACCTCTCAATCTTCTTTTTGGTACAATTCTTCCATCCCTGCAGTGTCCGATTTCGAAGCTGCTGGCTTCCAAGCTCTCCTGCCCTGTGTCCTCTGTGCGTTAGAGAGCTGGCCATGGGGTTGTGGTTATAACTAGGGCTGTCAAACAATTTTGAAAAGGAATCCCAATTAATTGCAAACTTAAAAATACAGTCACAGTTAATCACAGTTTTAATCGCACTGTTAAACAATAACGGAACATCAATTCCAATTCAGCATGGAACACGTCCTCTGGAATGGGGATCGAAGCATGACAGGGCATGTGAATGTTTAGCATATCTGGCTCGTAAATACCTTGCAACAACGGCTATAACAGTGCCATGCGAAGGCCTGTTCTGACTTTCAGGTGACATTGTAAATAAGAAGCAGGCAGCATTATCTCCCATAAATGTAAACAAACTAGTTTGTCTGAGCGATTGGCTGAACAAGAAGTAGGACTGAGTGGACTTGCAGACTCTAAAGTTTTAAGTTGTTTTGGTTTTGAGTGCAAGTATATAAAAAAATAATAATTCTACATTTGTAAGTTGCAGGGTCACAATAAAGAGATTGCACTACAGTACTTGCATGAGGTGAATTGAAAAATACTGTATCTTTTTTTTACTGTGCAAATATTTATAATTAATATAAAGTGAACGCTACACACTTTGCATCCTCTGTTGTAATTGAAATCAATATATTTGAAAAGGTAGAAAAACATCCCAAAATATTAATAATCCATTTCAGTTGGTGTCCTATTTTTGTTTAACAGTGCGATGAAAACTGCTATTAATCATGACTATGTTTTTAATCTAGTTAATTGGTTTTGCGTTAATTGCTTGAGGTAACTGCGATTAATTGACAGACCTGGCTATAACTTCTTTCCGGGGTGTGTGTGTGTGCCTGCCCCTGCCTCTGGGAGTGGGAGGTTGACCCAGGAGAAGGCTCAACCCAGCTCTCAGACTCAGGACCGGCGCTAGAGTTTTTCATGCCCTAGGCGCACAACCATTTCACCACCCCGCGTGCCGCTCCCGCGGCTCCGGTGGAGATGCCGCAGCCATTTCTGTGGAGAGTCCGTTGGTCCGCGGCTCCGGTGGAGCTGTGGCAGCCGTGCCTGCGGGAGGTCCACCGGAGCCACGCGGGACCAGTGGACCCTCCGCAGGCATGATTGCGGCAAGTCTACTGGAGCCGCCTGCTGCCCTCCCCCCGGCAAAATGCTGCCCCCCGAAAATCCTGGCGCCCTAGGCGATTGCCTAGTTCGCCTCAATGGAAGCGCCGGCCCTGCTCAGACTCATGCCATAACCACAAGCCCCACCCTCTTCTCTGAAGCCTTTGCTGGCCTGAGTGAGCCCTGCTGTCATGACAGAGAAGGACACTCCAGTGCTGTATGTGCTAATGGAACCCAGGGATGGATGCGTGACACTTCCCCTGTGGGCCCTTCCTCAGGGGCCTGGGGTCTGTGACAGCACCCCAGGCTCCTTGGCTCATGCTGCAGGGCCTCCTGTGTTTAGCTTTGGGCTCGCTCACATGGTGGTTCTCCCACTGAACCCCTTCCCCCTCTGTCTTTCTGCAGCAGAGAATGGGGAGAACTCGCGGTACAAGTCATCCGGCTCCAGCGGTGAAGAGGAGCTGAACCCAGGCAAGAAGAAGCTAAGGAGGCAAAGGACTCACTTCACCAGCCAGCAGCTGCAGGAGCTGGAGGCCACCTTCCAGCGCAACCGCTACCCAGACATGAACACCAGGGAGAAGATCGCAGGCTGGACCAACCTGGCGGAACCCAGGATCAGGGTAAGCAGGCGCCTCCTCAGATACTCCAGTAGGGGGCAGTCCAGGCCTGATGGGCTGCAACGGCTCAGCCTACGGTCTGCCTTCCCCTCCAACTGTAGCTTTTACAGAGCGGGGCCTTCAGATGGGTGGGGTTTGTGTGAGAGCCTCCAGAGAAGCGCAGCAGCACAGAATTCCAGTCATATGCTGAAGGAGTAGCTCCATTAGCTGGTAGCAGTAGTAGACCATTGTCCTCTGGCAGGTCCTCCACTACAGAAGCATACAGTGCACATTGTCCCAGTATGTTACAAGTGCCGACAGCAGGGCCAGGAACCCTTTGCTGTACAGGCCTGGTAACAGTGGGAAGAAGACATCTCTCAGCAACTCCTGTCGAGTCAGGAAGCAATTCCTATCCACATCTCCTGGGGCTCAGGTGGAATGCAGGGGCAGCCCTTTGACTCCTGCCATGCTGCCATAATCCCTCTGGTGCCACAGAGCTTGGGCTTTCCCTGCCCTGTGTGCAGCTTGGAGGGCTTGCATGGGCAGAGACTGGCAAAGCTCATCACAGGGGCTGAGTGAGTCTGTGGGTTCGGGACAGACCCCCTACTGGGGCATAGGAATTCGTCACAGAGGGAGACAAAACTGCCAGGGTCATTCCAGGTGCTGGGATGACTAGGACTGCTGTTTGGGCCAGATTCAGACCTGGTGTGAGCCGGTGCAGCTCCACTGAGCTCAGAAAGTTGGTACCAAGTTGGATGGAGCCACATAGTGCTGCGAAGATGCCAGCTTGGCATCCCTAGAGCTTATTCACCGAGCAGGGACCATGTCTGCAATGCCCGGGCAAGCCCCATGCTTGTACTGGAGACAGGGATTCAGCCTCCAGGGGTTGTTCAGTCGTTGGCCCCTCTGCCAACTGGGGAAGGGGGATGCTTTGGGGGATGTGGGTTAACCTGGTAGCAGCTGGGCTGAGCCCCATGAGACAGCCCCCAGCTGGGGATGCCCGTGAGTCTCTCCTGGCTGAGGCAGGAGCAGCACAAGCTGCTGAGAAGTGGGAGGCAGGTTGACTAGCTGCAATGCTGGCTGGTGTGTCGCTAAGCTCAAAGCAGGTTTTTCTCCCCTCCACACTCTCTCTCTCTGAAGGTCTGGTTTAAGAACCGCAGAGCCAAGTGGCGGAAGAAGGAGCGGCACCTGCAGACCGAGCTGTGCAAGGGGAGCTTTGGCTCCCAGCTGAACGCTCTGCCCAGGGGCCCGTATGAAGACCTCTACCCCAGCTACTCCTACAACAGCTGGGCCCCCAAGGACTTCCAGGCCAGCCCCCTCCCTGGCAAAGGCTTCCAGCTCTTCAGTGCAGTGGATTTCAATTCCTTCTCCCCACAAGCCATGTTCCCGGGGGTGTCAACAGCCTCCATGCCCAGAATCCCAGCCCTGGAGAACTTCAACAGCCTGGCCGGCCCTGCCAGGTCTCCCACCCCCACCTGTGGACCTGAAGATTTGCCTTACATGTACAGGGACCCCTGCAACGCAAGCCTGGCAGGGGTGAGACTCCAGGCAAAGCAGCCCCAGCCCCTTGGCCTCGAGGTCCTGCCACGCCCAGCCACGAGCCCCAGCTCCTGCCAGTACACACTGGACAGGCCCATATGAAGCGAACCCCAGAGCACCGGTACCAGCCTCCTCTTCAGACCGTACAGAGGGGTGGAGGGTTCTCTCACCAAGGACAGTGTGGAGGGAGGGGCGTTCCCCAGTTCTGGGACAGTGCCCTCCACTGCGCCAGAACTGCCCTCAAAGCCAATGCACCCCACCTCCCTCTGCCAGTGCCTAGCTCAGGGAGCCCAGGGAGTGCCAAAGGCTATGAGCAGCCCCAAAGATTGTGGCTTAGCCCAAGACCTGTAGATCTGGCCCCAGACAAAGCTCACTGCAGGCAAAGTGCAGCAATCTGGGTTAAATTACTGCGGAAAGCACCATCTCAGATCCCAAACAAGTAACAGACTCTTGGGAGGAGACAAAATCCCCCTGTGAGAGGAGTGGAGGAGACCTGGAGAGGTCTGGACACAGGGCTATGGGACTAGCCTGCTCGGCAGGCACAGGGTAGGGCATGAAGCTGTTCTGACTGAGTTCTGCACTTGATGGCATTATGATCTTCAGCTCTTGCCAACGAAACAGAGATTCCAGAGCTCAGGCTGTGGCTAGAGCAGGGAGCTCAACGAATTCCGTTCCCCGCGCTGGAAGGGAATGCCAAAGGGTGAGCTGAGGAGCAGGGATGGTGTGTCTGGACTCCAGCGGATAGACCAGGAGCCCTGGATTCTATTTCCAACGCTAGCATTTCTTCACCATGTGACGGTGGGCAAGTCCCGTCCCTGCCCTGCACCTCAGTTTCCTTGCCTGTAAAATGTTGATAATGGTGCTGACCGGCCTCACCAGAGGACTAATTCATGCTTGTAATATGCTTTGGGATCCTTGGGAGGAAGGTGTAATAATGTCGGTGCAGATGACATCAGAATTGGGGGAGGTGTAAATCTCGCTGAGGACAGTCACTGATACAGAGTGATCTGGATCGCTTGGTAAGCTGGGTGCGAGCAAACCAGGTGCAGCAAAGTTCTCTGGCCTGTGTTATGAAGGAGGACAAGCAGACTCACTAGATACTCACAGCAGTTCCTTCTCATCTTAAAATCTTTGAATTTAGGTGCAAACTATTCTTTGGCCTTGTAAAATCGGTGCAAGCCTGCTTTCAGATCTGAGCCAGAGTTTGTACAGGATCTGGCCACATCACCATTATGATATCAATCCATGTCCCATCCTCCTGAGGGCAGAACAGACTGGTTTGCCTTTTCCAGTTCCAACTCCCAGGAGACCCCCCAGGACTCCTTGGCACATGGCTCACCATAGCTGAATTCCTCTCATTTCAGGGCTTACTGCCATGGGATTTTGGGGCGTGCTTAAATAGCTCCCCTGTATCTCCCCCTCCCTCAAAAGCCCACATACACAGCAGTGCTCCCTCCAGAGCCCACGAGCCCTACCTTGTGAGCAGCCAAGTGACAGGGTGCTCTCCAGCAATGGCTGTAGGAAACAGGAGTGGAACTTCGGACACACCCCACTCACTCTGCCTGGGGCCCTGGCTAGCCAGCTTTCACCTCATTTCTCTGGAAAAGGGTGGGGGATAGTGTTTAAGACCCAGGGCTGGGAACTGAGGGTACAGCTACACTGCAAAAACCCAGCGGCAACGTCTCAGAGTCTGGGCCTACAGACTGAGACTCACACTTGGGGCTGAAAATAGCAGGTAGAGATTACTGTCTGGGCTCTGAAACCTGGCCGGAGGGAGGTGTCAGACAGACCCCAAGCACCAGCCTGAGTGGAAACATTTACACAGCTCGTGTTAAAAAAGGCTCCAGAAGCAATCCTGGCAATTACAGGCTGGTAAGCTTAACTTGACTACTGGGCAAACTGGTTGAAACTATAGTAAAAAACAGAATTATCAGACACATAACTGAACATGATTTGAAGAGGAAGCGCCAACATGTTTTTTGTAAAGGGAAATCATGCCTCACCAATCTACTAGAATTCTTTGAGGGCATCAACAAGCATGTGGGCAAGGGAGATCTAGTGGATATAGTGTGGTTAGATTTTCAGAAAGCCTTTGACAAGGTCCCTCACCCAAGACTCTTAAGCAAAGTAAGCTGTAAAGGGATAAGAGGGAAGGTCCTCTCATGGATCAGTAACTGGTTAAAAGACAGGAAACAAAGGGTAGGAATAAATGGTCAGTTTTCAGAATGGAGAGAGGTAAGTAGTGGTGTCCTCCATGGGGCTGTACAGGGATCAGTGCTGTTCAACATATTCATAAATGATCTGAAAAAAGGGGTAAACAGTGAGGTATCTTTTAACTCTGTTATAGTCTTGGCCTTCACAACATCCTCTGGCAGGGAGTCCCACAGGTTGACTGTGCATTGGGTGAAGAAGACTTTCTTATGTTCATTTTAAACCTGCTCCCTCTTAATTTCATTTGGTGTCCCCTAGTTCTTGTGTTATGAGAAGGAGTAAATAACACTTCCTTATTTACTGTCTCCACACCAGTTATGATTTTACAGACCTCTGTCATATCCCCCCTTAGTCGTCTCTTTTCCAAGCTGAAAAGTCCCAGTCTTATTAATCTCTCCTCATATGCAAACTGTTCCATATTCCAAATCATTTTTGTTGCCCTTTTCTGAACCGTTCATTCAATATATCTTTTTTGGAGATGGGGTGACCTCATCTGCACCACAGTATTCAAGATGTGAGCATACCACGGAAAAAAATTAGCCGGTTTTAGCACCCCCAGCAGCAGCTCTCCCATCACAAGCACCAGCTTTCTCTTCCTGGGTGCTCAGTGCCCGTCCCACCCCATTCCACCCTTTCCAACTCCCCCACTCCACCCCTTCCCCAACCCCCACGCTCGCCTGCCTCTTCCTGCACTGCTCTGCCCCTGTCCCACCTCTTCCACCCAGTTCACACCTCCCCGAGATGCCGCCCCCACTTCAGGCCCGCCCCAACTCCACCCCTTCCCCCAAGCCCTCATCTCCACCCCACCTCTTCCTGTCCCCACTCCACCCCATGCCCCGCCCCTACCCCACCCATCCCCCCAAGTCCCCATACCTGCTCTGCCTCTTCCTCACCTCTTCCCACTCCAGTTCCACCCCCTCCCCTGATCCTTGCCCTCCCTCCCAGTGCCTCCTGCATGCCACGGATCAGCTAATCCATGGTGGTCAGGAGGCGCTGGGAAGAAGGAATTGATCAGTGGGGTTGCTGGCTGGCGGGAAGTGCTGGAGGGGGAGGGAGAGGGCAGGGAGGTTCGCTGCTGGTGGGTGCTAAGCACCCACTAATTTTTTTCCATGGGCTGGAGCACCCACGGAGTCAGCACCTATGGTGGTCAAACCTTGGAGTGGTTGTTGGAGAAAATGTGTATTTTACTAGTCCCTGGAGTGGGGAACGCAAGTTGCTACTTCCTGATCTGAGGGCAGATGTATGTGGTGTTTCCCAAGCCGCACAGCATAGGCATTTGGACCAGACAGGGCAGGAACCTGGATGGCTGAAGGAAAAGAAACACGTGCACTGCCAGAATTGCCAACATGTGGATTCTGGGCAATTCCTGGCTCATGAGGTTGCATGAGTTTGTGAGAGAGCAAGGAATACACCATGACATGGGGATTGCCGACTGTTTTACCTGCTCGGCAGCAGCTCACTGGTGACTTAAGAGGTTGTGATCTCCCAGACGCTGCATTGAGTCGCTTGGGCAGAAATGATCAGCATCTTGTTCCTGATGGACAATGTAGGAGAGCAGATTTGGCTGGCAAAATCTGAGACGTATGTCTAGGAGCTGTGACAGTTTTCTCTAATTTGAACAAATGTCTGAATAATTGCTACAGTGACAATATGAAACCAATTAGTAAGTGTTGGAAGAACATTAATTGGGAGAGTAGTGTATGGCATAGAAACATTACAAGCTTTGACACCTCTGTTTCTCAGATATGGGGTACGTTTATTGGACAGGGGTCAGCGTAAAACTCTCAGTATTTTGGAATGGACAGCCTGTTTGTGATTTCTCTTGCCAGCCCTGCTACAAACTTCACCCTTCAACTATTCTGAACCCCCACCAGGAACACCATTCCCCTGTAACACAGTTGTGCTTTGCTCCAGGCACTGTCTGGGAGTTGGATTATAACAGAGGGGAAGTCATGGCAGTATAAACCTTTGTATATCATGGAGTGAAGACTTCAGAGAGATGCATTCCCTGCTAGCAGTGGGGCAGACTCAGGTACAGTAGTGGGAGGGGCCAGGGGCCAGGCTGGAGGGAGAAATGCAGCTAATGGGTCAGGAGCATGGGTAGGAAGGTGGGCCGAAGCAGAGCATGAAGACCTTTGCAGAAGAGAACCCTATGTCTCTGTCAGGGATGCTCCAGCCCAGGCCCCTCAGCAGTCAGGGAAGGCAGGAGGAAGGAGTTCCTTTGCCTGCAGTAACTGTGCCATCCACACACCCTCCGCCACAGAAGCAGCAGCAAGCTCGTTGGTCTGTGTGATACCAGGACGCTACTGGAGCCAGCAGACAGGTGGGAGTTAACTGGCTAGGAATGAAGTGCCCTCTGAACAGAGAGGTAACGAGCTGACGGTAAATGGGTAAGGACAGGAGGGTTTGGGATCATCGTAGAGTTCAGAGACAACTCATTTAATCGAAGGAACAGGGGCAAAAAGTGTCAAAGGGCAGGGAGAGAAAAGGAGAGCAAGACGGAGATAGAGGGCTGTGCCACCTGGGCAATCCTGATAGCTCTGCTAGGATGCCACAAGCCTGACATTCAGCCCCAGCCGCTTTTCTACTGCTGGGCTCCACACCAGTGTTCCCATGCATGTGCGGAATGAATTGTGTTATGTGCACCAATACGGAGGTGATGTGTGGGGGCTCCGGCTGGGGCCAGGGATGAGGGGCTTAGGGCTGGGGTAGAGGGTTGGGGTCAGGGGTTGAGGGCTTCAGCTGGGGGTGCAGGCTCTGGGGTCGGGTCGGAGAGGAGGGGTTTGGGGTGCAGGTTGCCCTGGGGCTACAGCAGGGAGAGAGGACTCCCCCCAGACCTCTTGCCACAGCAGGTCCGGGCCAGGGCTGGGCTGGGGCCTGCAAGGAGAGGCACATCTTCCCCGGCTGCGACAGGCATCTCCCCCTGCCACAGCCTGAATGCCGTGTGGCCGCACAGCTGTGCGGCTTAGAGAGAATTTAGCTCCCCACACACAGCTCAGATGATGCCACACAATCTTAACCCACTTCTATTCCAGTGTTGGGATCCCCAGCTCTGACAATGTCCCCAAACCCAACCTGCAGCCCCTCTTCTAATCCAGTCCTGGGCTCCCCACATAGCTTTGCTGATGGATCTCTTAAAATGAGGATTATTTCTCCTGGGGAGGGCATAAACTGGCATTTAGGGTCACAAAGGGCCTAACGAGAAGTGACCAGCTCCTTCTTGCTGTAGCAGAACTCAGGTCATCTCATATAATTAAAGGGCAGTACATTCAGAGGAAATACTACTTCTTGCAGCTTGAAGCCAGGCAGTGCAATTCATGGCAGCAGGAGGTCAGAGAGTCAGATACCACCGGTAGAGTTTAAATCAAAAGGGCTGGATAATTTTCTAGCTGCTAATCTCATTTGTGGCTATGCTGGTTAAGACAATGAATCAAAGCTCTCCCCACATGATCTCAGTTGACCCTCACAGGGGTCAGAAGGAATGTATTGCTCCATTTGCAGCATTGCACAAGTGTATTCTGGGTACCAACCACTGGGCGCAACAGGGCAGAGTAGAAAATCTGATCCGCGGGATAAATCCTCTGTACCTAATAAGGACTGAGGCTATGAACAGGTTCCTGTATCAATGACAGCCTCAATCCTTCTGCAAGGACGCTTCACGGGAATTTTACAACCGAGCTGGAACTCAACCAAGAGATGCAGGGAGCAAGCATGACACTCTATTCTTTACAGCGCAAGGTGAGCTCCTTGGAAGGGTTGGCTAAAGGGGCCTGGGAGAGCTGCTCTGTGGGAAGACACAGCACAGGTGTTTATATCTGGTAGAGTCCTTCAGAGTGTCAAGGAACAGAGAGTGAGAGGGATTTTGATGTTAGGAGAGACCTAGATTGCAGCCTCAGTTTCTTCCCTTCATGGTGCCCATGAAAAGGGTTTCTGTTCCACTCTCTCTTGGTTTCTATACCTCTCCCATCACTTTAGGGCCTGAGCACTTCAGATCTTCAGTATCTGGGTTTGGTTCCAACAAAACTCTGGCAGTTTGGAGGCTTTGGCCAGGAATCTAGGGTCTTCGCTCCCTGCTGATGCACACATGCAAGTGAGAACCAATGATCGCAAAATTGATCTCACTCGAGTCCATTCAGGGTCTGGAGGCTGCATCTTGTGAAAACAAGATGGGGTGGAAATGAGAAACATAACAGGCCTCTTCTCTTCCATTTAAATCGCCCAATGATCAAGCCAGGAGAGCATCACGCCTCACCTTCCTTTCAGCTCTCCCATTCCCAGAGAGGGGCTTTGCTGTGGCCGTGTGGTAATTAACATGGCATTGGGTAATGGGCTCATTTGCACCTGCAGATTTCTTCTGAAAACCTGACTGGAACAAGCAGATTTCTACAAGGAGGAGTGAGGGGTGGGAAATCAGACATTGGAATTTGTCTTTCAAACTGCTTTTGCAGTTGCAAGGTATGGTTCTGCTCCAGGACCACACTTCCTACATCCAGGAAAACTGAAGGTCCTGTCAGAATGAGCTTCCAAGGCCAAGTGCCACTGATCTGTAGCAACAGGGAGGCAGAGCTGACTTCTGGGTTCTCTTCACAGGCAGACTAGCTGCACTGGGAGACTGAGACATAAAATGTACATGCCTCAAACGTGTTGTGGAATGGTCCAATTTCCCTAGGCAGATGTGTCCTTAGAAGAGGTTTAGCCAAACCTTGCTGCAATTGAATGAGAATTTCACAGTGGAGAGAAGTAAATAGCGTGTCCCCCAATGGTCTGCACTGGGAGCAGTGCTGTTCAACACATTCATAAATAATCTGGAAAAAGGGGTAAATAGTGAGATGGCAAAGTTTCCAGATGATACAAAATGTCTCAGGATAGTTAAGTCCAAAGCAGACTGCGAAGAGTTACAAAGGGATCTCACAAAACTAGGTGACCGGGTAAGAAAATGGCAGATGAAATTCAGTGTTGATAAATGCAAATTAACGCACATTGGAAAACATAATCCCAACTATACATATAAAATGACGAGGTCTAAATTAGCTGTTGCCACTCAAGAGAGAGATCTTGGAGTCATCTTGGCTAGTTCTCTGAAAACATCCACTCAATGTGCAGCAGCAGTCAAAAAAGCGAACAGAATGCTAGGAAGCGTTAGGAAAGGGATAGATAATAGAAGAGAAAATATAATGCCACTGTACAAATCCATGATAGGCCCACATCTTGAATACTGTGTGCCGCCCCATCTCAAAAATGATATTTTAGACTTGGAAAAAGTACAGAGAAGGACAACAAAAATTATTTGGAATATGGAACAGCTTCCATCTGAGGAAACATTAAAAAGACTAGTACAGTTCATCTTAGAAAAGAGATGACTAAGGGGGGCATGACAGAGGTTTATAAAATCATAACTGGTGCAGAGAAAGTGAATAAGGAAGTGTTATTTGGCCCTTCGCATAACACCCGAACGCGGGGTCACCCCATGAAATTAATAAGCAGCAAGTTTAAAACAAATATATGGAAGCACTTCTTCACACAGGGCAGAAGTCAACCTGTAGAAGGGGATGTTGCAAAGGCCAAAAGTATAACTGAGTTCAAAAAAGAATTAGATTAGTTCATGGAGGACAGGTCCATAAATAGCTATTAGCCAGGACAGCCAGGGACACAACCCCATGTTCTGTGTGTCCTTAAATCTCTGCCAGAAGCTGGGACTTGATGACGGGATGGATCACTTGATAAATTGCCCTGTTCTGTTCATTCCCTCTGCAGCATCTTGCACTGGCCACTGTCGGAAGACAGGACGCTGGGCTAGGTGGATCATTGCTCTGATTCAGCATGGTCATACTTATGTTCCAACTTTCCTCGCATTTCTCTCATTCCCAGTGCACCCAAATCCTGCCCTGCCTTGGTAAGTAAGAGGAGAATTTGTTGTCTGCTCATTCAATCTTCCTGTCACACTGCTCAGCTGATGGATCCTCACTAATCAGAGTGAGTATTCCCAAACCATGGGTTGAATTCATCCTGGTGTAATGCTACTTCAGTCAAAATGGTCGTTGTCATGATATAATTCCCCACTCTGAACCTTAGCGTCCAAAAGATGGGGTACCAGCATGAATTCCTCTAAGCTCAATTACCAGCTTAGTACTTGTAGCGCTGCCACCAACCAGGAATTTCAGTGCCTGGTATGCTCTGGTCCCCCCAAAACCTTGCCCGGGGAATCCCAAGACCCAGATCTTCTGGATCTTAACACAAGGAAAGTAAACCCTTTCCCCCACCATTGCCTCTCCCAGGCTTCCCTCCCTGGGTTACCCTGGAAGATACTGTGATCAAACTCCCTGAATCACAAACGAAGGAAATTCACTTCCTCCCTCTTCTCTCCCTCCCCAGACTTTCCCTGAGAGAGAAAGTATCCTAACACAGAGAGAAATCAACCTCTCTCTCCCCCTTCCTCCTTTTCCCCACCAATGTCGCTGGTGATCCAGACCCAGTCCCCTGGGGTTCACCAGAATAAAAAAAACTATCAGGTTCTAAAACAAGAAACTTTTATTAAAGAGAGAAAAACAGTAAAAAATTATTTTTGTAAATTTAAAATGAATAGGTAAGGTCTTCAGCTAGAGGCACTGGAAATACCCCAGCTAAGTATAATACAAATTAAAATCCTTTCAGCAAAAATACAAATTGAACTCCTTCCAGCCAAATCAATTTGCAAATAAAAGAAACAAAATAGCCTAACTCGCTATCTTCTAGTACTCACTATTCAGAATTTACAGAGCCTGGATTGGAGAGAAGCCTGGTTGCACTTGGTCACTCTCAGAACCAGAGAGAACAACCACCAAAATAACAGCACACACAGACAACTTCCCTCCTCAGATTTGAAAGTGTCCGTCCGATGGGTCCTACTGGTCAGGTGACAGCCAGGCTTACTGAACTTGTTAACCCTTTACAGTCAAAAGAGATATAAAGTACTTCTGTTCTATTAACTCCTACTATCTGTTTATGACAGTCGTACCAGGGATCAAGATGCCCCACTACGTTGTCAGACTCTATTCACTATCATCAGGAGGTAACTGAGGTCAACAAAGAATCAGATCAGATCAAATGGGATTTGGAAACAGATGGCTCCTGAACACATGACCTACACATATCCCACTCAGGCAAATTTACCTAGTTACCCGAATCACTGGAAGACCCAATGACAGAGAAAAGATTATTTCCCACTTATTTTACGCTGAGTGCATCTGACAATCTGAGTAGTGCCATGACTTGTCTGTGTAGCTTTATGCAACACGAACGTCCACTGTATTGGTGATGGTGGCAACTGTCTTACATATGTATGCTCTGTAGAAAAACAACTTAAAGAAGAGTTCATTGCTGACCTACAGCTGGTGTGTTCTTGTGTTTATTTAAGAGTCTAATGAAAATCCAATTTGCAAGTGGAAATGAGGTGGCATTACTGTTAGCTTTGCTCCTTAAATAGTTGGACATCAGCCTGACACTAGATTCTGAAATCAAGACAAGAAACTTGAGTTGACCTGACTCCATCCTGGAAAATTTCCAAGTGGGATGAGGCTGTGGGCTCCCACCCATGAAAAGGGGACTCTTACATTATGCCTGGGACACCAAAAGTCCCCTAGGCTGACCCTGCCTTTCCTTCTGTGTCACAGCTCATTCCATTTCTCTAGGAGGGTTTAACCCTCCACATCAGTGTCCAGAGCAGAGATCTCTGAAACTCTCTGTGTGGGGCAAGGCGACCCAGAAAAATGACTTCATGAGCGTGATGTGCAATAAAGACCACTGTGTCCAGTAATGAGGCCTGGGCTTAAGCACAGACAATGCTGGTGAGGCTCCACTAAGTCGTCATTTGCAGGCTGGCTGAATCTTCCCCTCTGGCTGCGGGGTGCAGAAAGGCAACTCATAGCTCAGTCAACCCTTCTAGCTCCTGGGTGCCTGCTTCTTGTGTAGGTCACCCAGGCCAGGATTCAAACAGTGGTTTAACTCCCCAGTGCAGAGCCCATGTGGCCCAGGATATTATATTATTTGCTGGTCATGGCCATCATCAGTGCCTGGAGAGAAAGACAAAATTAGATGATGACCATTGCCTCGGGCAGGTGTGACGGGCTGGAACACAGAAACCCCCTTGGGATCGGCCAACTGAAGTGACAAGACTACCTCTGCCCCTGCTTTCCCTACCAGCACCCTGTCTCGCTGAGCCAGACACGCCCATCTGCTCCAACAAAGACCCAGGGTCTGAATTACTTGCCCCAAACAGTTGCAGACTTAACTGAAAGCAGCTAACAGAAGTGTTCCTGTCTTTAACACTCAGATGCCCAACTCCCAATGGGGTCTAAACCCCAAATAAATCCGTTTTACCCTGTATAAAGCTTACACAGGATAAACTCATAAATTGTACGCCCTCTATAACACTGATAGAGAAATATGCACAGCTGTTTTCCCCTGCCCTGATATTAATACATACTCTGGGTTAATTAATAAGCAAAAAGTGATTTTATTAAATACAGAAAGTAGGATTTAAGTGGTTCCAAGTAGTAACAGACAGAACAAAGTAAGTCACCGAGCAAAAAAAAAATAAAACACGCAAATCTATGTCTAATCAAACTGAATACAGATCATCTTACCCTTAGAGATGCTTCAGTAAGTTTTTTTCTCAGACTGGACACCTTCCAGGCCTGGGCACAATTCTTTCCCCTGGTACAGCTCTTGTTCCAGCTCAGGTGGTAGCTAGGGGATTCTTCATGATGGCTCCTCCCTTTTGTTCTGTTCCATCCCTTTATATATCTGTTGCATAAGGTGGGAATCTTTTGTCCCTCTCTGGGTTCCCACCCCCTTCTTCTCAATGGAAAGCCACCAGGTTAAAGATGGATTCTAGTTCACGTGACATGATCACATGCCACTGTAAGATGACTTCAAGCCTTCATTTCCTCCAGCCTGACTCACAGAAAGGCTTGCCTGCAAACAGAGCCATCCATGGTCAATTGTCCTGGTTGATGGGAGCCATCAAGACTCCAAACCACCATTAATGGCCCACACTTTGCATAATTACAATAGGCCCTCAGAGTTGTATTTCATATTTCTAGTTTCAGATACAAGAGTGACACATTTATATAAATAGGATGAACACTCAGATTATAAGCTTTGTAATGATACCTTACAAGAGATCTTTTGCACGAAGCATATTCAAGTTACATTATATTCACTCATTAGCATATATTTATAAAATCATATAGACTGCAACATCACAACAGGAATAAAGAGAAGTAAACAGAACGTGCACCTAGGCCTCACCAGGCTAAAGCTAGGGAGCAAACCTGGGCTATCAGTGGCCCAGCTGTTGCCTGGAGCTGTGATTGTGAGGGGCCGAGAGGGGAGCTGCAAGGATTTGGGCTGTATGACATCATTAGTCCTGTGCCAGCTAATCCTGAGCACTACTGCAAGTCATCCCTGCTCCACCCGCACTGTCCCTGGCGTTAGCCTATGACAAGGCTCTTCATTTCGCTGTCGCGCTTCATTCACCAACTTCCTCGTATCTGAAAAGAAAAAAAAAATCCACAAAGCAGCAGAAGAGGTGGGGTTCAGCTACGCCAGCCCTTACAGCCAGAGCTCCTAGCTCTGCGCTCCTGAGGGCGGCTCACAACCCCGGCCCATGCACCAAGCCTGAAGTGACCGCGACAAAGTGCCCCGCCCTGCGGGAGGGAGATCGCAGCAAAACGTGACATCGCCGCTTCACACCACAGCGCGGCTCAGCATCGCGCCGGCCGCGAGCCCTGTGCCTGGGGACCTCACACCCCTGCGACCCGCTGGCTGGGAGCCCCGCCCCCCGGCTGGGAGGGAGCCCCAGGACCCAGCCAGCTGGGAAAGGCCCTGGGCAGATTATTGGCACAGCCCCGCCGCAGACACGCCCCCAGCCCGTCGCTAGGCAACGCCGCCGCGTGCTCACGAGAGGGCCAGCTGCCCGCGGCCCGTGACGTGCTATCGCGCCGCACCACCGCCGCGCGCGCTCCAGCGTCCAGGGGGAGGGGCGGAAGTCTGGGGGCGAACGCGGCAGGGCACTTCCGGTGTGCCCCGGAAGGAGTTGCAGGGCGGACGTGCGTGCTGCGCGGCGACTTGTTTCAGTTTTGGCCGCTGCTTGATCCACTGCGGGGAAGGGGAAGCGGCCCGAGTCCAGCACCGGGGTCCGGGCGGGTGAGGCGGCGCCATGGCGGATGTGACTGCGCGGAGCCTGCAGTACGAGTACAAGGCGGTGAGTGGGAGCGGCCGCCCGGGTGCGTGGGGGCGGGGAGGGAGCGGAGCAGGGGCCCGGGGAGGGGGTAGGGGGAGGGAAGATGAAGGAGGGAGGCGGCTGGGCGAAGCCCGGGGAGGAGGGGAGGGCGGCGGGGGAGCCCGGGGGGAGAGGGAAGAGAAGGGGGTCAGGAGCCTGAGGGGGGTGGGGCGGGAGCGGCCCTCTCTGGCCCTGTGTGTGAGCGAGCAGTTCTGTTCTCGTCACCCCACAACCCTGGCCCCCCATTTTCCCTGCAGGAAGGAAACACTAACTCGGACCTGGGTAAGCTTTGTACAGGCCGTAGTATTGCTGTAAAGTTGTGATCGATGTTGTAAATATACAAATGGGGAGACAGAGTCTTGCATCCTTTAACATGATCCTGGAAACCCTGGGTTGTGGAGTAATTCTGGTAACCTGCAGGGTGCTAATGCTTGGCATGCGTTAGGCTCTGCTATGTACATGCCATGTGGGGAAGCATGGTGGCTGTGGGAATCATTACTTCAAATTGCCCGATGGTTGTATGTTCACAGCCATGAGGGGCTCGCCTTGCATTTCATTATCTAAATTTATAAAATAAACTTACCCTTGACCCTGCTTCCCTCTGCAGCTACTGCCCCTTATTCCTTTCATCCCTGAGGTCATTGAAATTCTGTCTCTAACTGCTGTGTGGTGTTCTTTTCCTTCAGTTGCAGCCTAGATCCTGCATAATATCCCTAAAATGCAGCTTTTCTTATTTCTCCATTCACACAGATAAAACTCTTGTTCAGGTTCTCATCTTACATCTTGATTATTGTAACATCCTTCTTTCTGGCCTGGACTGCTGCAGTCTTGCCCCACTCATATCCGTTCAGAATGTGGCTGCAAAGATCATTTCCCTAACCTGTCATTTTGACCATGTCACCCCTTTCTTTGCATCCCTCACTGGGTCCCCCTTTATCATAGGCAGGCGCTGACTCTGTAGGTGCTCTGGGGAAAAAATGGTGGGTGCTAAGCATCCACTGGCAGCCCCCCTATCAGAACCTCTTCCTGCCCGCTGGCAGGCCCTGCCGATCGGCACCTTCCACCCAGCGCCATAAACTGTTTTGCAGTGTGCGGTAGGTTCTAGGGGGGAGGGGTGGGAACAGGCAGTGGGGATGGGGCCTTTGGGAAGGGGTGCACCCCCCCCCCCCCGGCACATTGAAAAGTCAGCGGCTGTGCCCTTTATTGTATCAAACGTAAGCTGCTTGTCTTCACTTACTTTCAAGGTTCTTCACGGTCAGTTCCCACCCTACATATCATCTCTCATTCGCTCTTGAGCTGTTGATGCCTGCCTCCAATTGGCTGCTTTTACCATCTGCTTGTCTGAAAATTTAACAAGCATCTTCATGCTTTCCCTGTACTGCTCCTCCCCTTGTGACACTCCCTGTAAATATTTTCAAGGGTACCTCATTATCTTCCTTCAGCTCTCTTCTTAAAACTGCCCTTTGCAGTATGGTCTACAAAAAGCCTGACAGCCGGTAGTGTGCTGAGACCACTGATGATGACCACTCATTGTTTCCTTATGCTCTGCTGTCTGTATCCATTTGTTATCTCTGGGTTTATACTTGGATTGTAAGATTTTGGGAGCAGAGCTTGTCTTTATTGTTCTGTTTGTGCAGTGCCTAACACCATGGGGACTGGGCTCATGACTAAAAGTCCTAGGCGCTACAGTAATGATGATAATGTGTGGGAGTTTGTTTGGGATGGCCACGGGCAATAATGAAACGTACTACTGGCCTGGCTGGGGTTGTAGAGATTGTTGCATTGGTTTCTTCACACCTTTTACTTGTTCTCTTGTGCTGTGATCCCTCCAGAACTCTAACCTCGTACTTCAAGCTGATCGCTCCTTGATCGACAGGACCCGCCGAGATGAGCCTACAGGGGAGGTGCTCTCCTTGGTTGGGAAGCTGGAGGGCACTCGAATGGGTGACAAGGCTCAAAGAACCAAACCCCAGATGCAGGAAGAGAGACGAGCGAAGTGAGCGGATTACACATGAATTTGTCTTTCAGAGCTTGGGGTTCTAAGAGACTAAATGAACACAGAGCACTGAGTGAGAGCATCCTGACTGCAGTACGGTATTCAGGAGTCTAATGCTGAAAAGCTTGTGTTGGATCTAGCCCTAGGAATTTAAAGTATTTCCACACTGCCTGGGTTTCAGAGATTATTGTTAAGGATAGAATTTAATCATGGAGGTCATGGATTCTGTGACTTTAATGAACCTCCATGACTTCTTTGGCTCCAGCCCCTGCTGCAGGGGCTGGAGCTATCAGTGTCATCCCTCCCAGTTATTTTCAGTAAAAATCATGGACAGGTCATGGGCTTCCATGAATTTTTGTTTATTGCTTGTGAGCTGTCTGTGGCTTTTACTGAAAATAACCATGACACAATCTTAACCTTAATTATCATACAGTTATCTAGGAAAACCCTTAAAGCTTGTGCTCTTAAAGTGATACCTATTCACTGCCCTCCTCAATATTGCTTCTTATGTAAGTTCGGCTGTGTACTCTTGATTTGGTTTTTCTTGCAAGTTATTCTCTACACCTTAGCTATGCACATGATGACAGTGCAGATAGTGTAACCTTATAGAGAATGATTCTGTTACACCACACAAATGCGGGAAGGAGCCGTGAAGGTTGCCTTGAGGAACCTCAACTCGAAATTCCATGACTTTAAGATCATAATTGCATCAGACGTAATGCTGAGTTAATGTTCTTGCGTCTGAGTACTGCAGACAGTGTGCTGCTGTGGATAAGGAGAGTTTCCCATGAACTGGCCAGGCAGCGATACTTTCATATGTCTCAAGTGCAGTAAAAATTAACTTCTTGTGCCATGGATAGAAAATACATTTGAAGGGTTACTGTCAGGCTTTTAAAAAATGTCATGTTCTAAAAAAATCTTTGAGATACTGATAGATTGAATTATTAAAAAAACTCTTTGCCACCATTTATGCCAAGTGCTTACTTTCTAATTTTGCTCTGATTGACTTGTGTGATGTTTTCCTTGCCCTGCTTTCTAGGAGGAGGAAGCGTGATGAGGACAGGCATGATATCAACAAAATGAAGGGTTATACGCTACTCTCTGAAGGCATTGATGAGATGGTGGGAATCATCTACAAACCCAAAACGAAGGAGACCCGGGAGACCTATGAGGTGCTGCTAAGTTTCATTCAGGCAGCCCTTGGGGACCAGGTAAGGATGTGCATGGACCTGTGAGGGTATCTTTGCTCTAACTACTTGTGTTGTGTGTACATATCAGCCGAGTGGAGTTGTCAGAACTCTGTTTGTGCGTGGTGTGGGGCAAATAGCTGGCAGAGCTGTAGTTCAGATCAGTCAATAAGCTGGTCTTTGGATCCTTGATTGCTAATCCTTCTGTTGCAAGCTAGTGAGAAGTATAACAACTTGTGGGTGCTAAAGCTCTTCACCTGAGATACTGTCTCCATAGGACCCTAGACGCACCCCCAGAGCTACCTGAGTGACTGCCCTTACTGTAAGGTGGGATCTGATTTCTGAACAGGGTCGTGGCTGTTACTGTTCCTCATGTGCTGGCACAATGCTGCAGTGTTTTAGAGGGAGATGCTTCCAGATCGGTCGTTTTTCCATGGAGATAATTATTGTAGACAGAAAGGTGGAAGCATTTAGTCCATAAATGTGAGCCAGACTTTTAGTTCCACTGCTGAGCAGTGGGAGTGCTTATCCCAGGTGGGAAATGCGCAGTCCGGTACATAAAGCATCCCCTAAATTAGGTGTGTTGCAGCTGTTCTCATTTCTTCTGCAGCCACGTGACATTCTCTGTGGAGCAGCGGACGAGGTCTTGGCTGTATTGAAGAATGAGAAGCTGCGTGACAAAGAGAGGCGGAAGGAAATTGATTTGCTGTTAGGACAGACGGACGACACCCGCTACCATGTGCTGGTGAACTTGGGCAAGAAGATCACAGACTATGGTGGTGACAAGGAGATCCAGAACATGGGTAGGGATCACCCTCGAGCTTGCGCCTGGACTCCTCCCTTGTATTATCTCACAAATCACAGTATATGGGTTCTCAGCATGTTGTATTTCAATAGCTGGCACACAGATGGGGCACAGTGCCTGTATGCAGGGAGGCTAGAAAGTGTTTTAAACTGAGACGGGGCTTAAAAATGTTTCTTTGGGGCTTGGTGGTAAATAGTTATTGGACTTGGAAACTAAGGGCTACACGCTAGCACAGGGGTGGGCAAACTTTTTTGGGCCAAGGGCCACATCTGGGTGGGGAAATTGTATGCAGGGCCGGGGCAGGGTGTGCGAGGTCTGAGGGGGGGTGCGGTGTGCAGGAAGAAGCTCAGTGCAAGGGATTGGGGCAGAGGAGGGGTGTATGAGGGGGTTCAGGGAAGGGGGTTGGGGTGCAGGGAGGGGTGTGGGGTGCGGCAGGGGATTGGGGTGCACAGGGGTGCAGGGTGCAGCAGGGGGTTGGGGTGCGAGGTGCAGGCAGGGGGCTTAGGGCAGGGATTGGGGGGCGGAGTGCAGGAGGGGTTAGGGCTCTGGTCCGGCACCACTTACCTAAAGCGGCTCCTGTGTGGCATTGGTGCGCACTGGGAACAGGGCAGGCTCCCTGCCTGCTTGCCCTGTCCCCAGCCCTGTGCCACTCCAGGAAGTGCTGCTGCCCCTGGGAGAGGTGGGATGGAGAGCTCTGCATGCGCTGCCCTTGCTGCACCTCCAGGTACCTCCCCCGAAGCTCCCATTGGCCATGGTTCACCATTCCCAGCCAGTGGGAGCTGCGGGGGCGGTGCCTGGAGGCATGGGCAATGCACCGAGCCTGCCCCCCATCCCCCCGGGGCTGCTTCTGAGAGTGCTGCAGGGCCCCTGCGGCACCACGGAGGGCAATCCCAGGGCTATAGTTTGTCCTCCCCTGCGGTAGCCTAAGCCATGCATATAACTCCCAGAGATGTCTATGGATAATGTTTAGTTTTTCTATTCAAATCCTGATTCAGTCATAAGTAAAATGAGTGATATTTTCTCCACTTAGCCTCTCGTGGGAACGTATCCCTGGGTGTGCTCCCCATGCTTTAGTGGGTACTGGTGCTTTTGCATTATAGTGGTGCAAAAGCAGGATAACTGGGTTGAGCTTGGGTTGCACCCTTCTAACTCCGTCCCCCTTTACAGATGATAACATTGATGAGACGTATGGAGTGAATGTGCAGTTTGAGTCTGATGAAGAGGTAAGTGATCAGATACTTCTACGGTGGTGGCTGAGCTGCTCTTC
Organism: Chelonoidis abingdonii; assembly: GCF_003597395.2. NCBI lineage: Eukaryota > Metazoa > Chordata > Testudines > Testudinidae > Chelonoidis > Chelonoidis abingdonii. Next base: position 152,155,890 of record NC_133770.1, read on the forward strand.
TTTGTGCTGCTGGTTGTGGACAGGGCTTGGGGACGTGGGGAGCTGGAGTTTGGCTCTATCTCAGCCTTGTTGGCCAGCGAGGCTGAGCCAGGCCGGAAGATTAGACCCTGCTTCCTGGTACTGGAAGGCTTGGTAAATTACTGTACTATACTGTACTGCCTTTCACAGAAATGTGTATGAATTCTATGGCATGGCCCACAGACCAGCTGCTTGGTTTTGATCAGCTGTCAGACTTCCTGGCCTCCTCAGCAGTCCCTTTCAGATTGAAACTTGCGCGCTCTCTCTCTCTCTCTCTCTCTCTCTCTCTGACTTCCTGTTTCCTGCAATGCCTTTTCTAAATGTGAGCCACTTGGGACTATTTCATATAATTGCTCTTCTGTCACATTTACCTGAGTGAGGGTCTGAAAAGAATTGCCTTGTCTGGTTCCTTAAGGCAGAACAATACAGGAACCTCTGAGTCATTGGTAGCACTTATTTTTGAAAGTCTTGAGGTGGGAAAGGATTGAAAGGACTTGTGCGCCCTAACAAGTTCTGAACGCACTTTAACATCACAAGATAGATGAGGGTTATCTGCAGCGAGCTCAGTGGAAACATGCTCCTTCTAAAACAGAACTAACGCGAGGGAGTAGCTGTCCCAGGGGAGTATTGAGAAGGATAACTGAGCCTGAGCAAGGGACCTGACACGTGGCCAAGATGGCATCTGTAAGAAACTGTCCCTCTTTCTGCTCTGGGCCATAGATGATCGCTGCATGAAAGATTTTCCCTCACTCCCATAATTTAGGGGTGCCCAATTGGCTTGGTACGTTATTTTTTCTGCTGACTTTGGCTGCATCTGGTATTGGTCACAACTGAAAGCAAGATGACAGACTACAATAATAATGCTCACTTCTACTGAGCTTGCAGTACAAGGAGCGCCATCCCTGATAAGGATCATATCTTCTAAATGGGAAGACTGAGGCATGGGGTGATGGGACTTGCCCAAAGTCCTGTGATCTTCTGCCTTAACCACAGTATGATTTTTCTGCTGCCGGAGGAAGGACTAGCTCAGCTTTCAGTGGGAATGGCATTTGTTGTACTCCTATCCAAGGTGTGGAGAGCTTCTCCATGAGGTTTTCTGGGGAGAGAGCCATTCACAGGAGCTGTGTGTTCCAACAGGAAGGCGATGAGGACGTGTACGGTGAAGTACGGGATGAGGCGTCTGATGATGACATGGAGGGGGACGAGGCTGTTGTCCGCTGCACCCTCTCAGCCAATGTGAGTTACCAAGTGGGAAGCGAAAGGCTACTTTCCTATCACTGGAGGGTTGGCTTGAAGTTGGTGGCTGTATTAAAGCTATGGGGACTTCATTCCTAACTGTGATAGCAGACACTAGTGTGTCAGATTTAGCTGAGGGCCCCCTGCTGGAATGCTGTACGAGAAGCCAACTGCTGAATATTTGGGTGTCTTAAGCCCCCAGGGTCAGAACAGAGTCCAGGCACTGCTGCTGTCTTTGATCCTCCTGGCACGCTCTTGGGGAGCAGAACTTCTATGTGGTGTACCCCTTCTGAGAGCTGTGACCCTACGCCCCACCCCAGAACGGGTGCTGACCCTCATGCTTATCCTGTCGGTTAACACACCCTATCTCAGAACACGAGCTGGGTGGTGCTTTGGGTCCATAGTTTCCTTCATGGAGCACATGGTAGATGTAATTTGTGAAACATAGACATTTTGCACAGGATTCTAAAACACAATTGTTCTTTCTTTGATAGAGTGAGAAATACACAGATCTATACAAAAATCCAGCATGCATTTCCCTACCTCCATTTCCTCACTATTCCAGAACATTCTTTGTGTCCAGGGTCCCACTGCAGAAGTGTGTGACTTGTGTTCTGAACCAGAAGCCTTCTGCTCCAAGCTTATGTTCTCTAAATACATTTCACCAACCAAGTAACAAGTGTGAACTCCTCAAACCCTCTAACAGCCTTGCCTTAGAGTTAGACAGTCCCTTTGGGCACTCTGGTCTATCTTGCCACCCAGGCAAGCCTGCCTCTATGATCGATGGTACCTTATACCAAAAATCACAATAATATTCAGGTTACTCCCAGTCCCAAAGGACCAGTCACTTACCCCAGGTCAGTTGTACCTAGGGTGTCCCAATTTTATAGGGACAGTCCTGATTTTTGGGTCTTTTTCTTATATAGGCTCCTATTACCTCCCACCCCTCGTCCTGATTTTTCACACTTGCTGTCTGGTCACCCTAGTTGTACCCCAGATCTCTTACCAAAGTCAATGCTTGTAGCCAATCCTATATCAAACTGACTAAAGACTTATTAAATAGGAAAAGGAAATGAGAGTTATTTACAAGGTTAAAGCAGGTAATATACACGACAAATGAGTGACTGTGTGACTGGATTCCTGGAGGAGCCAGCTGAAGTCACTCAGTAAGGGTGAACTGCAAAGAATGAGGCAGACAGCCCCAAAGCTGGTGGATGTTTCAATACTTAGATTTACCAAGTTAGCACTAAACAGCTTCTGTTATACCTTAACGGTGACTCGGAAGTCCAAAACACAGTTCCCTTAAAGTAACCCAGCCTCAGCCTCCATCTAATTACCCAAGTCAGATATGATGAAGATTAATGAAAATCTTATTTCATCATATAAAAAGGTTCTACCAATCCCAGGGGATCGGACACATTACCTCCCAGGTTACCCAAATACATGCTTATAGCCAGGTCTTGTTAACTAAACTAAAATTCATTAAAAAAGAAAAGAGAGTATTTTTAAAAGATCAATATACATACAAACATGAGTTCAATTCTTGAGGTTCAGATTTATAGCAGAGATGGTGAGCTTTGTAGTTGCAAAGAGTTCTTTTGGAATTTTAGTCCATAGGTTATAGTCCAGTGTCCAATATGATATCCAGGGTGTACCAGCTTAACTGGGATCTCATCTTGCAACTCAAACTTCCCCTGATGAAGCAGATCTGAGATGACAGAATGAGGACCCCTGGATCTTTTATACAATTTCAGGCCTTTGACAGGTTGGAGTCCCTCAGGGAACGATAGGCCCTTATTTCCTAAGCATCCTCGTTTGCCTATTTTTCCACCATTCATAGAATCATAGAATATCAAGGTTGGAAGGGACCATAGGAGGTCATCTAATCCAACCCGCTGCTCAAAGCAAGACCAACACCAATTAAATCATCCCAGCCAGGGTTTTGTCAAGCCTGACCTTAAAAACCTGTCAGGAAGGAGATTCCACCACCTCCCTAGGTAACCCATATAGGCGAGGCTAAGGGCTAGTCTACACTGGAAGTGCTGCATCAGTGCAGCTATGCTGCTGTAGCGCTTCTGATGAAGAAGCTCTTGTTGGCACAGTAAAACCACCTGTGCGAGAGGCGGAGTAGCTGTGTGGGCAGGAGAAGCTCTGCCCGCACTGGTGCTTAGGTCAATGTAACTTGTGTCGCTCGGTAGTGGTGGGGGTTTATTCACACCCCTGAATGGCATATGTTATATCGACGTAAGTGGTAGTGTGTACAAGCGCTAATACACGCAGCACCGTGCAAGCTAAGCTAGAAGCACTGAACACGTTCTTAAAACTCCAATATCTGCGTTAACAGTACTGACACACAGGTGAGCCAGGCTTGTTTCCAGCTATACATTTGTGTTCAGTGAGGCCTGGGGCCTTGGCATGAGCTGGCACTGGGTTTTCCAGCATCATACTCCTCTGTTGCCCAGAACTGCCTGTGTGACTCTCCCAGTTTCCCCTGTGAGTCTCTTTAAACCCTGTTCTGTCCTCTTTGTCATGCTGCTGGTAGCTCCTTTTTCTCCACTTCTCTCCAACTTGCAGACAGTAGGAGGAAGTAGCTTTTCCCCGGTCCAGCAAACTTCCTTAGCATTGCTGTCGTTGGGTCAAAGCCCCGTCATTACAATTAAGTGCTCTGTTGTCCCTGGTCTGACTGCTGCTGCCAGGGCTTTGCTCACATACACGATGGCTGGGGGGTGGGGCAGTACCCAAAGGGCTGTTTGTGCCTGTCCTGGGGACTCAGTCCTGTGTGGGCGAAGGTCGGCCGTAAGGAGACACTGCCTGTCTTTCAGCTGGTGGCCTCAGGTGAGCTGATGAGCTCCAAGAAGAGAGACTTGCATCCCCGAGACATCGATGCCTTTTGGCTTCAGCGGCAGCTGAGTCGCTTCTACGATGATGCCATCGTGTCCCAGAAGAAAGCAGACGAGGTGCTAGAGATCTTAAAGGTATGTGGCCAATTATCCTGCCTCTGCAGGTGGAGAAGGTTCCAGACTCAGGGCCTGCCTGGCTGGAAGACAGGAAGCTGCCTGGGCAAGTTCTTTACACTTTGGACCTATTTTTCCATATTAAAATTGTTAATACAACCAAACAACTTGCTACTTTGCCACTCTTCCCCTGAGGATACTCCCATCGTGTCCCCCTCTGCTGTGAGGACCAGGTTTAACGCATGAGCAGACCTTCTCTTGGGTGACAGTTACTGCTTCTTGTGGAAGGTCAACTCTGGGGTGGTGTTCCCCATGCTAACCATGACCCTGATCCTCGCTCCCTTTGACTTCCCTTGGAATTAGGGTGCCCAGCACTTCTCAGGTGCCAGCCCTTCATCTACAGTATTTATGCGGCTCAGATGCCTGTAAACTGCACCAGCATAGATGACCTAGCTGTCCTGCACCTATAGGCCTCTTAGGAGGGCGGAAAAAGGTTCTAGGACAGACTGCACTTGTTTAGATTCATCTCAGCAACACTGGCAAACTTGCTCAGAATCTTGATTGTTACCTGGAGGATAGGAGTTGTCAGTCTGGCGGGTAGCCTGTATGTGCTGTGCAGTTAGGTTCTACCTGCTGTGCAGTGGGAGTTTGGGTCCCCTGCCCTCTCCCATGGTGAAGCAGGGCAGCAGATGTAACCAGCTTCTTTCTGTCCCTTCTTTTCCCAGACTGCCAGCGATGACAGGGAGTGTGAAAACCAGCTTGTCCTGCTCCTGGGCTTTAACACCTTTGACTTCATTAAGGTGCTGAGGCAGCACAGAATGATGAGTGAGTACTGGGCACCTCATTAACCTGCAGTGCTGTTACCCTGGTTCTCTGCCTGTGTGCTGCTCCGGTCGTGCTGCTAGTCACACCTCAGGTTATGTCTGCACTGCGGGGATTTACACCAGCACAGGGGAGGCTACGTACCCCAGACGTAGACGTCGCCTACGGTGATGGAAGGGGTTTTTCCATCAGTGTAGGAACACCATATCCCTGAGCAATGGTAGCTGGGCTGACAGAAGTATTCTTCTGTCGACCTCGTTACATCTGTGTGGGTTTTTAGGGCCACGTAGCTACGCTTGGGGCATGGGTTTTTCACATCCTTGACTGATGTACGTTGTCCTAAATTTTAAGAGCCGGCCTCAGTCAGCTTTCATAGCTGCAACTTTCTCACCTCTCCATACATCTGCCTTCTGTGCAGTCTTTCCTCTGCTCCACGCTTTGTGAAACTTCAGGTTTCTCCTGATCCTCTGTGACTGTTCTCCATCTTGCCCCTTTCTCTCTGACCTTGTGCATTGGGGCAGTTGCCTTCTCTCACCCTCTTTCTCCTTCTAGTCCTGTACTGTACGCTGCTGGCTAGTGCACAAAGTGAAGCCGAGAAGGAGAGGATCATGGGGAAGATGGAATCTGATCCCGAGCTGTCAAAATTTCTGTATCAGCTGCATGAGACGGAGAAGGAGGATCTGATTCGGGTAAGAAGAGCAGAGAGAGCCCATAAGGTCCTTGTTGCATCTGAGCTGACACCATTGAAATAGTGCTTTGTATGCATGTCACACACACACATTTCACTGCAATCACTGAATAAACTGGATTGAAAGGAGGGGAGGGTGCTACTGGGCTCACAACATAGAGGTATGGTCTGAAGATGATGGTTGTAGACTGACCATGGTTCCCCTCTTCCTATTAGCCAGATCCAGCTTTGGGTTCAGAGTATTGCTCCAATTTGAGCTGTTACTAATCAGCAGCAGACAGCAGCTTCTGTGTCTCTGTTACGGGGTCCTCTAAGATGCAACTCCCTTTGGAGCACGTTGGATCCACTCATTAATTGGAAGGGGTTATGGTGGTTTTGAGCATGACATCCTCCGTGCCCTGAGGGAGCTGAGATATCCTGACCAGGATCTGATGCTGGGTCATCTTCAGTGTAGTGCTTAGCATTGCTCGTTAGCCCCCTGGGTCAGCTCCATCCTGTCATTGTGTTGTCTAATGAATGTTTCCTTGTGCCTGGACCCAGCCTGTTCTTACACCCTTCTGCACGGGGTCTGTTGCAGTATGTTCCCCTGGGGGACAGGTGATGTTTCTGGCCCTGGTGGTGGTGGTTTCCAGTGACCATCAGCAGGTGGCTCTGGTTGAATGAATGGCTGTGCTTAAAGGGACTCCCAGCCTGAGGAGCTGCCTCACTAGCTAGCTGAAGCTGTGCTATCGCAGTGGGGCAGCAGCTGCTGTTCCCCACCGAGAGGTGTCTGCACCGTGTTAACCTGCCCTCTCCCTTTGCATCCAGGAGGAACGCTCTCGCAGGGAACGTGTGCGCCAGTCCCGGATGGACACAAACCTGGAAACCATGGATCTGGATCAGGGTGGAGAGGTATGTCCCTTAAGGCACCTGTTCTTAGGATGCTCGAGGAACTGCTAGATGAAGGGCTGAATGAGTGCAAGGGGGTTGTTATTAAATACCCTGATCTAGTGGCCTGCAGGTGGGGTGTGTAGGGTTAAGCCCCGATCTGCCTGAGAAGTTGTGAGAAGGCAGACTTGCAGGCTGGAGGGAGTGGATGCCATGCTGCCCCTTTAAATATGGGCCCCTCCCATTCTTCCTCTGACCCCCCCCCTTCTGGTTTTTCCAGGCGCTGGCCCCGCGCCAGGTTTTGGATCTGGAAGATCTGGTGTTTGCTCAGGGCAGCCATTTCATGGCCAACAAGCGTTGCCAGCTGCCTGATGGCTCGTTCCGCAGGCAGCGCAAGGGCTACGAGGAGGTGCATGTGCCTGCCTTGAAGCCAAAGCCCTTTGGCTCCGAAGAGGTAGGTTTCTCTGTTCCCTTTCGGTCAGCAGGGGGCAGGGTTGGATTACCTAGTGTCCCTTCTTCCCCACGCCACACAGAAACCTGCTGGCTTTGTGGCACTTCTCACTCACAGTGTGCGACTCAGGAGTTGAGGGAGCATCTCCACGACACGCCCTGGGGCCAGCAGGACTTAGGCCCCTTCCAACATGGGACCCTTAAGTAGCCTGTGCGTTAAGCTCTGCTTCCCTGAGATTTCATGTGACCAAAAATTGCTTCTGATCCACTGGTTTCTAATGCCAGGGATGTGCACCTGGCATTGGTGCCTCTGGCTCCCCTTACACCTTAAAGATGGGCTACTCTGCGGAGCTTGGGGGCACTGTTGCTGCACCTCTGCCAGTCATTTGTGCAAGCTGCTCTGCCGGACCGAGCAAATGAGCATGGGCCATAATCAAGGTTGGGTTCCAGTTCTGGCTGTGCTACTAATTCACCATGTGACTTTGGACAAGTCATTTGGACTCTGTCAGTTTCCCAAGCTGTAAAATGGAGACAGACAAACCCATGGTGTGAGGAGTCCTTGCTGCTTGTACAGTGTTACAGGTTGTTGTGGTATGTGCTGTAATCGTTGCTTTGCAGTTGGGCTACCCACACTGGCAATCCAAGCTCCTCCGTGAGCTCTGACCCACAGTGGGAACTGCCTGGTACACGAGAGGGTGCAGTCTGGGGAATCGGTAGTGTCGGCCCAAAGAGTTAGAATCCTCTATGCTAGTTGACTGCGTTGCTGATCGCTGCCCAGAGTGATGTGTGAATCTTGCAGATCAGCAGTTGGACCCCCCCACTTCCCCCACGCCAAATGCTTTGGTCTAATGGGCTCCATCTGATCTTACTGCCTGTTCTGTGACTGCTCTGCACAAAGCATTATGTCCCAGCCACACTGAGAGACCAAGAAGCTCCCTGCCATTCCCCAAGGGGTCTCTCTTCTAGACCACAGAGTGCCCTGCTTGCTGCACAATAAAGGGTCTGGTCTTTGATGTTAATGATGTTTCCCCTTTTCAGCAACTGGTTTCTGTGGACAAACTGCCCAAATATGCCCAGGCTGGGTTCGAGGGGTTCAAAACCCTGAACCGGATTCAGAGCAAACTCTACCGTGCTGCGCTTGAGACTGATGAGAACCTGCTACTCTGTGCTCCCACGGTAAGGATCTGGCCAAGCTGTCTCCTGCCCCAGGAGGCCACCTCATAGATACTCAGTGCCTCCAGCCACTCCTGTTCAGCACAGACTTTGGGTTGTAGCCCAACTCTCTTAGAACATAAGAACGGCCAAAATGGGTCAGACTCAAGGTCCATCTTGCCCAGTATCTTTCAGTGGCCAATGCCAGGTACCCCAGAGGGTGTGAACAGAACAGGGAATCATCAAGTGATGCACCCCCTGTTGCCCATTCTCACCTTCTGGCAAACAGAGGCTGGGGACACCATCGCTGCCCAGCCTGGCTAATAGCCATTCATGGATCATAAATTTATCTAGTTCTTTTCTAACCCCGTTATAGTCTTGGCCTTCACAACATCATCTGGCAAAGAGTTCAACAGATGGACTATGCCTTGTGTGAAGAAATACTTCCTTTTGTTTGTTTTAAATCTTCTTTGAGATGGGATGACCACATCTGCACACAGAATTCAAGATGTGGGTGTATCATGGATTTATATAGCGGCATCATGATATTTTCTGTCTTATCTATCCCTTTCTTAATGATTTGCAACATTCTGTTTGGTTTTTTGACTGCCACTGCACATTGAGTGGATGTTTTCAGAGAACTACCCACAGTGATTCTAAGACCGCTTTCTTGAGTGGTCGGCTAATTTAGCCCCCATCATTTGATATATATATACTGGGATTATGTTTTCCAATGTGCATTACTTTGCATTTATCAACATTGAATTTCATCTGCCATTTTGTTGCCCAGTCACCCAGTTCTGAGAGATCCAAAGTTTTGTCACCTGGGGGAGGGCTGGCTCATACTTCATGGGGAATCTGTCTTTGGCTGCTGTCAGGAGACTATGGATATGATGGGGCTGATTCAATGTGTGTACCAGGGTGTGACATACCAGGGTGCAATCCAAACCAGTGGAGGGCTGTGTTAACTTGTCTCCTGCATTGGGTGCCTTACAATGCCTTTCTGCTGTAGCTTCTCCTTGGGCTGCTCATAACCAGCCTTCCAGCATGCAAGCCACAGCCTGACTCTCACCAGTCATGGTTATACTGCAGGATGACCCCAACATACCCCCAGTCCCAAGGATTGTCACCAGAAATGTGTGTCCTGTTGCTGCCCAGCACCAAGGAATAATATGTCAGTTTCTTTTGTCCAAGTTATTCAGATACTTTCGCTTAAACACACTGGATTAGCTAAAACAGTAAAACAAGTTTATTAAATACAAAGAGGTAAATTTTAAGTGAATACAAGTAATGAGGCATAGAAGTCAGAAATGGTTACAAGAAAAATAGAGGCAAGACATTTACTAATACCTGACTTGACTTAAACTAGATTAGATTCAAGCAAAGTTTCTCACCATGTGCTCCAGCAGATTACTGACCAAACCCCCCAGAGTCCAGCGCCTATTTCCCTTGTCTCTTCAGGCGCAGTGAATGTGATAGAGGGAGATGTCTGGGGCTGTTTTGCCCCTTCTTTTTATCCTTTCAGTCCCTCTTGAAAAACATTTCCATCTGAAAACCAGGATCCAAAGAGTCTATGTGGAGAGATGTTCCCTGCTGTTTTTTTTTCCACTGTTTGAACTTCCTTTGTCTTCCCTTCCTGCTTGATAACTGTTTCCTGCTTAAATGTAAATTAAGCAGAGTACACGCTCCTTTATTTAGGACAGACCTGTTTGCCAATGTCTTTTTGGGCAGTGTTGTGGGGTTTGAAACGTATGGAGTTATTAACGCACAGGGGAATCTTATAACTTCACGTATCATGATGCCACACACATTTTACCAGGCCACTACTGATCAGCAAATTATGAGTTTTTAATTGATACCTTACAAGGCGTGCTTTATGCAAAGATTATTACAATAGTGTGTAGGGTGTGACTACAGAGGTGTATTCTGTGCCGCAGGGTGCAGGGAAGACCAACGTCGCTCTGATGTGCATGCTACGTGAGATCGGGAAGCACATCAACATGGATGGAACCATTAACGTGGATGACTTCAAAATCATCTACATTGCACCCATGCGGTCTCTAGTGCAGGAGATGGTGGGCAGCTTTGGGAAGGTAATGGAACGACTTTGCTCTGGTCCTGCTAGACCTGGCGGGGAGGGGGAGTGGAGCAAGGACTTGGAGCTTTGCTCCTGTGAGGTCTGTACTCAGAAGGGCCCTAGCTGAGCTCTAGCATTAAAGGGTATCGAGCCTTGAGAGGACAGGGTGTTGTGCCTCTTATTCCCTGTTCTCTTGGGCCTGATGCCTCCATTCCAGGCTTTGTGATTCAGCACCAAAGAGGAAGAATCCATGTCTTGCTTAATGCCACGGTGCGGAAAACCCTGTTTGTAGTCATGGGAGAGGTATGCAATGGTGCATGCGATTTCCCCAAAGGTGCTGCTCAGGACCTTTCATTTCCCGGTCTCCTCACATGCACTGTGCTTGGTCTTTCCTAGCGCCTGGCAACTTATGGCATCAATGTGGCCGAGCTGACTGGAGACCATCAGTTGTGTAAGGAAGAAATCAACGCTACACAGATCATCGTCTGCACCCCTGAGAAGTGGGACATCATCACCCGCAAGGGCGGAGAGCGCACCTATACCCAGCTGGTGCGCCTCATTATCCTGGTGAGTAGCAGTAATGTCTTCTCCAAACCCACTGGGAGATGATGACGCTGGCTGTCACTGCACTTTGGGAAGTGCTTCATGGTACCTCAGCCCTAGGGGTTATATCAGGGTCTTTGTGGTTTCTGAGAAGGCCATAATTGATGTGAGACTTCATCTGGGCGTGGTGGATAGGTAGGTGTTTTAAACCTATGCAAGCCCAGCCATGCAGTTCCATCAGGGAGTATGAATGAACCAGATATGCAGCAAAGAAGTCAGTCGAGCCTTTCCCCGTTGAAGTCAATCTCTTCCCACCCCTTTTCTCCTCTAGGATGAGATCCACTTGCTGCATGACGACCGGGGCCCTGTCCTGGAGTCCTTGGTGGCTAGAGCCATCCGCAACATTGAGATGACCCAGGAGGATGTGAGGCTTGTTGGCCTGAGTGCCACTCTCCCAAACTACGAGGATGTAGCTACGTTCCTGAGAGTGGACCCCGTCAAAGGCTTATTCTACTTTGATAACAGGTGTGGGAAAGGTTGGGAAGGGCCTTTTACAATCCAGCTGGGGAAGCAGCCAAGGTCTTTGGTGAGATCTTTACGGGGAGGTGGTTTAGAATGTAATTGTCATTAAGCTGATGGTGCCAGGGTTTCATTGGGCATCCAGCCTGATTTAACTGGCCACGGGACGAGCTTGTGGTTCTTAGGGAGATCGTTAGAATGTGTAGGTCCAGGATCGCACCCCGAAATGCACCCTAAGGGTATTTTCCTGAGGTTGGGTAGCTATTAGTTTTACTTAAGGTTAAGATTTTGTTACAGTTATTTTTAGGAAAGGGACAGGTCACAGGCAACAAACAAAAATTCACAGAAGCTTGTGACCTGTCCCTGACTTTCACTAAAAATAACTGACAAAATGGGTGGTCAGGGGTCAAGCACCTACTCCCGCTGCAGCTCTAGGGTGTCTCAGGTGCCTGCAATGGCTTGAAGTTCCAGGGCCCTCAGCTGGGAGCTGCGGGATCCCCCAGCCAGCTGATAGGTCCAGCCCCACCACCCCAGGGTTGAAGTGGAAAATGTCATGGAGGTCTCTGGAAGTCAAAGACTCTGTGACATAATCTTAGCCTTAGTTATACTCATACCTGGGTTCAGAACATAAGCTGGGAGGGGGAGAAAAGGGATTCTCCATCCCAATCTGCTGGGGAAGCTTTGAATGGCTCTGAGGCGGCTTGCAAAGTTTCATCCATATCTGAGGATGTGCATCCAGGGAATGGGCTCAAGTGACAGTCGAATACTGCTGCCGTAGAACCAAAACAAGGAGGCAGTGCTTGGCCAGAACGTGACTCATTGAATCTTCATGTGTTGGGCTAGAACAGGAGGGTATTTAGCATGGAGTCTCTGCGAAGGGGCAGGATTAAAGCTTGCGAAGGGATCTGCACAGTGATTCTTGGATAGAAACCATCTGATCTGTGGCAGAAATCCATAACGTGGAGGTGTCATTCCAGCCAGTTCATGCTACCTGCTTCTCACTGCAGCTTTCGCCCAGTGCCTCTGGAGCAGACCTATGTGGGAATCACAGAGAAGAAAGCAATCAAGCGCTTCCAGATCATGAATGAGATTGTCTACGAGAAGATTATGGAGCATGCTGGGAAGAACCAGGTAGGCCTGACATCCTGCTGGTATTTTAGTTGCTGGTGCATTTAAGCCTCTTGGTTATGGTGCACTGGTGAGAGGCTTTTTCTATTTATGTTTGTCTTGTGGACTCTGCTCCCAGCTCCAGAACTACTGCAGTCTCTGTGGATAGAAGTGTAGATCTGTGCTGGTTACTAGCAGCTGAGGAAGGGACATGTACCCCAGACTGCTATTTCTCTGCCTGCTGACTATTGCCTTCTGACCATCCAGCACGAGCACTTCGGTTCTTCCCACGTGGCTGTGCCTCAGCCCAACTCCTCTGGTTAGAGCTGGCTGGAGCTCCCTCCTGAGCCAGCTCACTGAGCCTCCAGCCCCTCCCAGAGCTAAGCGTCTCTCCTTTTCCAGCATTAAACTGTTTCCTCTTGTGGTGCTCCCATTACCAGGCCAGCAGCTCCAACCCGGACCTGCTGCATCAGCACCATGCCCCAGTGTGTCTTCTAGGCCACACTTTTGCACCACAGTCACCTCGCTTTCCTGAGCACAGGGAATGGGCTAGGGCAGAACTCTGTGCCCCCAATAACAGTGTTGTGTGGTACGTTCAACAGGTGCTGGTGTTTGTTCACTCCAGGAAGGAGACAGGGAAGACGGCCCGAGCCATCAGGGACATGTGTCTGGAGAAAGATACGCTGGGCCTCTTCCTTCGCGAGGGCTCAGCCTCCACAGAGGTTCTGAGGACAGAAGCTGAGCAGTGCAAGGTAACTGGCAGGCAGAAAGTTGGGGTATTTGCCCGTAGTCTAGCTGGTGTGTTATGACAGACTTGGGGGGACAAATACCGCGGCTCACGTGTGATAAGCTTGCCACATTTCCCTAGAATCCGAGCTTTCTCTCCCTCTTGTCTTTACTCACAGCATTAAACCAAAATCTTCTCAGTAGGAACAATGGGACCTGCATCCTCGTTCCCCAGGGGGTGTTGGTTTCATGGCAGCATGAGAGACCAGCACTTGTTAATGAGTGCTGGAGCTCAGGCGCTCCCTGCCCTGGTTTGCTCCAGGAGTTCCTCTGACCTGCAGTGTGTCCTGTGGATTCACTCGCTAAAGAGTCTGACTCTAATTAGTTGTCTCTTTGCTACAGAACCTAGAGCTGAAGGACCTGTTGCCATACGGCTTTGCTATTCACCATGCTGGGATGACCCGAGTAGATCGAACACTGGTGGAGGATCTGTTTGCTGACAAGCACATTCAGGTGAGTCCCTGCTCCAAGTGGAGCATGTATATTCAGATCAGGCTGGGATCGTCCCTGGGAGATACTTGAGCAATGCTTTAAAGGTGATTGCTGCTTCAGCAGATGTTGGGATTCTCCATCTGGAGACTAGAAGTGCAAGGCTGTTGATTGTCAAGTCTTCATGAAGCTAGTGCTCACTGTGACACTGGAGGCACACAGACTGGGTTCTCTCTGGTCAGAGGTCTAGGCTCCAACCCAGGAAGTGAATGGGTCCGTGAACAGGACATGGCTAGGATAGGGGAAGGAAGCCTTTCCTCTAAGCAGGGATGGGTATCGCTGTTCTTGGATTTCCCTTTAGCTGGCTCTCACCAGCAGCCTGTGGGCTTCCACCGTGGTTACAGTCATGGAGGATCATCTAGGATTAGTTCCTGACTTTAACGAACCTCTGTGACTACTTCTGCTTCAGCCACGGTGGTGGGGGGCTGGAGCTGGCAGATTTTTGTTGCTTGCCTGCGACCTGGCTTTGACTTTGATCTGAACGGCATTCATGCCCTGTTACTCCGTTTCTGCCTGTGGTGCAGTGCAGCTGTGGTAGTCAGCCCTGCCTGCTGCCCACAAGGATGCAGTGGCTTTGTAGGGAAGATGTTCTGCTGTGGGAAGAGCAGGGTTCTGTTGAGCACAGGATAACCTTGTCCCTCTACCCCCACTTTGTAAAGCGCTTTGAGGACAGTGAGACTGAGGTCCTGTTTTACAGCTGGAGAAACTAAGGGCTGGAAAGGGTCATTGCCCTTAGACTTGTGACTTCTTAGGGGCAGGGGGTGTATTTGCTCTGGGTTGGGGCAGTGCCCAGCACAGTGGGGTCCTGGCCCATGACTAGGGCGCCTCGGTGCTACTGCAGTATAAACAAGAGGGAACATTGCGACAGACTGACAACACATGCCTTACAATATCTTGAATTAATTTCACTGAGGGTTTGTCTACACTTGGAACGCTCCAGTGGCCCAGCTGTAGCACTTCAGTGTAGACAATCCCTCCGCCTGTGAGAGGGGTTCTCCCATCGCAGTAGTTAACCCACCTCCTCAGGGCTAGCGAGGCCAACAGAAGAATTGTTCCATCGACCTCGTGCTGTCTTCACCGGGGGTTAGCTCAGCATGGCTAAGTCTGACAGGAGTGTAGATTCTTCAAGAAACCCCATTGTCTACTAATGACCTGCTCTTGGAAACTCCAGCTAACAGACCCCTGAATGGTATAAGGTGGGGGACTAACCCTGTCTGGGTGTGCTTGTTCTGAGCTGAAGTTGTGATGAACTAGTAACCCCAAGGAATCCTTTGGGTGGGTGTTGAAGGACTGCTCCTGCAGAATTCATGTGAGGGTTGAGATGAACCCTGATAAGCTTAGTACCATGTGTGTGGGTTCTTTGATCTTTTCTGTAGTACTTTTTACTTGAAGAGTAAAGCAGGCTTGCAAAGGAAGTGCTGTGTGGTACCTTCTGATGATGGCACTGATACCTGTTAACCAGCTCTGAAGAGAAAAGCCGGTGCCCTTGGATAGTATCTCTGCTGGGACACTGAGGCAGGGAGCTGTGCGGTCTGGAAGTACCCTGGTCAGAATGAAGGGAGACACGGGTCTCCATGCAGAAAGGTGGTGCTGGGGAGCTGGAAGGCTCCGGGGATGCTCTTGGCTGGACCTTGGAGTGGGGATACAGGTTCAGTTGCTCAGAACTGAGACAGGCATGACTCACCCAAGGTCAGGCAGTCTGTGGCAGATCTGGGAATAGGCTCCAAGTCTCCCAGGCTGGGGCCCTCCACTGAGCTTTGTGTACATGGAAGGAGACGTTCAGGCACACTTGTCCTAGTGGAGCAAGGACCAGTATCTCTAGTGGAGTTTCCTCTAGGAATGAGCTAACTAACCTCACTGTGTTCCTGCTCCAGGTTCTGGTCTCCACGGCGACGCTGGCTTGGGGTGTGAACCTTCCTGCTCACACGGTCATCATCAAAGGGACGCAGGTGTACAGCCCGGAGAAAGGCCGCTGGACGGAGCTGGGTGCTCTGGACATCCTGCAGGTAAAGTCCTGGCAGTAAAGCTTCTCTGACTATCCCTAGCAGGTCCCTCTCCTTTTGGAATCTGCCTCATGAATCCTCCATGTGATCAGCTTCATGCATTTTGACACCACAGCTGCCATCACTTCCCTAGGGACAGCTCTGTGTTGGTCACGGATTCCGTGACTTTCTGGCGCGCCTGGCCTGGGAGTCACCTGAGCAGCTCGGGCAGCCCCTGGGCCAGGCACCCTGGCTGCTGCTGGGGCAGTCTTGGGGGCCTCTGCCTCCCAGTAGCAGGAGTTTGGGTGTGAGAGGGCCCAGGGATTGGGGTGCGGGGCGGTGCTTACCTGGGGTGGGGGGCGGCTCCTCAGAAGGGTGACAGCAACTCCCTTCCCTCAGCTCCTAGCTCCATGAGCTGCCTCCACCCGCAGGCATCAGCCCCGCAGCTCTCATTGGCTGTGGTTCCCAGCCAATGGGAACTGCAGAACTGGAGCTTGGGTCAGAGCGGTAGCATGGCTTCTCCAGGAGCTGGGTAGGGAGCCTGCCCCACCCTGCACCTGTGAGACCCCCTGGGCCATCCTCCCAAGGTGCCCCCCTTCCCCCCGCTCCCCAAAAGAAAAGAAAAGTTTTAGGGTTATATAGGAAAAGTCATTGAGAGGTCACGGGCAATAAACAAAAAATCACAACCTGAGACCTGTCCATGACTTTTACTAAAAATACCTGTGACTAAAACGTAGCCTCCCCCATAGTCTATTCCACTCTGCCTCCCCCAGCTAGATTTTCTTGACTGTCCGATGAGCTGGACCACAGAATAAGTGTGCTGGTAGGAGTAAGGACAGAGGAATGACCTAGAGCACCATGAACACCTCCCGCTCTGTAGCTGATAGCTGAGCACTGGCTGGCTTGTGGCACAGCGGTTAGGAAAGTGTTCTGCTGTTGGCTAGATTAAAAGCTCTTTTCTGCATCTGATTAAGCCCTTTATTTGTCCTAGATGCTTGGCCGTGCTGGGAGACCCCAGTACGACACAAAAGGCGAGGGGATCCTCATCACATCACACGGAGAACTGCAGTATTACCTCTCCCTACTCAACCAGCAGCTCCCTATTGAGAGTCAGATGGTGTCGAAACTGCCGGATATGCTGAATGCAGAGGTTGTGCTGGGGAACGTCCAGAATGCAAAGGTGAGAATGTGGGTATGTCATCCCTCCCAGCCCCCAATTGCACCTTTGTATAGAAATGTTCACAATACACCTGATCTCTGGGTCTGGCGGAGAAAAAGGTGCCCTATCTTCTGTGTCCATGCCTGGTGGCTTGCTGGACAGACTGCTCATAAAGGCACAGAGCACACTGCCCTGCCCTGGGCAATATTTTGCATCTCCATGTGCCTTCTAGTGCTGCCTGGCTGTCAGGGTAGCAGAAAACCCAGCCCTGTCACTGAAAAGGAAGGGACACTTGATATAGACATGTGCAGATTGTAAAAGCGATGGAGCACACTTTCAGTCCAGCATAGCATTGGGGTTTATGTGTAAATCGAAATAGTCTGTAACTAAAGCATTTTGGCTGTTTCATGACCTTTGGCTTCCAGTTGTTGCCTGAGCTGGGAAGAGAACAGTGTCCTCAGGCAGCAAGTGAAATGATTTTTGCTTCCTGGTCCAGGATAGACGCTTAGAGAAATGTATTAGCCCTGAAGGCATTTGCATTAATCTGTGATCTGTCAGTTTCTGGATCTCCGCTTGGTCTTCACAATATTCCCCTGCTTTCTTGGCTGGAATCTCTTTGCATTGCAGCATGGTTTTGCTGGCCTGGATGTCTGAGATGAGCACTCTCTGGCACTTGAATGTGGGGTTCCCAAGCTCTGAGGATAGTGTGTGTTGTTTTGCATTTTAGTGGTTCTGCAGATAATGGCCCCTAAAACTAGGACAGGAGGAGTGCAGGAAAGCAGCTCGTACTCAGGCAGGTGCAGGTTAAGGCCAGTTATTACAGTCTGCCGGGGTAGGAGCTGCCTCTTCTCCGCTTTCGGTATTTCTAGTTCTGATGTTTCATGAGGCCTCAACTTTAAAACTGCCCCAAGTTAATTGATCTAGCCGGGGTCACATCGTGGTAGGTTTTGGGCTTTGAACGAAGGGTCCCCATAACTTCCTGCTCCAGGGGCCGCGGTGTGCCCGCTCAGCTGAAAGGTCACTGGTTCTCGGGGTCTGTCCGTAGGATGCAGTGAACTGGCTGGGCTACGCCTACCTGTACATCCGAATGCTGCGCTCCCCGTCGCTCTATGGGCTCTCTCACGATGACCTGAAGGGAGATCCCTTGCTGGACCAGCGCCGGCTGGATTTGGTTCACACTGCAGCCCTGATGCTAGACAAGAACAATCTTGTGAAGTACGATAAGAAGACGGGGAACTTCCAGGTGAGGCAGGGGACCAGGGGGTGACTCACTGAAGCCAGGTGGCTGGGGAGAAGGCTGCAAACTGCCTCCTAGAGGTGGCTCCAGATCAGCCACAGTGGGTGTTTGGGGAGTGTAGTGGCTGTTGTATTCCAGCCTGGAGCTCAAGGGAGTCACTGGTCTGAAGAGTCAGAATGGGGGTTGAAGTAGCTCCAAACCTCGGTATCCCCGGGTATGCTGCTGCCTCCTTGCTGAGCAAATTCCCATTGTGGCCTGTGGCTCCTTTGCTTTGGAGCTGGGGCTGAGGGAGGGAACTGTGTCCCTGACACCATGAACCTTCTCCCCATGGCCATTCCTGGCTCCTGAGTGACTCTGCTCCACATGTCAGGAGCCTCTGTGCTGGCCAGCTTCATTCTGCATCTTCCAGTGGGCTCCTTTCTGCCTGTCTCAGCCCCCTGATCAGCCAGAGGGGTCTGTGCTCTACCACTGCAAACTGGAGTTACTCCGTCCTCCCTCCCCCAGGTGACTGAGCTGGGCCGCATTGCCAGCCACTACTACATCACCAACGAGACCGTGCAAACCTACAACCAGCTCCTGAAGCCCACCTTGAGTGAAATCGAGCTCTTCCGGGTCTTCTCCCTGTCCTCCGAGTTCAAGAACATCACTGTCCGGGAGGTACGGCACTGGGACGGGATGGGGAGGGGGCTTGCTCAGGCAGGAGAGGTGCTCCCAGGATCTTCTCTCCTGTCCCCTGGAGGGCTGCCGGGCTGGTTTCTCTGGTTCAGAGGGTTTGTATGCAGTGCCCCCAAGCTGGCTTCACCTCCCACCCCTTGTCTTCCCGCAGGAAGAGAAGCTGGAGCTCCAGAAGCTGCTGGAGCGGGTCCCAATTCCAGTGAAGGAGAGCATCGAGGAGCCCAGTGCCAAGGTGAGCTGCCCCTCTGCCCGCCCTCCTGGGAAGCCTGCCTCTGCGTGAGAGGAGAGCCCTGCGGCCCTGAACCCCTCCCTGCTTCTGTTCAGTGCTTTAGGGAATGCTTGGGCCTGTTGCCTGCCCCTTGTCCTCTTTGTGCAGTGTCCTGGACAGGAGCATGGGTTGCTTGAAAACTCTGAGCCAAGCACAGCCTGATGCTTCAGGAATGACTGGGCTTATTGTTTCCGGCTGGACTGCTTTCCTGCACTGGGGAGTGGGAAGGAACTGCAGTCTCTCCCCCCAGTACTGTTGTGCCAGCCCTGACCAGCTAGGAGCTCTTCCTCTCCTTCCACCCTTCTTCCCCAAAGATGCGAGGCTCTTAGCTGATACCCCATCAAGGCTTCGATCTAACTCCTGTTCTTGCTGTCTTTAGATCAATGTGCTCCTGCAGGCCTTTATCTCCCAGCTGAAGCTGGAAGGGTTTGCTCTGATGGCAGACATGGTGTACGTCACCCAGGTGAGTGGGAATTCACGTGGGTAGAAAATCTTCCACTGTCTTGGAATGACCCTGTCTGGGCCTCAGTACCCCAGGTTAATGCCTCCGTGCTTAATGTTCGTTAGTTGCCTTGATGACTAATAGGGCTATGAATTTGTAATGGGGGCTAATTCCTGTGAGGTGCTCATTAACATATGAATACATGAAAATAACTGCCGGCGAAAGCTAATTTATTTTGGAGAGAGATGACATCTGGGTCTTAGCTCTGCAACAGATCTTGAATCTGAAATATTGACAGATTAAGTCACCTTAACACACACCAAGTCGATGGCTGTAGTTGACCCAAGGATTGCTGGTCACATGGCTGGATGGTGGAGTAGGTGGGCTGGAGGAGCTATTTCCTCGATTGGGGTAGGAACAGGGCAGATAGTTGTGAATTGGAAATCTCCATAGCTTGATCCCCAGTGGCTGTTAAAACACACTGATCCCCCATGGGCTCTGACAGCTCTCTTGTGTCTCTGCCAGTCTGCTGGGCGGCTGATGCGTGCGATCTTTGAGATTGTCCTGAACCGTGGCTGGGCGCAGCTCACTGACAAGACTCTGAATCTCTGCAAGATGATTGACAAGCGCATGTAAGTGATGGCTCTGTGGTGCTCGGATTTCTGATGTGCCGTAGGCTTACCGCCTATAACCAAGGCAGGTGTCTGATCTGCCCTGGTGCACCCCTCACGTCCAGGTGCTCTGGTCAGAGAGGCTGGTGGCGACTGGGACCATAGTGAGTTCTCTACAGGTGATGACGTGTGAGAGAGTAACCTTAATTTCTGGGACAGCCTGGAAGCCAGCTGTGCTCTATGGCATTGACGTGGATGCACCTGCAGAGCTTGTCTCAGCAAGAGAAGCTGCTGTCTAGTGTGTCATATCCCAGGGCTCTTGGAGTCTGAAATCCATGTCCCATGAACGTGGAAGCCCTGTGATTGTAGGGAATGGGGGAGCACAGTCTCTGGGTTCAGGGGAATGACACTTACCCGAGTAGGGGGGAAACAAGCTGTGGTGGGTATGGTTGCTTGTAGCGGCACAGTTGAAAAGGCTGGCTTCTTTCTCGGTGCGGGAACGTAGGCACATGCCTATGGGTATCCTGATGGTGCTGGATATCCCCTTGCTAACTCCTGCGTCCCACTCATCCCCATAGGTGGCAGTCCATGTGCCCCCTGCGCCAGTTCAGGAAACTGCCTGAGGAGGTGGTGAAGAAAATCGAGAAGAAGAACTTCCCATTTGAACGTCTCTATGACCTGAATCACAATGAAATAGGTATGGGAAGGGGGACGTCTGTACCAAGGGGGGCTACTCATGGTCCCTGCATTCGAGCCGCTCATGGCTTTCGTCTGCCTTTGCTTTTCCCCTGCGGAAGCCCTGCACTAGCTGCAGCAATGCAGCGGGAGTTGGGTAGAGGCACTGCTCTTTCGCTTGTCAGCTCCATATCCTCCCAGAGCAAAGGATGTCAGGGGATTTTGACTGAGGGCAGCTCGCTTACTTCCCACATCAGCGGTCAGTGGCCAGGGGGTCACCAGTATAGTCAAATGTTGGCTGCATGTGTGTTCTCTCTGTGTGCTGTGTTGACTCTGGCCAGACGACAGGCTCCAATCACACTGCCCAATAAGCAGAGACTCTGTTCGTATTGAAGGAACTTGGTCAGGTTTATTATCGATGGAGCACAGTATTGGTGCCTTATATTCAGTTCATGTATGCCTGTGACAGTGGACGCAGCTCAGTTAGCAGTGGGATTTTCCCCTGTCCCTGTGAGACCCCTCTTTATATGCCAATACAAATAAGTACCATATTGTCCCTCCGATGTACCTGAGTGCTACCCATTGCCTTGTACCTTTAATCAGAACATCTCTATCATAGAATATCAGGGTTGGAAGGGACCTCAGGAGGTATCTAGTCCAAACCCCTGCTCAAAGCAGGACCAATCCCCAAATAGATTTTTGCTCCAGATCCCTAAATGACCCCCTCAAGGATTGAACTCTCAACCTTGGGTTTAGCAGGCCAGTGCTCAAACCACTGAGCTATCCCTCCATCATGCTGTCAACATGACCTGATCTTTAAGATAGGTCAGCATGTTCCTATTATCTGTAGGGGATGTGCCAAATCGGGATGTTCTGGTACCCCCCTTTTGGAATGTGTTTGCGTGTATATTCCTGTACCAGCACTACCTGGGAATGTGTGTTTCTGCAATATCAGCCTTGTGCTTGCCAGATTCTGTGAGCAGGGCCTGCCTCTTGCTCACAACTTAACTTGGCTTTATAGCAGCAAAGATTTGACCCTTACT
This sequence comes from Chelonoidis abingdonii, assembly GCF_003597395.2. Taxonomy (NCBI): domain Eukaryota; kingdom Metazoa; phylum Chordata; order Testudines; family Testudinidae; genus Chelonoidis; species Chelonoidis abingdonii. Next base: position 152,177,690 of record NC_133770.1, read on the forward strand.
TTAGCCTAGGCCTTTGACACAAGGCCTTATGTCTCAGGCCTTCTTTCTTCTATAACCTACCCCTAGATTCTGTCTCTGTTCGGTCATTGCCAGGCCTTAGCCTTTCCCTGGGACCAGATGGATGCACCTATTGCTGGATCTTGTTCATTGACTGTAAAGCACCTCAGAGCCCGGACACCCTTTTGTTTGTACAGGGCCTGGCACAGCAGGGGCTAGATGAGGGCCCATTGGTGCTACCACAATACAGATAACGTCCAGGGAATGGGTTTGGCCTGAGAGCAGTGCTGTGGGAACGAATGCCCTCAGATCACAATGCTCCAGATATGAAACAGCTGCTTCTCCTTCAGAATGCCATTGAATTGGGGAAGCACTAAGCGGGTGGGTCCATCCGCTTGCCCTGTCTCTTTCTCCAGTGCCGTCCATAACATTTATGTCCTGCGTTACAGGGGAGCTCATTCGGATGCCCAAGATGGGCAAGACGATCCACAAGTACGTTCATCTGTTCCCAAAGCTGGAGCTGTCGGTCCATCTCCAGCCCATCACCAGGTCCACCCTGAAAGTGGAGCTGACCATCACCCCTGACTTCCAGTGGGATGAGAAGGTGAGAGGCACCCCCGGAGACACGCAGTCTTGGCTGACCAGGTCATGTGGGAGGGCGGCAGCTTGATGGCAGATTGGAAAAGCTGTCATATTGTGAGCTGCTTGAGTCTGTCCATCCATTTAGCTTGAGAGAAGGTTAAAGGGTGACTTAAGCCGTTAAGTCCCTACATGGGGAAGGAAGACTTAATACGCCTCTGCTCTGGGATTTGTGGGGCCGGTTTCTGGCCTGTGCTATCCAGGAGCTCAGACTGGGGGAGCACAATCGTCCCTTCTGGCCTGGGAATGTGTGAAAATCCAGCTGTGCGGTGGGATGGCACCTGGGGAGCAGTGTTGCTCTGGAAGAGCTCTAGCCATGGGCTTGTGGGCAGGGGCCTGCGTGGCCAAGCTTGTCTGTGGCTGGCAGCCCCAGTGCAGGGCAGGTCAGAATGGGAGTGCTCTGGGTGCTATGCTGCTAAGCTCGCTGCTGTCATGCCCAGGTGCACGGCTCGTCGGAAGCCTTCTGGATCCTGGTGGAGGATGTGGACAGTGAAGTGATTCTGCACCACGAGTATTTCCTGCTGAAAGCCAAGTATGCCCAGGACGAGCATCTCATCACCTTCTTCGTGCCTGTGTTCGAGCCGCTGCCTCCGCAGTACTTCATCCGGGTGGTCTCAGACCGCTGGCTGTGTGAGTCTCCACCTGCCCGCTGGGCTGCGACGTTTTTGTACTGTATTGCAGGGGCTGTAGTGGGGGAAATGCTTTGCCAGCCAAGCAGTGGGGGCAGGTGGCCTCTGGAAGGATCTTTTTAGAAGGGAATTTGAACCTTCCCCTGAGGCCCACTGAACTGCACGTGGGATGGGTGGGACACCAGCTCTGACTTGTGCTTGGGACAGAGCACAGGTACCCGCCTCAGTCACTGGCTGGGGAGACCTGCTGCTGTGCATTGTGGGAGGAGAGTGTCACACCCAAGTTGGGCAGTGATGATGAATTGCTGGTGAGGAGTGGCAGCTGAGATCAGTCGGTAGCAAAGGATGGCTTGGCGTGGGGGGACGGGAGGAATGGGCTGGTGATCAGCCCTCCCAGAAGTGGAAGTATTTGCTTTGTGGGAGTTCAGTGCTAGGAGCTGGCATTTCCCCATGCTAGCAAGGTACTTGCTGAGGATCTCTCATTGCTGCAATGATCCCAGGCAGTCCTTGGCCCCACACCCCTGGGTGCTCAGACTCTCCAGTATGTCTGACACGGCTGTGGCTGATTCGCTGCACAAACTATTCTGATCCTCTTTTGTTTCCAGCCTGTGAGACGCAGCTGCCTGTGTCCTTTAGGCACCTGATTCTTCCCGAGAAATACCCCCCACCCACAGAGCTCCTGGACCTGCAGCCGCTGCCTGTGTCCGCTCTGCGTAACAGTGCTTTTGAGAGTCTCTACCAGGACAAGTTCCCCTTCTTCAACCCCATCCAGACCCAAGGTGGGTACTAGCCCAGCTCCCACCCCAAGCTGCTCCCTGCAGCAGAGTCCAACGTGAGCCCGGGACTGCTGAGAAGCAGGTGGCCCAGCTCCATGGTTTAGGGAGCGGGGGTGACTGATCCCCTGCATTAAATATCCTGCCTTCTGTCCCTGCCCCACGCCTTGGGAAAGAGCAGCCTGCTGGGCTCTGAACAATTGGCAAACCTTTCTGGCAAATGGAGGAGGCCGCGCCATGGTGATCAAAGGCCAAGACTGTACTTTGCCCTAGCCACGTTTTCACTTCCCAAATGATGCACCTGGGTAACAGGGGTGTCCGGAGCTAAGTAGCTAATACTCCTGGCAGGAGTGGAAGGGATTGTTTCAGGACTTCACCAGCCTCTAACTACTGGAGGTGGGGTTAAGAACGTGAGAACGGCCATACTCGGTGAGACCAAAGGTCCATCTAGCCCAGTGTCCTGCTAATAGCCATTGATGGACCTATCCTCCATGAAATTATCTAGTTCTTTTTTAACCCTGTTATGGTCTTGGCCTTTACAACATCCTCCGGCAAGGAGTTCCAGAGGTTGACTGTGCGCTGTGTGAAGAACTTCCTTTTATTTGTTTTAAACCTGCTGCCTATTAATTTCATTTGGTGACCCCTAGTTCTTGTGTTATGAGAAGGAGTAAATAACACGTCCTTATCTACTTTCTCCACACCAGTCATGATTTATAGACCTCAATCATACCTCCCCTTAGCCGTCTCTTTTCCAAGCTGAAAATTCCCAGTCTTGTTAATTTCTCCTTGTATGGAAGCCTTTCCATACCCCTAATCATTTTTGTTGCCCTTTTCTGAACCTTTTCCAATTCCAATATATCTTTATGGAGATGGGGCGACCATATCTGCACGCAGTATTCAAGGTGTGGGCATACCATGGATTTACATAGAGGCAATATAATATTTTCTGTCCTATTATCGATCCCTTTCTTAATGATTCCCAACATTCTGTTTGCTTTTTTGACTGCCACTGCACATTGAGTGGATATTTTCAGAGAACTCTCCACAATGAGGCCAAGATCTTTCTTGAGTGGTAACAGCTAATTTAGACCCCATCATTTGATATGTATAGTTGGGATTATGTTTTCCAATGTGCATCACTTTGCATTTATCCACATTAAATTTCATCTGCCATTTTGTTGCCTAGTCACCCAGTTTTGAGAGATCCATTTTGTAGCTCTTCACAGTCTGCTTGGGACTTAATTATCTTGAGTAGTTTTGTATCATCTGCAAATTTTGCCACCTCACCATTTCCCCCTTTCTCCAGATCATTTATGAATATGTTGACTAGGACTGGTCCCAGAACAGACCCCTGGGGGGACACCACTGGTTACCTATCTTCATTCCATAAGACACCCATGGGGGCAGATTACCCCACATCTGCCTGGTGGTGGAGATCCTTGCACCTTCCTCTGAAGCAACTGGTGTTGGCCTGTTTAGGAGAGAGACTGTGTTCTGATGTTAAAATGCTTCCCAGTGCCTGCCAAGTCAGCCTGGAAAGAGTCTGTGCTGTAATGCTCCTCCTGTGAGGAATTCCTGTTAGGTGTTTATGGTACTGCCCTGCTAGTGTGCCTTGGCCTGGCGGGACCTCCTCTGGGGTGATGGTGCCAGTCTGTCTGCGAGGGCTTTGGCCTGCCAGCGAGGAGGCCAGGGAAATGGGAACCTTGTCCTAGTTGCTCTGGGCTGAAATCCCCAAACCTCCTCTGGGCAGTGTGGCTCAGTGGTACTGCGGCAGTTGGGCTCCCTGGGATAACCAAGGGTTCTGTCTCTCGTCAGTGTTTAACACCGTCTATAACAGCGACGACAATGTGTTCGTGGGCGCCCCCACGGGGAGTGGCAAGACCATCTGTGCCGAGTTTGCCATCCTGAGGATGCTGCTGCAGAACTCAGAGGGGCGCTGTGTCTATATCACCCCCATGGAGGCCCTTGCTGAGCAGGTGAGTCCCCACAGCCCTGTCTCCTGGGTGTGGGTTCGATTCCTCCCCTGGCCCATGTGCTGGGCCAACTCCCAGCTCCCCAGGAGAAGGTGTGGGGGCTTCTGTCTCTCTGCTCCCCTGCTTGTACTCTGCTGTCCTGTCCCTTCCCTCCCTCCAAATGTCCCTGTGACCTCAAGGGAGTGCAAGGAAACTCCGGGGCGATCTCAGCCAAGGGCTCTGACCCAGGGCTAATGGCCATGCCTGCTGTGCCCTGGCAGGTCTTCCTCGACTGGTACGAGAAGTTCCAGGAGCGGCTCGGTAAGAAAGTGGTCCTGCTGACGGGGGAGACCAGCACGGATCTCAAGCTGCTGGGCAAGGGTAACATCATCATCAGTACCCCCGAGAAGTGGGACATCCTGTCCCGGCGCTGGAAGCAGCGCAAGAACGTCCAGAATGTCAACCTCTTCATCGTGGACGAAGTGCACCTCATCGGGGGCGAGAATGGGGTAGGAGGCCGAGGGGGCTGGGCTGCCTGGATGTGCCAGGGGAGGCCCACCGGCTCCTTTCTCTGGGCTGCCCCATATCTCAGCCCGGAGTGGTGCCCAGAGAAAGGGGTCGGGGGAGCTAGACCACCAGGGTGGCTAATCTCATCCCTGCTGCATGATGTACCGGGACAAAAAGCTGTTCCAGGACTACACCCTGGAGTGAAGTCCTGCTGGGAGCGGACCCCTGGCACTTAAAGGCCAGCAGCTACAGGGCTAAGCAGGGGACGAGATTGGGTCTGAAAGGCCAGTGGAGATGGGGAGGAAGAGGTAAATCCTGCAGCTGGCTCGGAGCTGGGGATCTCCACAGAGGCCATGGGAGCCCGGGACAGCCCTTCTGCAGCACAGTCATCGCTGAGTGGCTGCTTGGTGCAGGGGCTGGGGAGAGGGCTCAGGCTGACGGGTGCCCCCCACCCCCCTGCTGTAACCTGCCCATGTGTCCATCCGCAGCCTGTACTGGAGGTGATCTGTTCCCGGATGCGCTACATCTCCTCCCAGATCGAGCGGCCCATCCGCATCGTGGCCCTCAGCTCCTCACTGTCCAACGCTAAGGATGTCGCTCACTGGCTGGGCTGCAGCGCCACGTCGACCTTCAACTTTCACCCCAACGTGCGCCCCGTGCCCCTGGAGCTGCACATTCAGGTAGGGACCCGGGAGGAGACCCCCCACCCCAGAGTTTCAGTTGGGGGCTTCACCATTCACTGCCGGCTCCTCTCTTCTACTCAGGGCTTCAACATCAGCCACACGCAGACCCGCCTGCTGTCCATGGCCAAGCCTGTCTATCATGCCATCATGAAGCACTCCCCCAAAAAGCCAGTCATCGTCTTTGTCCCGTCCCGCAAGCAGACGCGCCTCACGGCCATAGACATCCTCACCACCTGTGCCTCCGATGTGCAGAGGCAGAGGTACTTTGGCTGGGGAGGTCGGGGGAGGAGGACTGGGCGGGCATTCGGGGTTTTCTCCCATGTTTCTTCTGACTCTTCCCAGTGGAGAGGCCCATGGGAGTGAGGAGAACATGTCCTGATCACTTGTGGTCTCTGAACGTGCTTGTGATCGGTCCCACTGGCCTGACGATTCTTAGAGCCACTGTCTCCCTGACCCCCACCTGCATGTTCAGCCACAGCACTTCATCTTCCCTCTCTGTGCCGGACTCCTGTGTGCTGTTAAAAAGCCGCTGTGTTCCATCCCAGAGGTGGCTGCCTTTCAGGCTGGGTTAAGTGACCCGTGTGGGTCTCATCTAACTCCCCCAGGGGGCGCGGAGCTAGGCACAGACCCTGTGAGGCGGGTGTGTTACGTTAACCTCCTATATCAACAGGGAAATGAAGGCATACAGGTGAAATGACGTAATGCGGGGCCGTAGTCAGCTGCTGAACCAGCACCTGAACCCAGGTGTCGGGCTCCTGGTCCCCTGCTCTAAAGGCTCCAGCTCCGAGAGCTGGGAATGGCCCTGCTGCCTACTCTAGCCAGTTGATCTCACTGAAGGGGTGTGAGAACATGGTGCCTATGTGTGAGCGCTGCTTCAGGGCGGGTGGGGCTCTTGGGTGGGCCCTGACAGCTCCTCCCCGCAGGTTCCTGCACTGCACAGAGAAGGACTTGGGGCCATACTTGGACAAGCTGAGCGACGGCACCCTCAAGGAGACGCTGCTTAACGGCGTTGGCTACCTACACGAGGGGCTGACAGCCATGGAACGGCGCGTGGTGGAGCAGCTGTTCGGCTCTGGTAAAGGGAGCAAGCGGGGGCGCGAGCTGCCACACGGTGCTGTCAGCCCCACCCTGGAGGTGGTGGCCTGCAAAAGCCACAGTGGCAGAGCTATGGAGAGACCCCTGGGAGTCTGGACTCCCAGCCCTGTGCTCACTTGCTGGATCCTTCTGTCTCCTCCTCGTGACCCATTGCGCCATGACGGCTTTACCCCCAAACTCCAGCACTGCTGCAGGGGCGCTCATGCTGCTTGCAGGGGACAGTGAGGTGCTGCTGCTCAGTGCAGAGGTTGGCCCTGGGCCTAAGAGCCAAGGGCCCATGTCAGGTCCCTACCCCCGTCTCAAATGGGTGTTCATGCACTGCCACAGCGTCAGCTTGCTTCCCTCTGCCCAAGGTTTGCTTGTGAAACATCTGGCAGCTTTCTTGCTGACTGCTCCTTGCTCACCCTTAGGTGCTGTCCAGGTGGTGGTGGCCTCTCGAAGCCTGTGCTGGGGCATGAACGTTGCTGCTCACCTGGTGATCATCATGGACACTCAGTACTATAATGGCAAGATTCATGCGTGAGTATCCCTGAGCCTACAGTAGGCGGGTGGAGGAGGGAGTGGCTGGTGAATGAGGAATTGTCCTGAGGTGCCCTGCCCCTCTCTGGCCGTCAGGGGTCTCAGACACTGCCAGTGATGGGACACTTTCTCCTTTGTCTCAGGTATGTGGATTACCCCATCTATGATGTGCTGCAGATGGTGGGCCATGCCAATCGCCCCCTGCAGGATGACGAGGGGCGCTGCGTTATTATGTGCCAGGGATCCAAGAAGGTGAGTGAAGCAAGGGGCATGTGTGTGTTGCACCTCCCAGCTAGGGCACGGATTCCCTATCCCAGCTCTGGTCAGATTGGCCCAATCCTCCATCCTGGGAACAGACTAACTTGGCACAAATGCTGCAGTGGGCAAAACCCCATGCCCTACTATCGTACCTCTGCCCCCCGGCACTTTACAAACCAGACCTCTGCCATCATTTCTGGGGGCGAGGGGCAGTGCTCAGTGCTGCAGCCTGGCTTAGGATGGGTGCACTGTCTCCACCATAGTCCCATTGGAGAGGGAAAGTCATTCCCCAAAGGGCACTGACCCCCGCATTCCGAACACCTCCACCCTTTCGGACTTGTTTCCTGGGCTGGTGCATGGTCTGCAGCTCCTCCTCTGACTCCACGCGTGAGCTCCTGGAGCTCTCCAGGACCTGGCTGGCTGTGCTGCTCCAGTGTGCCACCGAAGAGGGATGCTCTTGGGTGGGGGTGAATCTGTCCAAAGCGGAAGGGGTCACTTTCTCCTGAGTTTCACACCTGCTTTGCCTGGTTCCATTCTCCCTGCTGCAGGATTTCTTCAAGAAGTTCCTGTACGAGCCCCTCCCGGTGGAGTCGCACCTGGATCACTGCATGCACGACCACTTTAATGCTGAGATTGTCACCAAGACCATCGAGAACAAGCAGGACGCTGTGGACTACCTCACCTGGACCTTCCTGTACCGCAGGATGACCCAGAACCCCAACTACTACAACCTGCAAGGTGAGCTGCGCGAGACGGAGGAAGCTGATCGTGTTGGGATGGGGCTGGCATTTTTAGCACCAACCCGTTCTCTCTGGCTGGCTTAGGCACTGGTGACAGGGCAGCATTGCAAAGCCCCTCTGCTGTGCTGCCTTGTCTGATCTACCTCTTGTGTTTGCAGGGGTGTCTCACAGACACTTGTCCGACCACCTGTCCGAGCTGGTGGAGCAGACCCTCAGTGACCTGGAGCAGTCCAAGTGCATCAGCATTGAGGACGAGATGGACGTGGCGCCCCTCAACCTAGGGATGATCGCAGCATATTACTACATTAACTACACCACGATCGGTAAGGGACCCCCCCGGGAAGGCAGCGCATATTGCTGCTCCTGGCCTGGAAGGGAGAGCAGTGAACTCTCACTTCCTCCAATGGAGACGGGGGCGGTGTTGGCCTGCCAGCCCTGCAGAGCCCCCATCCTGGTGGGCGGGGGTCACAGCTGGTGGGGGCTGCACTCTCGCTGATGCTGCATAGAAAGATCTGTTCCTGGGACACTTGATTCTGTGCCTCTAAGCCAGCCCAGCAGCAGATGGATCTGTTCCCAGACAACTGGGGTCACCTGCTGCTGCCGGGCTCCCCCTGACCCATCTCCCTGCTTTGGCTTCCCTAGAGCTGTTCAGCATGTCTCTGAATGCCAAGACCAAGGTGCGAGGGCTGATTGAAATCATCTCCAACGCTGCTGAGTACGAGAACATCCCTATCAGGCACCACGAGGATAACCTCCTGCGGCAGGTGAATGCCAGGCTTCATGCCCAGCGGCCTAGATTCTAGGTCTAACCTAGATCAGTGACGAGCTGCTCGCTCAGACACTTGAACAATGGGGTTGTCTCAGACCGTGCAGGGGCAGCTGTCCGCATTGATGAGGACCCTGTTATCTGGTGGTGCTGTGGTCCTTTGGCTGTCAGTAGTTGCTAGGGTAGTCAGGAGAGTCTCTCTGGGGACCTGTTCCTCTGGGTGAGGTGCAGTAGGTTATGTAGCTTACTTGGCACTAGGATACAGCCTAGCAAAGGCACCGGGGGAAGCTGGATCTAGTTGTTGCAGCACGGGATGGATCACGGATGTAGGCTCTGCTTGGCTGTGCCAGGCTCTCTGCTTCAAATGGCCAAAGAGCCAACTTGGCTTCTCTCTCTCTCTCTCTCTCTCTTCCCAGCTGGCGCAGAAAGTCCCTCATAAACTGAATAACCCCAAGTTCAACGACCCCCACGTCAAGACCAACCTGCTGCTGCAGGCTCACCTGTCCCGCATGCAGCTGAGCGCTGAGCTGCAGTCCGACACGGAGGAGATCCTCAGCAAGGTGTGGGGGGAGGCGGTGTCCACAGTGCTTGAGGTGGGGTGGGTGCTCAGTGGGGCTCTTTCAGAGCTTAGAACTGAGTTGAGTGGTCAGGCTCATAACTACTGCCTTCCTGGGGGCAGGAGGAGGAGCTTCCTCTCCTGGGGGTGTGGCTGGCATGTGCAGAGGGGCTGGGGGTTGAGCTAGTTGATATGTGTCCCTGTACTGCACTCCTTGCCATTCCCCGCATGACGGCTCTCTCCCGTCCAGGCGATTCGCTTGATCCAGGCCTGCGTGGACGTTCTGTCCAGCAACGGCTGGCTCAGCCCGGCCCTGGCGGCCATGGAGCTGGCCCAGATGGTTACCCAGGCCATGTGGTCAAAGGACTCATACCTGAAGCAGCTGCCTCACTTCACTTCGGAGCACATCAAGCGCTGCACGGATAAGGTAAGAGTGGGGGAGGGGGACTGGGGAGTTCTGAGTGGGGGCGCCCTGGAGCCTGGCTAGATGCAGACGGCTGCCCTTGGTTTTGCAAAATGGGTTAAACGTTTTTGCTGCACCGGCTGCATTTCAGCCGATACGTGGGTAACCCCTTCCCGTGTTGCTCCAGCCCTGGCCTTTTAGGGTGGAGAGCACCACGCTCTTGGTGCTGGTGCCACAGGCTGCAGTTGAAGCCTGGTGCTGGCTCTCTGCCCGGTGTAGGGAGTTGGCGCAGGCTGTGTTCTTGGCACTGCAGGCAGCACAGGGGGTGTTCTAAAGCCTGAGGGTTTGCTCAGTGCCTGCACTGTGTGCGCTTCGTTGCAGGGGGTAGAGAGTGTGTTTGACATCATGGAGATGGAGGACGAGGACCGCAACGGCCTGCTGCAGCTCTCCGACGCCCAGATCGCTGACGTGGCCCGTTTCTGCAACCGATACCCTAACATCGAGCTTTCCTACGAGGTGGTGGAGAAGGAGAGTATCCGCAGGTGAGCTGGGAGCTGCCTGCAGCGAGTGTTGGGGAAGGGATAGGCAGAGTCATTGGCATCCCTAGGTGCCGAATCCAGGCGCAGGGGAGGCAGCGGGACCTTGCTTACCTCTTGTTTCTATCTGCAGCGGAGGGCCGGTGGTGGTGCTGGTGCAGCTGGAGCGAGAGGAGGAGGTTACGGGACCTGTCATTGCTCCCCTCTTCCCCCAGGTATGTTGGCGTGCTTGCGGAGGGAACTGCTGCTTTTGTAGCTGTGACCGGCTGAGCCACCTGACAGCTAGAATGGGGCTGGGGCAGCCGAGATCCCCACAGACCCCCTGGAACGGGGGTCTGGCCGGGGTTCCTGAGCCAGCCTGGGAAGCCCCTGTTAGCTGGCGTGCTGGGGGAGCCGTAGTGCTGCCGAGCACTGGGCCCTCGAGCAGGATGACTGTCTCTAGGCTCCTTGCTGGCTAGCCTGGTTGTAACTGCAGGGAGGGGAGGTGGAACATAGCTAGGGGAGCATCTCCCTCCCTTGCAGGCAGGGACTGTTAACCACTGATTGTTTCCTCTGCAGAAACGCGAGGAGGGCTGGTGGGTAGTGATCGGCGACTCCAAATCCAACAGCCTCATCTCCATCAAGAGGCTGACTCTTCAGCAGAAGGCCAAGGTGAGCTGTGGTGTGGAGGGAAGGGGACTTCGTGCAGCCCTGCTGCGGGGGTATTGCCACTTCCGGGCTGCCTGCCAGCAGGGTCCCTGGCAGTAGGCGGGTGCTAGATGGAACCAGCCTGTGACATTCCACTGTCATTTCAGTGCCCCTGAGAAGGGCAGTCGTGAAGTGGCACACAGCTGTAGTGTGCTCGGAGGCTGCCTGGCTTAGCGCCCGATGCAGCCCTGCGAGTGAGGGCTGGGAATTGCGACTCGTACACACAGGCTCGCATGCATATTAATAGCAGTGTAGCCATGGCCAGGGAGGCACGACCTGAGAACGAGGGTGTCTTGGTTCTGCCACTACCTCAGTGTGACCTTGGGCAAGTTGCAACCCCCCCACCTCAGTTTTCCCATTTCACCTGGGGCTGATGCCTAGCTCACAGGGAGTGTGGATTCTGACCCACAGGGCATGTTGTCCTGTACGCTAGTGACACAAGATCTGAGCCCCTGGGAAGCCCAGTCTCCTGCCCAGCACTAGCTCCTCTGCCCAGCCAACAGCTCACAAACACCTTTGTTTGTTTAGGTGAAACTGGATTTTGTGGCCCCAGCCACAGGCGCCCACAACTACACCCTCTACTTCATGAGTGACGCCTACATGGGCTGTGACCAGGAGTATAAATTCAGCGTGGATGTGAAGGAGGCAGAGAGCGACAGCGACTCGGACTGAGCTGGGCCTTAGCCAGAGCTGGCCCGGGCCTCCCTGCCCGGTAGCGGAGACCTGGGCACAGCTGAGGCATCCCCAGTGGTTCCAAGGGAACAGTGTGTACAGCTCTGGCATTTCTTTTAATGTGTCCGTGTGAGTGTGGAGGCAGCACTGGGCCCTTCCTCCTGTGTAGTGGGGCAACCTGGCCTGTTTAAATCATAACCTCCCATGCAGTTCTGAGCTGCCCCATTCCTCACTGCTGCTGGGGCCAGTAGCACCGGCGAGGACAGCACGTGGTGTGCGCAGGAGACTCCTCATCTCACTGAACCTGTGTTTTTAGATGCCGATGCCTGTGGCTAAGCAGCCAAGCTTTGTACAGTGGTTTTAGAGGGGGGCTGGGCCAAGGGCCTTGGCCTCAATAAAGCTCTTTAGAAACAACCTCCAGTCCCTGGTGTCCTGCAGAATAGCTCGCTGGGGTGGGTGAGTGTGTGATATCCTGGATTGTTCCTCTGTTGCCTGGAGCCTCCATGCCCAGGCACTGGCTGTTGGGAGGAATTCTGCCTAGCACAGAGGGCATGAGCAGCATCCCTGCCCCAGAGCTCTTCCACTTCCTCAGAGGCCCCTCTCAGCACACTCTTGTGGGGGACTTGCTCATGCCTGAAGCTGAGTCTTTCCTTCCTCCCTCAGTGGTTCTGGCCCTGTATCCCTGACTCTGTCTCCCAGCTGGGGACTGGAGCTGTCCTCTCATTCAGTTCTGCGTTTCCTAGCCCTATGGCAGCAGCTCCAGCCCTGCTCCCCTGCCAGTAATGGCTGCTGGGAGCAGAAGTGATGGAGTGGCTGTATCACAAGTAAGACACCTGGGCTCCATTCCTAGCTGTGCCCCTGCTCTGCCCCACGTGTAAAACAGGGAGAACTTGCCTTTGCAAAGCCCCGTAACCCAAAGGAACGGCACCATCCCACAGCCAGCCCAAAGTGCTGGCCCTGCTAGGAGCTGAGTTTAGCCCCTCTAAGAGTCTATTAAGACACTAGCAGCATCTTGCCTTCAAGACCCTCAAGCACTCAAGGCTGACAGCGCGTCCAAGCCCTGCTCCTAGCTGGAGTGCTGGTAGAGGCTGGCACCCACTTGGCCAAATTAACAAAAGTCCAACTCAGGCTGTTCATAACATTGTTTGAAAGTCAGCACAAGATGAAGCTCTCTTGGATTGTCTGGGCTCACAGGCCTGTGCTCAAGGCTCCTGATAGTCACAGGATGACACAAGGGGGGGAATGCACATTTTGTAGCTTCTACACCTGGGTGCATTGCACAGCCCAGGGCTCTGCATCCCCACCAGCTCCCCAGGGCCACCCTCCCCTTCCCCTCTCTGCCAGCTGGGACGGTCAGTGGGTGAAATGCTAGTGGGAGCATGGCTGAGCAGACTAGGCCAGCTGGAAGGTGTTAATGCTGCCTGCAGGTGGCTTTGCCCTCCAGCCAGCTGTGCCTGTGCCTCACACAGGAAAGGGGGGCTCTGTCTCCCTCCCCTGTTTACAGGCACCAGCCCGTGAAACTTTGAGTTGAACTGTTCAAGCCAGCCAGGCCCCAGCTCTGCCAGTGTGTTAAAGGTACCACGGGGAGGAAGTGTCCGCTGAGATTGCTAGCGGAGCTGCTGCGCTCAGTGGAAGCAGTTTTATGATCCTAGCTGCTCCCAAGCTGAGTCCCACCTTAACACTGTTGTCCTGGCCAGGCCTGGGAAAACGAACCAGGTGATGTCACTCCACCAGCATCAGCTAACTCCTGATCTGGAATGGAAGGTGCAGGTTCCTGTGCTCCCCCCGTATCCTTCTCACCTATGGGAGAGTCAGGCTGAGCAGGTCCTGACAGTGTCTTTTGCAATAATGCTGGGAGCCCATGTGCAGTGGGGCAGGTAAATGCTGGTATGAGTTTGCCAGGTCTCAGCAGAGCTATGCCCATGGTTCTCCAGCAGTGAGGTTGCAAGTAAAGCAGCATTGTCTCTTTTCTGTCCCCTAAAGGAACCAGGGTCAGACTCTAGCCCCTGAAGCTCTCTTCAGTTACTCTTTCTCCCTCCAAAAAAGCAGAGTTAATTTTTAGTAGGTTCTCCCTACCCTGACTCTAAAGCTAAAGGGAAGTTAAGGGGCACTGGTTAAAATGAAAGCCTGACTTACGTTACAGTTGAGTTTTAACTGTTTCTTTCCCTTTAATGAGAGGTTAGAGTTCCAGGGGTGTCACTAGCACCAATTTGCCATGAAACCCTGGACCATACTGAACTACTCAATGGAATAGTGGGCAACAGTTTTATCAGCTTGTGCCTTGTTGGGACAAGGGCCACCCCTGCTCCCAACCCAACCCATCCCAGACCAGAGCCCTGCGTCCCACAGCCCCGCTCCGCTAGCCCCTGGCACTGGGAGGCTCCCAGAGGCCACCTCAGCAACCTCATTTAACTCCCCTGAGATGCTGCTTGGCTCAGGGGCCTGCTGGAGACCTCAGGCTCTAAGCCCAGTTGATACCACAGCAGAGCCCATCACCAGGGGAATGAGACAGAGCCAGGATTTAGGGGGACAGCACATGATTTATTAGAACTCTTCAATCACAGATTGATAGGGCAGCAAGCAGCCCTCTCCACACCAGGCTGGGTCAAGAACAGCCCCAACCGTAACTGATTGGACACAGCCCTCACCAGTGAAACCCTCAGCTTGGAAATGCCAGTTTCCCATGTAATGGCCAGAACAGGGACCAGCTCCAGAACCGGTCCTGGCCCCGGCTCCTTTCAAGGAGTTGCACTATTGCAAAGAGCCACACGCTGAAGCATCCTGCCAAGCTAGTATCAGCTCCAGAAAGGAACTCATGCTGGGCCCCTTTGCAAGCTGCTCACACCCCCTTACCATCCACTGAGCCCGTGGCAAACCTTTTCCTATGGAAGCTGTTTGAGACACCCCCCAAAAAACATCCAATAACCCTCATCTACCTTTAAGACACTAGTTTAGCAGTAACTTGGGTAGGGTTCATCATGATACTGCAGTGATCCAAGTACTGGAGCAGTCCTGGTGGGAGTAGTGGGTGCTCTTTTCCCCCTTTGCAGGACATGTATTCTTAGCAAAACATGTAACGGTTGCTGCCCATGGCTGTGCTGGTCCCTGGCCTGGGGAGGGAGGTGGGTGTGAGCTGGGGTCACTGCACTGCTGCGCTTCTCAGCAAACCTCTGGCCGCTGGTACTTCCAAAATGCCAATTCTCCATCGTCGCTGCATGAAGCCAGCAGCCCTGGCTCCTTGGGATTCCAGGCCACACAGTTCACATCCTGGGAGTGAGCCCTAGGCATGTGGGCAGTCAGTGCGAAGGTGGGCTGCTGGGGACTCGAAAGCGGCTCTTCCTCAAATATGCGGATAGCATCATCTCCGCAGGCTGTAGCCAATGCCCCTGTCAGGCGACACCTGCAGCAAATGGAGGGCAGTGAGTGACCAGAGTTTGTTCTCTTGGTGCACGTTGCTGCAGCATGACAGGGAGATGGTGAAGCCAAGCCAGTCCCTGCCCCGTGAAGATGCGATGAGCCCTGCATTAGGCACTGCACATGGTTACCACCCTCAACCGGGGCAGGCTTAGTGGAGGCAGTTTCCTTCTGAGAGCTCCAGGGGCACAGATGGATTGGAGCTAAGAGCCTCAGTGGCCCCTTGGAAAGGGGGAGAGATGGGTGAAGGCAGTTGATGCCAGGTGGAGCCTGCACTGGGGCCCAGATAACTCATACTCCTGGGGGGATTCTGCACCAAGTAATTCCAAATTCTGCATATTTTATATCAAAATAACAGCACGTAATCATGCCAGTTTCAGTTATTTTGGTGATTTATTTCAAAATACTCCTCAGCAAGTACCTCTAACAATAGAGACAACAAAGGAGGTTCCCCCAGGAGTAGGGAGTTAAAGAAACCCCTACAACAACCAGTTCCTGCTTCTCTGTTATGTTTTTGTTGGGTGCCTCAGTCTGGGTGTGTCACACATGCAAGCTGGGCACAGCTTGGGGGAAAACTCTGCCCCTCTGTTCTTTCCGTCAATTCTCATTTTTGTCACCCAGGCCCCATAGGGTTACCATATTTCAAGACACTACTGGGTGGAGGGGGAGCTGGAGGGATGTGTGTGTACTGGGAGGGGGCTGTAGGCCCCCCAGACACCTCTACCCCTTCACCCCCAGGGCCCAGCTGCAAGGTACCCCCTGACCCAGACACCTATGCCCACCCCACTCCCTCCAGAGCCCAGCTGCAGGGTACCCCCGGCCCAGACACCCATGCC
Source organism: Chelonoidis abingdonii (assembly GCF_003597395.2). Classification (NCBI taxonomy): domain Eukaryota; kingdom Metazoa; phylum Chordata; order Testudines; family Testudinidae; genus Chelonoidis; species Chelonoidis abingdonii. Next base: position 152,193,352 of record NC_133770.1, read on the forward strand.
TGCGCCTCCCTCCCTCTAGAGCCCAGCCGCAGGCTCCACTCCATGCAGGTGCGTTAATGTCCCGCCGGCAGAGACAACCTGTACCTGCTGATAGCAGGGGGGCACAGTGTAAAGGTTCACACACACACACCCCCCGCAACCCGCTCCTTATCCTCAGTCTCCCCTCCTTGCAGCTCACAGCTGCCTCTCCCCACGAGGCACAGTTTGTTGGCTTTCCGTACAGGAAGGGGGCCCATCTGCACCCTGTGACTGAGCGGGGCTGGCAAACCCAGGAACCACAACCCACCCACCCAGTGCAGGCTGGGAAACCAGTGGCCCCTAGAGGCAGTCAGCTGCTCCAGTTCTGCAGGAAAAAAAATGAAATTTTGCACAGAACGTTAATTCTGTGCAGATTCTGCACTGGGTGGTGGCACAGAACTCCCCAGGAGTAAATTCAGGTCTCTCCACTGTGCTGAGTCAGAGCTATTTTAAAATTTCACTGGGGGGAGGGGGGGGGCGCTGACCATTCCTGCTGCTCTCCCACCGCTAAATAGGAGGGATCCTGGGCTGGAAGCAACTGGAGTCATGTCCTCCAGCACTTAGAACAGTTCAGCAGCAATATGCTCTTGTTTGGTGACCTACAGCTATATGAGGGGCCCCAGAACTGGAGCTCCTTCTGGCCTAGCTGGTTGGTGGTGCTGTGGGCACTACCCATTGTGCTAACTTGATCATGGTCCCACTGCATGGGTGTTGGCCAGACCCCGAAATTCCCATCATGCTTCAAGGATGGGAGTGACGTGAAGCAGCTTCTGGCAGACAGGGACTCAGCTGCATTAGTCACTGCGTGGCTTGCAGTGCCAGTGCCCTGGGAGTGATTCTCACACAAGTATTCAGGGGTCCCTGCAGGACAAATCCCTCCCACCATGGAGTGTGGATTGGATTGAGCATTCCCAGGCCCAGGCTCACCACGCCACATCGTAAATGGTCCTGGTGTGGAAGCCAGACAGGGTGCAGATGCATTTCCAGCTGGGGTCAGCACCGCTGCAGACCATCCCTGCAATACACCAGACAGCAATCAGAGCAGTTCTGCCTGCAGCGCATGCAGAGAGTCTGAGGCATAAGCAGCACTTGCTCCTGTGTTCCAGTTCTGGACCAGGACGGGAAGGCATTTGGTCACATTAGCACTGCCCCAGGGCCTGATGGGTAGGGGCAGTGCAGTCTTTGTTCCAGCACATGGGGAAAGTCTCCCGGCACTCTAGGGCAATGAACACCGGACTATCTGGGCAGCCGGCTCTAGGAGAGGTCTGTAGCTCTGGCACCAAGCATCCCAGTGGCACTAAGTGAATGTAAAGCAGTAAGTGTCACTGTGACGAAGTGGGGATTTTCCCTTCTTATCTTGTATGTGAGCCTGTGAGTCTTACTGTTGAGCCTATGTGAGTTTTACTGTTCTGCATGAATGCTGTGTGCGCGCCTCAGTTTCCCTATGTGCTCCACCAATACCTAGGTGGTAGGAATAAGGGTGAGTATTCCTCGGGGGCAGGTGAGGATGCCACTAGGTGACACTTTGCCTAGGAAGCAAGACAAGACCAGGAGGAGGAGCAAAGGAGGGGCCTGAGGTCAGGTGACTGGAAGCTGGGCAGTCTGCTTGGGGGAACTGGAGGGGGAGTCCAGGGTGTCTGGCCTGGGATTCCCCCAAGATGGACTTGGCTGAAAGTCACTGATTTCTGTGCTAACAAGTTCTGTTCTACGCTGTGTTCCTCTCGACTAATAAACCTTCCATTTTACACTGACTGAGGCAAGTCTCTGCTGACTGTGGAGTTGGGCTGCAGGGCCCTCTGGCTTCCCCAGGAGCCCCACACAGGTGGACTCGCTGCAGGAAGCACATGGAGGGGCAGAGGATGCTGAATGCTCTGGGGTCAGACCCAGGAAGATGAAGCCGTGTGAGCTTCTTGCCCTGGCAACAGTCAGCTCAGAGAGAGGAGGCTTCCCCAGAGTCCTGCCTGGCATTGTAGGGAGTCGTTCCAGAGCATTGGCCCGGTGACCCCGTGACAATCACAGACTTGGCTGCTCCAGAAGGAGGGGCGAGATGAGCAAAGCACGGGTGGGTTTCCTTGGAGGCTGGTCTGCTATCCCTATAGGCACAGGTGCCAGTTGGGCCTGACTCAGAGATGCAGAGGGTTTGGATTTCCTTTGCCAGGGTGTATGTGCACTGGCAGAGGTGTCGGGGGCAGCTGGCATAGCACTTTCCCGAGTCGTTTGTCTGACTAGCCAGGGCTATTTGTCCCTCGCTCTCAACCAGCTTCACCCAGACCAATGCTACATATAAAGGGGAGTGAGTCTAATGGTTAGAGCAGGGGACAAGGAGTCCAGAGTCCTGCTTTCTATTCTTAGCTCTGCCACCAACTCCTTGTGTGACCTTGAGCAAATCCTCTCCCATTTCTGCAGCTGTATATACTAGGAATGGTACCAACGCACCGCTCTCTCTAGTATTCCAGTCTCCCGGGATGGCAGTGGGGTAGGAGTGGCTCCTGGGATAGGAGATTCTGCCCTCCGCTTGACCTGCTCACCTTGCTCATTGCCTGGTTTGTACTGGTGCCAGATGCGCACAGTCTTGTCATCGCTGCAGGAGGCCAGGCGCTCCCCACTCTGGTCGAAGGCAAGGCTCCACACCGTGGACTCATGTCCCTCCAGCGTGGCACAGCACACCCAGTCATCCTCCTCTTCGCGGTACAGCTTCACCGTATCATCATAGCTGGCTGATGCCAGCAGCTGATGGGGGAAGAGGAGGGACACAAATGAGCTCTGGAGCAGGAGAGCCAGGATGGAGGGGCAGCACATGGGGCCTTGCAAACCCACTAAAAATGTGGCCTTTAGATTCCCCCTCTGCTGGAAGGAAAGAGACAGGCTAAGGGGAACATGGTCTTGGGGAGCCAAGCCTGAAGCCCCCTTTCCCCCAAAACGGCAGAGCTCCCTCTAGGGCAGGGCTGCCCTCCACTGGCAGGGTTGGGGGGCGGGATCTGTATGCCTCTTGCTCAGGGAGTTGGGTGAAAGGGAGCCAGTCAGCTGATCACCTTTGTGCCTCTGGGCTCTGCCCAGAATCAGACCCAGTGGATTCCTCTCCCAGCTCTAGCTGCACCACCAACTCCCACCACCTTTGGCACCTGCCTAGGATCACAGCAACGACAGACACTGCACCAGGACAGCAGATGTTTGGAGCGACTGAAGACCTGGGTGGGAGCACATGACGGGGCTAGGGAGGCCATTGAGGAGAGCCCTCACCTCTTGGTTGGGATGCCACACCACGTGCTTGACATCCTGCGAATGGGCATTCAGGACACTCACACACTCGTATTCGTCCTCTTCGTCCACTGAGAGAGAAGGGGTTGTGGGTGACTCTGCCCAGTACCCTTCTGCATCCCTGTGACTGCTCAACGGAGGGGCAAAGGGAAAGTCCTGACTCTGCAGCACCCAACCTGAATAGGTCAGCACAGATAACAGGGCTGCCCTTTAGTCCTTCAGCTGCCCCTGCCCAGACCCAGCTGGTCTGCCCACACCTCTCCCATGATCCTCCAGGTCTCAGGTCCCAGCCCCCCACCCATGGTCCCACCTCATGTTTCTTGACACACCTGGTGTGACACATGCTCATCGGTGCCAATGGTTCACTGTTCTTGACAAGTAACTCATGTCTCAGACCTGACAAACGCAGGTCCACGGTACATCATCGTAGCATGTGAGGTCTCTACTGAAAGCTTGTAACTTATCGATACTCAATGCACGATGTACATATGGGCAATAGATAAGGAATAGTAGAACTATATTGAAAATTAAGACTTATGGTCTTGGAGTAAAAGTCAGCCACCAGGGAACCGTGCATCTCGGTGACAGCCCCTTCCAGCAGCAGGACACTGTCACCCCTGCCTGGTTGGCTGGTGATTTAATACAAGAGTCAATTGTCTAACCTTGCTCCCTCCCAGATCACTCAAGGGAAAAGTATCAAAGTCAACTGCAATCAAAACCACCTGGAGGGAAAAAGAAAACCTTGTAACAGACAGGGGAGCACCCCCGCTGTGAACAGAGACCAAAGACTGATTCAGCAGGAAAGACAGGGGTGTTGTCATGAACATGTGGATCCTGGCTCCTGGGAAGCAGCCAGCTCTGCCAGAGACTGAACTTTTTTGGGGGGGATGACACGACTTCCCTTATTAGCTAGGAAAGGGAATTGTTAATAAATGTAGGCCCTAGGGCGTGGTTTATAATTTTGCTTTTATTGTAACCATTTATTTCCACAACTCGGCTTTGTGTCTGGTGAATCTTTACTCTTACATAAACCTTCTTTTGTTTTATTAGAAGTGTTCACAAAGGCTGTGTGTTGTACAGGAGTGGTGCTTTAAGGTCCAACTGGGGTACCCTGCTCCTTTCGGGACAGAAGTTACAGGATTTCTGTGAGTAACCAGTGTCAGGGGCTGGATATCAGAGGAATACTTCAAAAGGACTTGGAGACTGGGGTGCACCTCTTGTTAACCTGCAAGGCAGATTGTTAGCCTAGCCCAGAGCAGAGAGAGCGGCTGAAAGGCTGGTGGTGTCTGGGAGCTAACATCCAGGCACTACGGGCAAGCCGGAGGTACGGGGTAACAAGGTGACTCTCAGTCCTGAGAACCATCAAACCTGGTTCCCCACATATCTCCCATGGTGCTCCTCGTCCGCACACCCCTCAGACCTGTCTCTCACCTTCCCAGACCCAGACGCTCTTGTCTCGGCTGCAGGTGGCCAGGAGGCTGCCGGATGGGGCCCAGGATACAGACTTCACCTCGTTTTCATGTCCCTCCAGGGTGGTCACACACTGTCAGAGGGAGAAAAGGAGCTTGTGCTTAAGCCAGCCCCAGGGAGGGAAGGAGGGAGGAGCCTAGCTCTGCCACATGTTCCCAGTGCCCCCATTGGTCCAGGGAAGCCCAGAGGGAGCAGAAGAAGAGACAAGTGTCTCCCTGAAAGCAGAACAAGGAGGGCTCAGACAACCCACCACAAGCGATTCAGAGCATGGCAGCTGGAGACAGAGAGAAACCTTCCTCCCAGGAAGAGCTGCAGCCAGGAATTCAAACAGGCTCTATGGGAACACTCAACACAGCTCCATGTGCCAGGCCACATCCCCTCTGCTGTAACCCCATTGCACTCATCCCATATGCACCCAACTGCAACTCTACGTCTTGTAGGGAAGCTGCCCCCAGAGGTACTGGGCCAGCCATCCGCCGAGAGTGGGGAATCTAGCACTAAATTGGAAACTCTGCATCTTTATGAATGTGTGTTCTCATTTCAAGCCACGCCCTAGAGATCTCCCTGCAGGCTCTTGATCACAAGAACAAGGGACACTCAATGAAACTAAATGAGAACAAGTTCAGAAGTGATTGAAAGAGAAGTTGTTTCACACAAGCAGTGATTAGCCCATGGAACTCCCTGCTATGGGATACCACTGAGGCCAGGAGCAATGCTTAGTTCTACGAGAGATTGGAGATTTATATGAAGAACGAGATTATCCGGCATTAGAAGAGTTAATACTCATGCATTTTGGAAGGGATTCACGGCTTAGCCAGTTATTATGAGAGGTTAGGACAGGGATGGGCAAATTACGGCCTGGGGGCCGCATCCAGCCCTCTAGACATTTTAATCTGGCCCTCGAGCTCTCGCCAGGCAGTGGGGTCAGGGACTTGTCCCGCTCCGCTAACTCCCAAAAGTAGCAGCATGTCCTCTCTCTGGCTCCTACACGTAGGGGCAGCCAGGGGAGCTGCAGGGGCAGTGCATGCATAGGAGCCGGAGGGGGGACATGGTGCTGCTACTGGGAGCTGCCTGAGGTAAATACCATCCGGAGCTTCCACTCCTGACCCCCTCCTGTGCCCCAACCCCCTTCCCTACCCCTGACCCCCTCCCACCCTCTGAACCCCTCCATCCCAGCCCAGAGCACCCTCCTGCACCCCCAAACTCTTATCCAAAGCTCCACCTCAGAGCCCGCACCACCAGCCGGACACCCTGAGGAGAACCTAGAGTACTGGATTTCAGACAGCACCCCGCCTAGGAAAGGAGCTTGATGCTAGAGCCGGACAAATAACTGATTTTTCAGTTTGCTGCAGTTCTAACAAATCAGGGGGATTGGGGGGAATGGTTTGGGCCAAACGAAATCTGAAAATTTTGCAAGATTCCAGCGAATTAAAAAAGTGACCATAAACCATTCATTTTGTTCAACCCAAAACAAACTGTTTTGATTTGCAGCACTCTCTCACATCACACCACTACCTAGCTCTTTATATGCTTTTCATCAGTACAGCTCAAAGCATTTCACAATCTTTAATGTATTTCTCATCATTCCTCAACAGCCCTAGAAAAGAAATTAAGATCAACAAAGTGGGCTGGGGTGTGTGTATGGTTGTCGGTGGTTCTGTACCACTTTGTACAAAATAGTCAGTCAACTGGGCCAGAGAAAGACCCTGGTGGTCAGGGCACCCACCTGGGTGGCAGGATACCCACCCTGCTCCAATGACTAGTTATCCACAACGGAAGAACTTTAACAGGCGAGACACAGAGAGATCCACAGTCCAGTGACTAGGGCACTCACACCAAACAGAGGAGGGGAATTGACTCTAGGGGAGACCACCCCTGCAATGGTGGAATTGGAGGGGAAGGCCCTAGCCATTGCCTAAAGCTTACAAGAGACACAGCACCTCCTTCAGTTTTGTGAATGGCGCCTACATCTCAGAAAGTTTTGGGGATGGAATTTGGTGAATTTGTGTCAAATTCACAAATCATTTTGGGTCAAGTGACACTACATTTTCAGTGAATAAATATTGTGCTCAGCTGTATCTGACATCTCACTGACGGACAATCACTAAAATGCAGACAGAGAGCAAGCCGGAGCCATCCACTGCATCTGCAGGGGGCACAGTAGTGGGGGGGGGAGAATGCGTGTTCTGCTGCTCTCCGGACTCTGTTGATCCTTGTGGAGGGCACTCAAATCAGCACCTGACACCAGCACCGGCTCCACAAACATCCTCTACATTCAGCCCTGTGGAGACAGTTGTACCTCAAACTCATCCTGGCTCTTCTTCCAAATACAGGTGGTGGCATCAAAGCTGGCTGAAGCCAGGTAGTTCCCACACGGGGACCAGGCTACCTTCCGGATGGTCCTCTGGTGCCCCTCGCCCAGCGCCGACTTGCACACCCAGCCATCCCCTAGGGCAGAGGATGAGACAGAGATGAGTGAAGATCGGGGGCTTGGCAGCAAGAGCTCCCTTCTCAGCCCCACTCACAAACTGCTTTGCCTATGACCGAGGCACTGAGTGACGCAGCAGCTCATGGGCTCCCTGGACGCAGGACACCCCAGGAACAGCTGGGATTTCACCTTCCTAGGACAGAGCCGGGTCCCCACCCACCAGCTGCCAGCGCCGGCCCAACCTGGCAACGGCTCCCTACCCTCCTTGCCCCAGATGCGGATGCTGCGGTCTCCCCCGCAGGAGGCCAGCAGGGTCCCAGAGGGGTCCCAGGCCAGGAACCAGCAGCGAGAGTCAGGGTGGGCTGGGATGCGGGCGAGCAGCGACAGCGAGTCCTTCATCCCCAGGGCGGGTCTGGAACAGCCTCCCTGTGGAGAGGAGCCGAGGTTAGCCCCGAGCTCCCAGCCCTCGGCCCCCCGCCCCGCACCCCCCAGTCTCCCTGCATCCAGGTAGGCTCTGCCTGCTTCCNCAGAACTCTGGAAGTTTCTACAAAGGTCCAGAACATTCTAGGAGGTTTATGAAAAATGAATACCTGAAACATGTTATTTCAACCATTCTATTTTCCCTTTTGTTGCTGACAACAAAAACAGCACCCCTCGGCCCCCCCACTGGCCCCTGCACAGGGACCCCCGGGCTCCCGCTCCGCTCCCAGCAGCTCCTCTCCCCCGCTCCGCACCCAGAGCTCCCGCCCCCTCCGCACAGGGCCGCGCCCCAGCTCGAGCCAACCCGCCTGCGGCGCGCGGCGCTGCCCCACGAGAGCCGCCCGCTTAACGGGCTCCGCACACTCGACTCCCAGGGCGCGTGACGTCCTACGGCGCGTGACGTGTGACGTGCGGCGCTGCCGGCCTGGGAGGCGGAAGCGGAAGGGCGTTAGGCGGCGGCGGCGGCGGCGACGGCGACTCGGGTTTGGTTTCTCCCTCTCGGGTCCAGGGGCCGGTCGCTACTCGAGGGGCTCCGGAAGTGCGGACCGCAGTGGGAACTGTGACGAGAGACCTTCCCGGACTTGAGGGGGAGGCGAGACCGACCCCTGGGGGCTTCTCCCCCTCCGCACAGGGACCCCCCCGCCCGGACCCCGCCGCGCCCCTCCCCCTCCGCACAGGGACACCTCCCCCCTCCGCCTGGCTCGGACCCCGCTGTACCCCGCTGCCCAACAGGGCCTGCCGGGGACCAGCTTAGATCCTGCTGTTCCCCGTCCTCCCCAATAGGGAGCCTGCCAGCTGCTGAGACCTTCTGCTACCTGCCTCACCCGCCAGGTGCTCACTTGGACCCCTGGGTGCCCACTCTGTCTCCAGAGGGTGCTTGCTGTGTTCCCTTCTTCCTAAGTGCCTAGAGGGGGTCTGGGGTGCTGTGCCCCTCTGGCATCCCTCTTGGTTGCTGGGATTTCCTCACCAAGCTTGGCCTCCGCGTGACACGCAGACGGGTTGTCCTGGTTGGCATTTGCTCCCTGCTGAGGATCTAGAGCAGCACGGTCCCACGGTCCACGACAAGTTGCACTGAGCTGGTTTGTGCCCCTTGGTACTGGATCCATTGCAGGGAGAGGATTCTGGCATGTACACCCCAGGTGGCTCTGGGTTGCCTGGAGGGCGCAGGCGGAGAGGCCAGAGTGGAGGTGCCCTCCCAAAGCAGCCAGAGAGGAGCCTGGCCTCTGCACTGCCCGGCGCCTTGTCTATCACAGCCCTGTGCACTGCACTGGCGGAGCCTGCCTGGCTACGGATTCACGGGGGGACGTGTTCCCGTCAGGAGCTGGGTGTAGCTGATGTACTTGGCTACCTTGATCCAGAATTGCTTAGAGGTGAGAATGGGTTTTTTTCTGTTCCTCCTGGGATCGGATGTGGGGGAGTATGTGGTTGAGAATGGCCCAGGTCCAGTAAGCAGGAGCAAGCAATAATGCCATATACTGTACATTTAAAGGGCTTGTCAATTCCCATACTGTCTCTATTACATATTTGTACAGTGACGGCTGACATGGCTTTCCCAAATCATCATCTTTATTATGACTGACTTCATTTCCTGTCTGCTCTGCTCAAAGAACTGAATAGCTTGAGCCTTCCTTTCAGACTTTGCTCTTAAGGCAGAATTCTGCACGTTGAGCTATATGGCGGGTGTCCCAGCTCTGATATTCTGTTCTCCGCAGAATTGCCTGTGGTATCAATGGCAGTTCCATGCACGTAGAAGGAAAGGTTGTTTTAAATTCTGTGCTGGGGAGAATGTTGCTCTATGTTTACTTATAGCCAGTTGTTGAGTGAGCCTCAAGATGTTTGCATGCACTGTCACTGGGAACTACATGTTGTTATTTTGATAAGACATGTGCTACTTCACCTCATGTTTTTAGTGGCTCTCATTCAATGTGTTCCATCAGAAGTTAGACTGAGCTCTTTGGAGCAGAGCCAGGATTTCATTCATAGTCTCTTTGGAAGTCAATAGGAATTTTGCCATTGACTTAATACGGTCAGGATTCTATGTTTTAGTCTATATAGATATTTAGAAAAGAGACGACTAAGGAGGGATATGATAGAAGTCTATAAAATGATGACCGGTGTAGAGACAGTGAATAAGAAAGTGTTATTTATGCCTCCCATACCGCAAGAACTATGGGTCGACTAATAAAATCAATAGGCACCAGTTTTAAAACAAACAAAAGGAAATGTTTCTTCACACAACTCCCAGTCAACCTGTGGAACTTGTTGCCATGGGAGGTTGTAAAGGTTAAAAATATAACTACATTAAAAAAAATTAAATAAGTTAATGGCAAATAGGTCCTTTAATGGCGAATAGGTCCATCAATGGCTGTTAGCCAACATGGTCAGGAACACAACCCATGCTCCAGGTGTCCCTAAATCTCAAACTGCCAGAAACTGGAACTGGATGACAGGGGTGGGTCATTCAAAATTGCCCTGTTCTGTTCACTTCATCAGAAGCATCTGGTACCAGCCACTGTCAGAGACAGGATACTGGGCCGTTGGTCTCAACTTAGTATGGCCGTTCTCATGTTCTTCTGCCACAATCATCATCCTAGTATCTGAGCACCTTCTAGTAGTGCATTAAGCAACATGACTGACATCTGTCACATACTGTTCCCAGTTTCTTGCTTTGGTAGGGCTTTTAAATTTACACATTGCTCTGTATTAATGCTAGAGAAGGGAAGTAAAAGAAATGCATCAAGGTGCATTGGAGATTGGAAATGCTTGGAGAGGAAGGTGGTGAGGTTTGCGATGGTCTTTAGTTTCTGGGGAAGTTCATTCCACTGGATTTCACCCCAGATCTTTGCGGATTTCTTTACAGTGTTCTGAGAGCTATGTAAAGAACATCATTGGAAATTTGCACTCAGTTAAAGACAACACAGTTTATGACTTAAATTTTATTAAAAAAACGGTTGCTTGTTCAGTTTCTTTATTAGCGAAAGTAGAGGTGGTAAAAAAATGGGGGAGAAAAATTGGCAAAAACTTCAAATTAAAATTTTAAAAAAAGTAACTTTCATTCCGTGTTTCAAAAGGAACAATTTTTTCACATTGAATTTTTTTCATGAACATTTGTATATTTTATTTACAACAAAGTTGTTTTTTGGGTTTCTCTCTCCTCCCTCATTTCACGCCTTTCCATGGTTACCCAAGGAGGCTGTGAATTCCTTTCACTGGATAAATTTAAAAAAACAGGTTACTTAAACACCTTCAGAGGCAGTCTAGGTGTATTTAATATAGTCCCAGCACAGGAGGTGGGGCTAGATGACCTCCTGAGGTCCCTTCCAGCCATGCATTTCTGACATTCTAAAACATTCAGCTTCATAAATGTGGATCCGCATTATAAACTTTTTAATGTTATTTGAACCCTCTGCTGAGGGTTCTGAATTTCTACAAAGTGTATGTCCCAGTGGGTTGGTAAAGGGTCATCAATGGGTCAGTTCAATATTGTTTACTGCCTACCTCATAGCTACTTAATCATCTGTGTGAAATTAATCAATGCTTCTCTAACTCGATCCTAGTGGACAAGTGTCTATAGCACAAATGCCTCCCTTGTTGTCAGTCTTAAGGGGTATGGCTACACTCACACTTTACAGTGCTGCAACTTTCGCGCTCAGGGGTGTGAAAAAACACCCCCCTGAGCGCTGCAAGATACAGCACTGTAAAGCATCAGTGTAATCAGGGTGGCTCCCAGCGCTGCACGCTACACTTGCTGCACGCTCTCTCCCAGCGCTGCCGCTCCGACCACACTCACACTTCAAAGCGCTGCCACGGCAGCACTTTGAAATTCCAAGTGTACCCATACCCGGAGAGACCAAGGTCTGAATGATCCATGGAGCCCCTCTAAGACTAGATTTAAACACTTTGATGTTGGACGTTTGCCTTGTCTCTCTGTGTTCTGAATCTGCTTTGGAGATAAATAGAAGTCTTCATTTTCAGGTCTGTCAGTTCAGCATCTTTCAACTAGCACAAATTCCTTTTAAATAAAAATCAGTCTGAAAAGTACCACTTCATATCCTTATCCATATCACATCCTTAGGATCAGCTTTGTTCTTGGCACTGGCTGGGGAAGTGGAAGGGGATGTTCTTGAGAAGGCAAGAAACTTTGGTGTCGTTTAGTTTTTCCTTTAATTTCCTGTTTTAATCAAGTTGCTGTCAGATGTGGTTGAGAAGTTGTTGTTCTTTAATTAATGTGTGATTGTGTCCTGTTTAGATCTAAATCTCTTTCCTCTATCAAATATCCGTTACGTCTTGCTGCATGTTTCTGCAGATTGTTTCAAAGAGATTAAATTCCAGACAACAGGTTAGAGCAACCCTTTTAACTCAGAATATTAAGTCACTTGGAGTTTTTGAGGAACAGGCAAACTACTGGAGTCATTTTAAAGGCTGGCATCCCATGTGTGAGTGTCAGTCAGTGGTTAATTTTGGAGTTGAGGCTGATCCGGCCAACCCCAAAATCCAGATCCTAATGTTGTTGCTGAGCACTTGTTCACATGGTATGTTAGTGTGCACCAGTGGGGTGTGACTTCTGGGCCACACCAGTATGTCATATACTAACTGGCTCGTGGGGTCCCTGCTGACACACACTGACAGTTCCCTAGTGCACATTAACGTGGTACTGTTTGAAATAGAACTACATTAACACACACTAGGGAATTTTTAGTGCATGTCAGCAAGACCCACATGGGCCAGCTAGTGCATGACACACACTGGTGCAAATTAGAATTCACACCCCACTGGTGTGTGCTAACGCGTTGTGTAAATAAGCCCTTACGACTCACCACGAGTCAATTAGCTCTTGAGCGGGAGCACCAGCGTGAGAAGGGTACTCTGATGAGCTGCTCAGCAAGTGCACACTTCCAAATATGGATTTGTCCTTTCCTCGTGGACCCTCCTCTCAGTGTAGTGATTCAATGTTAGCCAAGCCACAACTGCAAATGTGTTGCTAATAATGAAAAACTTGCTTTTTGAGATGCCTAAAGTGGGGGAGAACCTACATATCTGTTGTAAAACCATGTAATTAGTGCTAGAATTGACCTTCATAGCAGAGAAATCAGAGCTGCTGTTGCCTGGTATGTGCCATTCTTTTGGGTAGAGGAACCATGAAGTCTGCTACTCCAGATTTCTGAGCCTCTAAAGGGGTGAATTTTATTCAAGTACAGCACTGATTCCATTGCTTAACAATGACTTCCCCCTCCCTTTTGGAATCTTATTTGGTTAAATGTTGAGGTTCACCTTTAAAGCGTTTGTCCATGAGTCTTATTTAATAGCCACCTTTTCCTTTGTATAAACTCACTCTCCGTGCTCCAATAGCAGCCATACGGATAGCGTGCCTGTAGTTTGGGAGGACAGCTGACCTTCTAAGCTCTAGGTTTTGCTTCATGACCAGTTTCTAGGGAATTCAAAAGTGCAAAGACTTCCTCACTCTGTCAAAGGCTGACATCACCTCTGTAAGGCTCACAATTCCAGCTGGCCCAAGTGGCAAATGCTTTGAGGTTGCTTTGACTCCTATGTGATAACGCAGCACCTGCTGCCGTTTGTTTGGCCGTTGTGCTAATTCAAGTGCTCAGTTTTTAAAATCACAGCTTTAAAATTCCCCTGGCCTAGATGACATCACTTCATAAAGCCCTGGGCTGCTTCTCGGCAGGGAGGAGGTGTTCTAAGAGTTGTGACAGTGCTTCACAGTTACTAAGCTACACTATGAAAACCTGGCAGACCTTTTACAATATCACTCTGTTGGGGGACTTAGGAGATGACTGTAAGACTGTGCACAGGTGAGATGTGGAAGCACAGAGATAACATCAAAGAAATTTGCTCATGGTGCATTCATTCCTGAGATCACAGGCACATGAACCCCGTGGTGTCCAGCGACAGAGTGTTGTGTAAATTTGCTTTATGATGAGCTGAAGTGAAAAGTTAGGTCAAATATGGAAAGGAAGAGTATTGGGTTTCTCATTTTTAGCAGCTGCAGCTCTGTGTCCTGCATCTAATCCTTTGTTTTTATTAGGGCTGTTGATTAATTGCAGTTAACTCATGCGATTAACTCAAAAAATTTAATTGTGATTAAAAAAATTAATCACAGTTTTTATTGTATGTTAAACAATAGTATACCAATTGAAATGTATTAAATATGTTGGATGTTTTTCTACATTTTCATATATATTATATTCTGTGTTGTAATTGAAATCAAAGTGTATATTTTTATTACAAATATTTGCACTGTAAAAATGAAAAATAAAAGAAATGATATTTTTCAATTCACCTCATACAAGTACTGTAGTGCAATCTCTTTATGTTGAAGGTGCAACTTACAAATGTAGATTTTTGTTGTTGTTACATAACTGCACTCAAAAACAAAACAATGTAAAACTTCAGAGCCTAAAAGTCCACTCAGTCCTACTTCTTGTTCAGCCAGTCGCTTAGACAAGCAAGTTTATTTACCTTTGCAGGAGATAATGCTTCTTGTTTACAGTGTCACTTGAAAGTGAGAACAGGCATTCTCGTGGCATTGTTGTAGCTGCTGTCGCAAAATATTTACCTGCCACAGGCGCTAAAGATTCATATGTCCCTTCATGCTTCAACCGGCATTCCAGGTGACATGCGTCCATGCTGATGACTGTCATTTAAAAAAGTGTGTTAATTAAATTTGTGACTGAACTCCTTGGAGGGGGAATTGCATGTCCCCTGCTCTGTTTTACCCACCTACTGCCATATATTTCATGTTACAGCAGTTTCAGATGATGTTCATTTTAAGAACACTTTCACTGCAGGTTTCACAAAATGCAAAGGTACCAATGTGAGATTTCTAAAGATAGCTACAGCACTCGACCCACGGTTTAAGAATCTGAAATGCCTTCCAAAATCTGAGAGGGACGAGGTGTGTAACATGCTTTCAGAAGTCTTAAAAGAGCAACACTCTAATGCAGAAACTACAGAATCCAACCTATCAAAAAAGAAAATCAACCTTCTGTTGGTGGCATCTGACTCAGATAATGAAAATGAACATGTCAGTCCTCTCTGCTTTGGATTGTTATCAAGCGGAACCCGTCATCAGCATGGACGCATGTCACCTGGAATGGTGATTGAAGCATGAAAGGACAGATGAATCTTTAGCACCTCTGGCAGGTAAATATCTTGCAATGCCAGCTACAACAATGCCATGTGAACGCCTGTTCTCACTTTCAAGTGACATTGTAAACAAGAACTGAGCAGCGTTATCTCCCGCAAAGGTAAACAAACTTGTTTGTCTGAGCGATTGGCTGAACAAGAAGTAGGACTGAGTGGACTTCGTTTTATTTTTGAATGGAGTTTTTTTGTACATAAGCCTACAATTGTAAGTTCAACTTTCATGATGAAGAGATTGCACTACAGTACTTGTATTAGGTGAATTGAAAAATATTACTTGTTTTTTTTCAGTGCAAATACTTGTAATAAAAAATAAATATAAAGTGAGCATTGTACACTTAGGGGGGAGAGGAGAAGTTAATTGAGATGGACTGGAGCTGCTGTTACTGTTAAGATCTGATCCCATTTCCTAAGAAGACAAATCCACAAAAGGCGAGAGAAAAGAACAGTACAGGTAGAAAATGCAGCTTCTGTCTCTGTTGTTGAATTTCACTTTTAACCTCACTGCTGGAAAGTTCTTGATGATATTTTCCAAGTGAAAGAGACTAGGCTAAACTAACTCATGTACAAGGCCTCCCATAGGGGCTCTGTGCTGTAAACAGCACCACTAACCTAGGAGGGGGTTCCCCAGCTAAGAGAAATGAACAGCTGAGGAGAAGTCAAGCAGCCCGCCAAAAGGCATCAGAAGCCGCTTGTGACTCTGTTACCAAGGCCGTGATTAGAGCTAGGGGCCTGGAGGTCCTGCGTTCTAACACAGGCTGTGCCAATGACTCAGTCACATCCCTTGTGCCTCCCTCAGCCCTCAATAACTATAATACTGGGTAACACACACGACTGTTGAAAAGCAGCTGCTATATGTGCACTGATCTTTCTAAGGAAAATAAATACAAACCGTGCCTGAAGAAAGAGAACCTTGGTTCTAACTGACCAGTACTTAGTGGAGGATAAAATAATCTACATAAAGTCTTCACAATATAGCTAGGTTTGTTTGTACAGTGTAGGTTGATGTTACCCAATATTTGAATTTTACAGTACCACTGTAGCAAGGAAGTGAGAAATCCCACAATGATCATTTCATATTAAATCACAGTTAGATCCACATGAGTGACCCCTTAGATCCACAAAGAGCATCATTTGGTCTCAGCTTCTGGACCGCTGCTGTAACCATACCCTTGTTAGCTGTGAGTGTCGGGCTTCTCTGATGCCTTCTGATGGGATGTTTAACTTCACCTCAAGCATTCACTTCCCCTCTGCAGGTGACTCTCCTCCTAGTTTAATGAAGGTGGTGGTCTTTGCGGGGGGAATCCAGTTCTATGATCTGGAGGGAGGAGGGATAGCTCAGTGGTTTGAACATTCGCCTGCTATACCCAGGGTTGTGAGTTGAGTCTTTGAGGGGGCCATTTAGGGACCTGGGGCAAATATAATATACATACATACACACTAGTTGGGGATTGGCCCTGCTTTGAGCAGGGGGTTGGACTAGATGACCTCCTGAGGTCTCTGTCAACCCTGCTATTCTATGACTCTATGATCTGGGCCTTATTCTGTGTAGTCTTTCATAGAAGCCACATTAACATACCCCTCCATGCTTGCCAACCTAACGTAGCAGTCCAATAACATCAGAGTGGGGAGAGAAACTGAGTGAGATGGGCAAAGGAGGGAGAAGAGTGAAAACTTGCAGTTGTTATTTGGAAGTGAGATGGAGAGTAGTGCATGGGAGAACTTCAGGAGGGCAGATCCAGATTGCTGCTACACAAGCCTGCAGCTCATGTAAAGTGGGAAGATCATGGTCCGGGATGGAGAGGAAGTTGGTGCTCAATGAAAGAAGAGAGGACAGAGAAAGAAAGAGAGACTATTCATGAGTTAGTTTGGAACAAGTCTCTGGAGGATTTAAAAATGTGTGGATTGTGTAACTGGGTCAGCTTTTCGTGCATAGAAACCCACCCCAGCCATTTCATTGTCTGCATCATTAAAACCTTCCTCACCAGGTTGCACTGTTTCAGCCAGCTGACTTTTCCACATACCCAATTGCCTGTTAGATTTTAATATTTTTATTAAAGCTAATGTTAAAATTATATAATACACAGGTAGCAAAAAAAGTGTTTGTACATCTGAGTATAGTGCTTAGACTATCCACAAATACAAAGTTTGTTTAAAAAGCTCATAAGATACATAATCAACATTAACTCAAATTTAGGTGAATAAATTTAACAGTACAGTTTAGATATTAGCATCCAAGTATTCGGGTGCATCGCTCATGAAAAGTTATATATATCAATGAATGAAGATTGTCCCTCAGTAATTGAGAATTTAGGGT
This sequence comes from Chelonoidis abingdonii, assembly GCF_003597395.2. Taxonomy (NCBI): domain Eukaryota; kingdom Metazoa; phylum Chordata; order Testudines; family Testudinidae; genus Chelonoidis; species Chelonoidis abingdonii. Next base: position 152,210,484 of record NC_133770.1, read on the forward strand.
AGGTTGTCCATTTAGAGGTGTCACACAGCTCTGTTAGCAACATGCTGAACACAGTCACTGCAGGCAATGGATAAAAATTAATGTCAATTTTCAGACTGCTAACGTATTGTTAACAGGTGATGCTTATGCAGTGTTAAATGATTGAAACCTTTTCACTTTGCTGGGGATGCTAGAAGAAGAGGGTTCATTGTCATCAACAAACAGGAGTAATTGGATCCAGCCTCTTATGTAAGCTGTTCTGTGTATTGTGCTTATCAGCATCTCTGAGCTATAATACAAAAGAAGCCACAGTGATCATTCTCTGCTACAACTAATGCTGCTGCTGGACTAAAGGAACTAACCCCCTCATCCCACCAAACCTTAATTGGCCTTCTCTTTTCAGCCTCACAGGCTGAGAACTGGCACCACTCTGGAGATGGAACTGCTCTATGCCATCACCACTCCAGGTTGAGTGTGGTGGTGGGTGGGCTTGAGGGAACTTGCCCAGTGCTTTCCTGGCTGTACCTAATCTGTGGACAAAAAGGGAATTTCATTCTTGTGGGCTGCCAAACCAGCACATTTCAGCATCGTAAAACTCACACAAAGGCAAGCTTGCCAACACGAGTGACCATAGATCACTATTGGAATAGTTAAGAGCAGACCAGAGTTAACCCTTGAAGGAATGGCCACCTCTGGGTTGCAAGGTGACCTCCGTTTCTACAGCACTACTCGTTCATCTAGACACGTTAGATGTGTTACCAGGAGGCTTTATTACTAACTCGGTTTAATTTTCAGCCTCTTTTGTTATTTCCTGTTGGCTCAGGTGCCTTAGATTCTTGTCTGTGTTTCTTGAGTCAGTTTCATCAGCATAATAACTTCTAGTGAAATATTTGACTGATCTGGCTGACAGTTGCAGTGTATGCACTTTGCCAGTTGCATTTACCTCAATATTCCAATGTCCTGGTTTGTGCCTGTATGTCTTCTGTTTTGTTAGAGCCTTTCACTGTCTTTGGAAAAACACTGTACACAATTACAAACTATGGGATGAAAAGCACCTCTTGAGAGGCACTGACCACCCACACCTCAGACTGAAGTCAATCTGAGTTTAATGTTGTCATGTTTGATAACTGATCAGTGATCCTTGCTTTGGCTGAGGGACAGAAGTATGGTGTCTGGATAAAGAATGTGAATATTTCAGTAGAAATGTGCTCTGCAGAGCCCCAAGTGAAGATGCCCCAAATAAAGGCCTGATAGTTGAAGGCTGATGCCTGTGCAGTCCCCTGCACGGATTTGGATGCATGTGGAAGGTTAAATGACTCGGCTCTGAAAAGCCCATCTGTATCTGAATGAGCTGAGCAGCTCAAAATTCATCATGAAACAGTGAGATTTTGAGGTTTGACACTTTGTATTCTCTCTTTCTCAGACTACTGCATGAATCCACAGACAGTCTTGTTGCTCCGGGTCATCGCTGCTTTCTGTTTCCTTGGAATAATATGCAGCCTTTCAGCTTTTCTGCTAGATGTTTTTGGACCCAGGCATCCTGCGCTGAAGATCACTCGGCGCTATGCCTTTGCTCACATTCTCACAGGTAACTGCCAGGGCATTTGCACCTCAGTGAGGCTGGTTATGTGAGGTGACATACGAGCGCAGCAGTTAGCTTTCCCATGCTGCAGTTTATAGTGCTAAATTGATATCTTACCTTGGGCCCTTGTACGCCCGCAGCAAACTATACCTCAGAGCGTAGCAAATGGGAAATAGTATTGTTATCCAAAGGGGTTTTCCTTGCCTTCCTTGTGACCCTGATCCCTGCCAGGTCAACATTCTCAGCTGCAGAGCGCATGTGCCTTTATGTTCCCCTCTGCTGTCAGCACAGAGCATTGGTGGGGTCCTAGAGTCTGTGCCCTTGGCTGCAGGACTCTTGCTTCACATTGTGCAGCTGCAGCTTGAAAAGTGGGGGTTAAATCTGTGAGAAATAGAGGCCTAGGATGAAGTTTATATTTAGTCTGTTAATGAGGATGAGCTGGTACGTTTCATTTCAGAGTGATCCCTTAGCACAGACAAAGTGAACCAAGATAACTATGGCTCCCCTTCCCCCCAAGTCAGGGGAGAATTGCCGTTGATTGTAGTAGCAGCAGGGTTGTATGCTCCACCTACTGTGTGTCCACAGGTGCCAGCTGTGCTATCTGCACTGTCACCAGGGTTATTATAAATCAGCCCTGGACATGTGCTAAAGGGGTGTAACTTGCATGAACCTTCAACTTCCCTTCCCGTCATCTGGCCCCTGTCTGTGAACGGTGAGTTTAGAGACTGAATGCTCTGGCCCTGACTCCCAGGCATTTTCAGCTCATCCTTAAAGCCCACAGTGCCCATGAATTCGCCCAACCTGTTTTGGATTTTATCACGTCCATTTTCTCTATTCTAGTTGACAAATCCTCCCACCATGCTATGCAGGTTATAGAAGTCAGGTTGAGGTTCCTGTGGGCATTACTGTGCAGAGCCGTAGGGCTGGCCCTGAAAATCTGGCATTTCTGTTTACTTTGTGGTGGTCTCCCAGGGGGGTTCCTGTGCAGTCTCATTGATTTTGTTTGTTTTTGTGCCTTACAAATAGAGTAATTTGCTTCCTCCTTGGTCACTTACTTCTCTCTCTCTCTCTTGCATATCCTCCATGGGTGCTGGTCTCAGTTTTGCAATGTGCCACTGTGATTGGATTCTGTTACTGGGCCTCGGAGCTGATTCTTGCACAGCAGCAGCAGCACAAAAAGTACCATGGATCTCAGGTCTATGTCACCTTTGCTGTCAGCTTTTACCTGGTGGCGGGAGCTGGTGGAGCCTCCATCCTCGCTACTGCTGCCAACCTGCTGCGCCACTACCCAACCGAGGAGGAGGAGCAGGCACTGGAGCTCCTGTCCGAGATGGAGGAGAATGAACCTTACCCAGCAGAGTACGAAGTGATCAACCAGTTCCAGCCACCTCCTGCTTATACGCCATAATGCTGCCAGCGAGCTATAGGGGGCAGCACCTAGGCTTTCTCCCAGCCCCCCAAAACTAACTGCCCATCTCTTTTTGAGAATGCACTCCCTTGCCCATGGAGGCCACTCAACAGTGCCTCGCTTCCCAGGCAACTTGCTCACTCTTATGCTCTTCTACCCACAAGGGAGAGGACTTCCTTTAGAGAGTCAAATGACCAGCGGTTTCTTCTTAAAGAGCCTCCCAAAACCTCCTTGTTTTATGGACTTTGTTTTGTGATTTTTATCTCCCACTCCCATGCACTGTACATACCTGGCAGTGCTGAAATACTCCCTGACCAAGATGATTTCAGCAGCTCTCAACTTCCTATGTAATCTCAGAGACTCGTACTGTGCTGCCCCAATACTCCCACTCACCAGCATGGTGTAGGAATGCACCGTTGTGCAGAAATCACGCCTGTTTCTGACATGCATGTGCATACCTGGGGGAAGGGGTGTGTGCTTGGGGGAGGGGGTTCCCTAATCTCACATTGTAATATTCAAGATCTCATTCACACTGGCCCAGATACCTGCATAGCGGTGACAGTCACGTAGGTACACATGCCTGCATTAGAGGTGAATTCTGCAGTCTTCTGCTGTTATCCATGCAAGCTCAGTCAAGCCTCTGTAGAGGTGTAACTTAGTGATAAGCACACCTGGAGAGGTGTGTTCCATAGGAGCACCGTAACACCTATATATAGGTGAAACTCCCACCATTACGAACTGGTCTGTAGAAGAGAAATTTCTTTATATCGATAGCATACTAGGTGAAGGGTCTAGCAAATCTGCCACCGCTGCTTTTTCCACTTCCACACTCTGATTCATGCTATTGACACAAGCATTTTGCACTTTATTCTCCGAGCTCACAGCCTTTCTTTCCCCCCAGATTTCTGGGGAACTGTGGAACTTTCTACGACTAGCTACTGTATACCTCTACCATTAAGCGGCCCTCAGATAAGTTCATAGATTATTAAGGTTGGAAGGGACCTCAGGAGATCATCTAGTCCAACCCCCTGCTCAAAGCAGGACCAGTCCCCAAATGGGCCCTGGGTTTAGCAGGCTAATGCTCAAACCACTGATCTAGGAGTTTATGATGGAGCTCCTGCATCTCTAAGTGAATCCGAAGCGTGTCTGTGAGTCAATTCAGCAATTCTTGGAACTGCCTGAAGTCATACGCCATAGGAGCATAGTGGAAGCATTACGGCTGCATCAGGTAATGAGGCAGAAATTTTAGTGAGAGGAGTCACCTCCTTATCTGCCCTAGCTTCCTGCTCCTTGAAGGTCTCTTCCTGACATAGGTGGTTTGGAAAATGGGCCCTTTTCTGCCCCCTCCTATGGTGGGACAATTTCATTGTAAATTGTTGACAACAGAATGCACACAAGTCCTAGAAAGGTGAATGAGGGAGAAATTTTGCAAATATTAGGCCAGAGCTGGGTGAAAGATGGAGCCTCTCTTTAAAAAAAAAAAAAAAAAAAGAAAAGAAAAGAAAAAGAAAGCTATGCTAATTTCAATTGTGGTATAGAGGGAGCTGTCAGTATCTGTTCAGGTCTAGCTTCCATGGCTACCGCAGCACAGTACAAGCAGGTGGATCTATGACAACTTTTAGTGTGTTTGTTCTCTTGTTAACACCAATCTGCTGTACAGTGACAACTACTGAAAACCTGTTCCGTGGTTTCCACCAAGACGTACAATTGGCTAGAGATTGTATGCAAATTCTGTCTTCACGCAGACCTGCTCTGGTTTTATAGCATTTTGTCTCCTTTTCTTTTAATCTAGATATTTTTCTCTCCGTTTTTCCCTTTACAAAGACCATTCTCCCAGCTGAAGGGGACAGCTGTGACCAATCAGCATCTTTGTTGAACAGCTCCAGGAAGCACTGTAGAGCTGCTCGTGGTGCTTTATTTCTATAAGGAGCATGGACTGGGCTCCCTTCTCCCTACACATGTAGTAGTGCAGTGTGCTAGCGCCAGGCCTGCTGAGAAGGAGCCAGTAACACATCCACATACTTGCACTGTGCCAGCCATCATCACAATTGTAGGGACAGCATATCACACTGAAGGGGGAAACAGTTAACCAGTCACTTCTCCCTGGAGGGGATTGTTGTTAAAGAGGTTTTAGAAAGTGGCCTGCATGTCACTGAAATGCTGAGTTCTGTGTGGGACTTGGTCATGTCCTTCAAATGAAATAATGAGGCTCAGGAAGGAAGGTTATGTCTCCCTAGTGCTGGCTTGGAACTGATGATGCAGTGGCTTGTCTGAGTCACTTTAGTACAGGCCTACTGCAGCTTGTAACTCGTATGCAGTCCCTAATGGATCTCCTCTCTTTCTCTTTGAATGTATATCTGATATCAAAGTGTTACCAGCAATTTTGTTGAGCTCCTTTCTTTCCCTCGCATATTTGCAACACTGTTGGCAACACAAAAGAGGAAATCTCCAGTGTAATCCAACACCTAGACCTCAGCTGCAAACCTGGAGTCTTCTCCTAGGAGAATGTAAGACATTCCACCCCTGGTGCCCCCTGCTTAGGGGAAAGCAGCCATAGCTTATAAATTGATTCTGGAGAGTTACCAAGGAATCTTCTCCACTGAAAGGCCTGGAGCAGAATGAGGAACAAATAGATAAGGCTTCTGATAAAGGCCTTTTAGAGTTTAGAGGGAACTCGGGTGGCAAAGAGGCTGCCAGTGGTAATGATAATGGGGTCTTCTCCATCAGGCAACCAAATGTCTGTTTCGCTCTTCCCTTCCGCTTCAAGGGAATGGTCAGCTTAATGCCAGTTGTTATACATGCAGGCAAAGAGTGTATTAGTGAGGCCCCTAGACTGTCTCCTGATGGCTGATATGGTCTTACCATTGCTTGGCATCCCTCTTCCTGCTCTGATATTGAACTACATCCCATTTATGTAGACTCCACAGTGACCTCTGTGTATGGTATGGGTGGGAAATGTTCTGGGTTTTCTCCTACTGCTGTGAGAGAGGGAGAGTGTGTGTTGGACTAAAAATACCCTATGCATAAAAAATTGTATTTCTATAAAAATACTTTAATTATCCCCAACTAATAATTGATCCTTGGAGTTTGAAGAAATCTACCTGAAATCTGGGCAAAACCTCATTCCTAGCCACTCCATGCAGCTCTCTTTTCCTTCTCAAAGCCTGGGGAGGGACAGCAGAACAGGCAACACATCCATGTGCCAAAGGGACTTTGAGCCACTTTAGGAATGGTGATCACCTCTGCTCATCTGGTTTCTGTGGCTGGGACTCCACAACCAGTTTACAGATGATCCATGTATTCAGTCTTCGTGAGATCTCTTTCACACCCTTAATGTCATCCACAAGGCACCGGTGGCTTATGTAAATTCAGCTCTTATGTTCTGATTTTTTTTCTAGAGAAAATAAAAAGGATGTAACTAGTATCCCCTGGGAGTCCTTACTCTTTATTTCACACAAGATTAATTGTCACCGTGCTGAGGAACAAGAGAAAGAAGGGGTCACTCTGATAGTAGTTGGCACTTGTCATTTGTAAGATCAGTTTAACAAGCCTCATGACTTTTGTGACACAAGAAACCTCTCTATTTCAGAGAAGGGAAATGATGAAAGAGAAGTTAGGTGACTTGCCCAAAATAACAGATGCAGAACTGCAGGTAGCATTTGGCCATTCCTTGCTGCTAGTCCTGGGCTATAATTGCAAGTGGTTGTTGCTTTACATTCCATTACTGGGACCAATCATGTTAAAATAAGGGTGATTGAATCTCATGCTTCAGGCTGTCAGCCTGCCAGGGCTCTGAAGTGCTTTTCACACCACATCCAGTATTGTATGACTGGCTGAGAGCCTTACCCTGGGGGCTTTCGGTAGAATGAAGCATCAAGGAGAGCCAACTGCTGGAGCCTTGATTCAACAACATGGATCAATCACAGGTTTTGCTATGGCATTTTGTGGATGAATGTGGCTCTAGAACAGGGGTTCTCAAAACTTCATTGCACCGCGACCCCCTTCTGACAATAAAAATTACTACATGACCCCAGGAGGGGGGACCGAAACCTGTGCCCCATTGACCAGGGGTGGGGGGCTGTAACCTGAGTCCCAACATGCAGGACTGAAATCCTCAGGCTTTGGCCTCAGGTGAAGGGGCTCGGGCTTCAGCCCTGGGACCCACCAAGTCTAAGCCAGCCTTAGCAACCCCTTTAAAATGGGGTTGTGACTCACTTTGGGGTCCCAACCCACCGTTTGAGAACCACTGCTCTAGAAGGGAAGGAAGCTGTTTGTTCATCCTGGTTATCTGTACACTGAATACTAGTGCTGTTTGAGTTTGATCCTGCTCTCAGGGTGCACCTTTAGTGTGAGGGGGCTATCAGGTGCTTAAGGCATGCAGGGCCTTATGTTTGCTGGGAGCCGTTGTACGTAATGGATTGAATCTATCCCTAGAACTAAGTAGAAAATAGTCATAGCTGTGGGAACTATTAGATTTTAAATTTTATTAAAGCTAATGTTAAAATTATATAATACACAGGTTGAGAAAAGAATGTCTGTACATCAGGGTATAGTGCTTAGATTATGCACTATGTGTATCATGACTTTTAAAAACAAACTTTGTATTTGTGGATAATCAGCAATATCCCAAATTTAGGTGAATAAATTTAAGAATAGTTTAGATATTAGCATCATGAAAAGTTGTACAAAGATTTGGTTGTAGAAAGCAAAATATATCCATGAGTGAAGATTGTCCCTCAGTAACTGAGAATTAGGATAGATTGTCCATTTTGAAAATATAATCCATGAGGAAAGTATTTGAGTTACTTTCTCCACTGTGCTTCTCATTGGCACTCCAGCTCATCCCCACTGGTATTGCCAATGTCTGGTGCTATGTTCTAGGGAGATGTCTCTCGACCATCTGATGGCATGCAACACCATGAGTTGCTGCATCGGCCGAGTGTAGCATTGACCTTCCGCATTCTCTCAACACTCGCTCGTTACTGGGGTACAATGCGCCCAAGGCTCCAATGATCAGTGCATGTCTGAACCTGGTAACCCCTAGCTCTCAAGGTTTTGGGCAGAGAGGCTATTTCCTCCACCTTTTGAGCTTGGGCATCGTGGAAGGCCGGAGTTCTGTTCTCAAAAGGCACTGCGATGTCCACCCTGATGACGATCTTCTGGTCCTCGTTGGTGATGACTATGTCTGGTTGCAGTTGGCTGTTGGTTCCGGTGATGGTGAAGTTCACAGCAACCTTCCCTACGGGTGGCAGGATGGCTCTGACCAGGCGATCTTGGATGGTGTGTTGGAGCTGCCAGGCTCTGGAATGGGGCTTGCAGCTACACAGGACGTGGGGTAATGTCATTAGCATAGCTGCACTTCCTACATCACTTGTCCTGATTCCCGTGATGGACAGCTCTGTTCAGCGGGATGCAGTTGAGCCAGGCCCTGTGGATGAGCCTCCAGTTGCCAAATCGGGTGAAGCTGCCCTCAGGGAGGAAGTGGTTGCTGGCGTCCCACTTGCACATCATCTGTAATGCCTTGCTCTGGTCCGGCTTCCATTTTAGGTTTTCCACATACTGGCAGCGGATGGCATTTTTCAGGGTCCTCTCCACTAAACTGCTACTTCCTAAATGCTTGGCCTTAGCTGAAGGGCAGTAAATTACATAAGAGCAGCCATACTGGATCAGACCAAAGGTCCATTTAGCTCAGTATCCTGTCTTCTGACCGTGGCCAATGCCAGGTGCCCCAGAGAGAATGAACAGAGTAGGGAATCATCAAGTGATCCATCCCCTGTTGCCCATTCCCAGCTTCTGGCAAACAGAGGCTAGGGACAACCATCCCTGACCATCCTGGCTAATAGCCATTGAGAGACCTATCCTCCGTGAATTTATCTTGTTCTTTTTTTAACCCTGTTATAGTATTGGCCTGCTTCTGGCAAGGAGTTCCACAGATTGACTGTGCATTGTGTGAAAAAAATACTTCCTTTTGTTTTAAACCTGCTGCCTATTAATTTCATTGGTAACCCCGGTCCTTGTGTTCTGAATAAATAACACGTCCTTCTTTACTTTCTCCTCACCAGTCATAATTTTATAGACCTCTATAATATTCCCCCTTAGTGGTCTCTTTTCCAAGCTGAAAAGTCCCAATCTTATTGTTTCTCATACAGAAGCCATTCCATACCCCTAATCATTTTTTTTGCCCTTTTCTGAACCTTTTTTGAGGTGGGGCGACCACATCTCTACTTCAGCTAGTACCAGTGATATCCAATGTGTGTAACTGGATCAGAATGAACAGTATTAGTCATTTCCTCTTACTACCTGCACCAGTGAATCTGGATTTGGAGATGACTAGACCATCGGATTGAGGGGAAGGGAATTTACTCTCCACGTCTGTTCAGGCCTAGGATTTCCACAGTGGAGGCTGCTGCTGCTCCAGACACCATAGGTTCAGAAGGAGAGCTAGTCTTCAGCAGTGGATTTCCTCTTCTATTCCATTTAAAGGTTTCCCCAGTTTTAAAGAGAGTGCTTTACCTTTTCACAAGAGGATTTCAGTCGTAGGTTGGTTAATGGATAGCCGCCAGCTCCACATGGCCCTCTGAGTGGCAAAAAGAAGGAAAATCAGTCATCTGGTTCAGTGCTCTCACAGGTGTACTTTAACCTTCCCAGAGGACTGTCCTGTCCTGGGAGAAGTTCACCTTCCATTTACTTTTACTCAGAGATAATAAAATTCTGAGATGGTTTGAGGGGTGGGATTTTGGACTCCCAATTAGTTGTCCCACTTCATAATGGCTTAATTTTCATACTGCCTTTCAGTGCTGACATACACACTGTGAATCGCTCCACTTGCCATTGCTATGCAGCCACTTCTGGGGTGGCATAAGACAGCTATCTAATAGTCTGCACCAAAACTATAGGCACATGACTGCAGTGACTCAGGCCTTGGCTACACTTGAGAGTTACAGCGCTGGTAGTGGCTTTACAGCGCTGTAACTCACTCCCCATCCACACTGGCAAGGCACATATAGCGCTGTATCTCCCTGGCTACAGCGCTGCATGTACTCCACCTCGGCGAGAGGAATAAAGAGAATAGCGCTGTTGTTGCAGCACTGGGGTGCCAGTGTAAACAGGGAATAATCTTACTACACTGTAACTGACCTCCGGAAGCATCCCATAATGCTTTAAGTAAAGATAACTCTCTTTGTTTTGTTGTGATGCCTCTGTTTGTTTTGTTGGGAACTCGGGTCTCCTAGAGCTGCTTATCAAAAAAACAAACACAGCTCCTGTTTGCTGTGAATGAGCTCCCTTGGAACGCCCACAGCTAGTGTTTGCTTGAAGAGAGGGGGAAGGAAGGCGCTTGAGGACAGAAGGAGCTTGGCGGGCAGCAGGATCGTTTCAGAGCAGCTGCTTATCTGGTCTGTGAGGAAAAAAACAAAGAGGGCTATTTGCTTTAGGGGGTTGGAACTTGCAAGGCAGCTGCTGACGCAGCGTTAGCTCCAAAAATCCACTTTCTCTCTCCCCCTCACTCCCTGTCACACTCCACTCCACCCCCATCTTTTGAAAAGCACGTTGCAGCCACTTGAACACTGGGATAGCTGCCCATAATGCACCGCTTTCAATGCTGCTGCAGATGCTGCAAATATGGCCACAATGGTGCGCTGGTAGCTGTCAGTGTGGCCAGATTGCAGCGCTTTCCCTACTCAGCTGTACGAAGATGGGTTTAACTCCCAGAGCTGTACAGCTGCAAGTGTAGCCAAACCCTAAGACAACTAACAGGCAAAGGGAATTGGTCTGTTGAGTTTGCCTGCAGAGAAAGGCAGAAGCATGATTTTTCTAGCACTTTTACAGGTACCACAGCAGGAAAAATCTACAATGTGAGGAAAAGGTGTATTGCCATCTCTGCCACTAGCTAGGGTGACCAGATGTCCTGTTTTGGGGGACTTTTTCTTATATAGGCACCTATACTCCCCCACACCCATCTTGTTTTTTCAGTTGCTATCTGGTAACCAAACTGTTGCATGCAGATAGACTGCTGAGGCAAACAACAGTGGTAGTCTGTGCCCGGGGTGCTTAGCACCAATAAACACACCGAGATGGAGAAGCAAAACACAAGTTTATTTGGGATCCCAAAGCGGAGCTGAGAGACTTAGTACGCCTCAGATCCAGCCCAGCTAAAACAAACAGTCTGTTCCTTTATATTCATGAGAACTTTTCTCGCTGACTAGCAAGCCCCCGTTTCCCCTCCCTCTTCTGTCCGGCTGCAGCATTCTTTTCTTACACACTTCTTTGTCTTCCCCCTCCCTCTCCTCCTCCTTCCTCCCCCTGTAGCAGTTACGTAAGCGCAGGTGCATTAAGTGATCTTGGCTGCGGCAGCTCGTTAGTAAGTTTTCCTTCTGCAAGTTATCTTGTCCTTCTGCTAAAGGTGCACAGGCATCATTATTTCTGCATACCAGTTTGAGCAGGCTTACAACTGATAAGGGCTGGTGCACCTGGCCTTTCCCCTCTGCCAGCCTCTGAGGTCGATTAGAGTTTAAACATGGAAGGACTCTTGTTCACTAGAGGCCTGAAACAGGGAGACCTTATATTCTTATTGCCTTTTACCTTCTAAGTTACTTAGGATTATCCTTAGTGACACCAATACTACCACTAGCTCTTCTACCTGCCTCTGTGGGTGTCAGGCCCAAACAGGTATCCTGACCCTGGAGGTCTCCTTACCCATCCTGGTGTTGACTTGCTAGGAATGCAGTCTGGATGTCCTTGCTGCAGAAAGCCAGGCAGGGCCAGCTTTAGGCACCACGGGGCCCGATTCAAAGGAGCTGCCACCAAAGTCCCAGGACTTCGGCGGCAGCTCCTTTGGGACTTTTGCAGGGCCCTCTTAGGGGTGCGGAGCCTGATTTCAGGGAATCATCCTAAAACCGGTCCTGAAGCCAGGCAGGAGGAACCATCTAGCTGGACAGGTGTCTGCTGGTGGAGTCTGTAAAGGGACAGACTAGAGCCTTGTAGGAGGAGATGGCTCAGCTGCAAAGCACCCAGGACCATGCGGACTATAATGGCAGGCTGATATGGAGACATCTCGGCTTGAGGAAGGGAAGCCAGCGAAAGCGGAGGGAGGACACGCAGCTGCTCAGGGAGGGGACTGGCTGCTGCCCACCTGAGGCAGTGGTGTTTGGAGAGGCTCTCCAGGGGGGATGGCGGCCTGCTGGCCTGGCCACGTGCTGCCTGTCTGGAACGCAGACGGGCACTGACCAGAGTGCCCGGCTCAGACCCCTAGCGCGCGGGGATCGAGGGTGCCAGGGCCGCGCGCACAAGCGGCGGTGCTACAGGGCGGGGGCCGTGGAGACCCCCCCGGGCTCGCTCCCCGCCGCAGGCAGCTCCCTGGCCAGCCCACGAGCTGCCGCGCAGGACCCCTGCGTCTCCAGGGCGCCCGCGCTGGCTCACAAGGCGGGGCGGCGCCCTCTAGCCTGTTGGGCGGGGGCCTGCGCGTGCGCCACAGACAGACGGCGTCGTGCACCAATGGGCGGCCGGGGCCGGCCGGCGGGCGGGCAGGCCCACGTGGGAGGGGACGGAGGCGCGCGGTAGCAGTTAACCTCTTGGTAGGCGGCGGGGGTGGGTCTGAGGTGGTGACGGTTCCTGCCCGGGCGGGGCTCGGCGGCGGCGGCGGGCGGGGGCTTGGTAACGGCGGCCGGACGTGGCCTGCCGGCGCGTGGAGGCCGCGCGGTAACGGGCTCTGCTCTCTCGCGCTAGGAGGCCGCGCGGCTCGGGCGGGATGTTCCACCCGCTGCAGTGGAGGCCGCCCGCCAGCATCTATTCCTACTGCGCCCGCTGGGAGGGCCGCCCGGGGCCCGCGCCCGCCCTGTGGAGCCGCTACCAGTGGCTGCTGGGCTGGTTCCAGAGGGAGCCCGGGAAATGCCGCGGCCCGAAGAGCCTCCTGTCCCTGCTGGCCAGTCAGTGCAGCTACGTGACCGGCCAGCGGGTGCGGCGAGCCCAGCAGATCGGGCAGCTCTACGGGAACATCTACTCGGAGCGGACGCGCTGGAGCCTCTTCAGCGGCCTGTGGCGCAGGTTTCAGGCCCGGCACGCCAGCGCCTGCAAGCTGATGGCCGCCCTCACCGGGGTCTTCCTGTGGGAAGAGGAGCGGATCCAAGAGGAGGAGTTGCGAAGGTGGGTCTTTCTGGGGTCTCCCCCCAGGGCACTAGCACCCCTGGTCCCGGGGGTGGGGTTACCGTGATCAGAAAGAGGAACTTGTGATCTCATGTTCCTTAAAATAAGTATCAATAGGAGTCCTGCGTTAAGGCAGTTCCCCCCACCGCCCCCCATGCAAAGGCCTTTCAGGGGCTACATCAACTGATCTAGAGATTTGCCTTTGACATTGCACAGACTTCGCTAGCACTTTTAAACTGAAATGTCAGACAGTGACTTGTTTGTACTGCTCTATATGCTGTACACTGAAATGTAATTACAATATTTATACTCCAGTTGGTTTATTTTATAATTACGATAAAAATGAGACTACATTTTCAGTAATAGTGTGCTGTGACACTTTTGTATTTATATCTGGTTTTGTAAGCAAGTAGGTTTTAAGTGAGGTGTGACTTGGGGGTACACAAGACAAATCAGACTCCTGAAAGGGGGGACAGTTGCCTGGAAAGATTGAGAGCCACTGCCTTCATGCACTAGAAAATCAAGACCCTAATTCTGGGATGGATGGGTGAGATGACTTGCTAGGGCCTTTCCATCTGTAGCCTCTGATCCAAAATATATCCATTCTTTAATAACAAGAGTAGAGGCAGTTCATGTTTTAAATATCTGATTAATGGTTTTGTGATTGATTGGGCCTCAAAAACATGGTTGGGGGGTGATATGTCATATACTTTAGCTTGAAACTGCCTGCAGAATGAAGGATTTGAGGGAGGTACAGAGATTGCAGGCCATTGCTGTCTTGGTGCCATCTTATCCAGTTGCCTTTAACCTCTTAAGAAAAGATGCAAACAAGTTTAAACATTATATTATGCAATCTATTAAATCACAAACTCTTAGAAGTGAAATAATTCTTGCATTTGCACCCATCTTTGCTACTTTGTCTATTAAACGTTAAACAAAAGCCTTCATGGCTTTGTGTATATTTAAAGTACCAAGATTGTTTTCTGTTTTTTCCTATTTCTTTTTGAGGGGCTCAAGTGTGTATCCTGAGGTCTCTTAGGACCCATGTTATAAACGGATAGGCAGGTGGGGCCTGATCCAATGCCCAGTGAAGTACTAGGAATTTTTCCGTTCTTACCATGCTTACCATCAAGGCTACTCATGGGACCCTACAATAGTTAAGATTCATTCTTTTGTATCAGAAAACTCATGAAACTTTGTGTGTGAGAGAAATATAATTGCATATTTTTTTTAAATATATGTTAGTTTATGGAAGTCCCTAAAGCTGTATTGGTGAGACCAGGTACCAGTCATTTTCTTCAGCTTTGTGGTATTAATCACACATTATGGTTGATGCTTTTCTTCTGTCTTGTCAGTTGAATTCTGTTATCTTTTTTTTTTTTCTTTTTTCCCATTTAGATGGATAACCTGTTGGCTCATTAAAACTCTGTGATAGTGAGCTTTTCTACTTTTACTTCATGTCTATTTTCCTTATTTTAGTATTTAGTTTAATGTTGATTGTTGAAGGGGGTTTCCACTTCCTTAGTAGTTAGTTTAAAAAACATGGTTTGTTTTTTATCAGGTTTGGTAGCAGGGAATAAACTGCTCCAGTAAACTTCAGAAAGTTCCACTACATTTCTAAGTAGTTATGTTTTTCTCTTCTCTATAGAACTGACTTGATTTAGTTTTTCTAGTACCAAAATTTCCCACCAGAGTGGATAAAAATCTATTATTTTGTTAAATAAAAAAATCGGTTTTTATTTTGTTTAAATGGTTTATTTAAAAAAAATAAACCTGTTGAAAATAACGTTTTGTATCACATTCAGATAAGGCCTAAATTTACTATAATTTCTTAATTTTTTAAATAAAAAATAAATATGCTGAGTCCATGAGCCTCTATCAAAAACTTTGAGTTAAAGGCTGCTTTTCTGTATAAAGACAGATGTGTTTTTCCCCCTGATTCTAACTTTTGAGGTCATGCTGTATAAATGTGGCACAGTAGGTCAGCCTAAGTAATTTAGGAGACTTCCATTTTCAAGAGACTTGGGCGCCAGTGACTTTCACTTAGGCATATTTGAAAAATTTCTCAGGCTGACCTAAAATAATCAGTTTAATTCAATAACTACAGTTTATCCCTCTGTTTAATAAATGTTTTTTGTTGATGTGAAACATGTTTTGGATAATAAACTTCTCTTATCAAAACACTTAGTTATTTTATTTAAAATAAAATTTATCTGCTGTTGTTGGCCTGTAGGTTTTTTTTTATAATCCAGGGGTTCATGAGAAGTTTGATTCCACAAGTTTGATACTGTGTTATCCAGTTCATCAAGTTTTTAATGTGACTCTCTTGGTATAATAATGCTTAATGTTTGGTTAAGCCAAGCCTCCCTTTTACCATGCCCCCCTTTGTAAAGTAGATTGCTTAAACGTTGAGTTTCTTATTTCCCCAAATAAATTGGTTTATCATGGATTGCCGTTGATCCAAGAGGCTTCCTAGAACTAAAATGGGGAGTGTTTGGAAAAAGAAATTTATTTGGAGTCATATCTCCTTTTTAACTCTATAGATTGAGTTGAATATGTTGTTCACAGCTATTTGCATTTGTTTAAAAAAAAGTCTGAATTTCTCTCTATCATGGTTCAGTTGCTTGAGGTCTGTGATGTCATAGGTTTTTACTAGTTGTTGTAGATGAGGTAGACAAGACCTGAACTTTTAAGTGTAGAAAGAAATAGAAATTTTTTTCACATCATAAAGAAGTGCCAAACAGAGTAGTGGGTGGGGCAAAAACCCTTTTTTGGGGTTCCTTTTGCGGGCCACCTTTAAAGCCAGTTTCTAGTACTGCAAAAATTACTAATGGCTCTGCCCTTTCTTGTGAGGGGAGTGATTCTTCAATAAAATCAGCTGCATACAGACTTCCTTGCTCAGTGTTTGTTTCACTTAATTTTAACTGGGAATTGTAGGAGCTTTAAAAAGCAGATTAAAAAACTAGTTTATTTAACTGTATCTTTCTCTTCAGTTCGTATAAATCTTTTGCCTTCTACTTCTGAAACGCTGTTCAACCACCAGCACACACACAGATGGGATTTTTTCATCTGAGACCTCAAAGCACTTGACAATGGTGTGAATGTGTCATTCCCATTTTACAGATTGAGGTCAAATAGGAAGGCTGACAAAATCAGGAGAGGAAGCTGGGAATCAGGGTGCATTGATTTTAATCACATTTGATTTAAATCAGGTTCAGCAAGAAGAAAACCTGGATTGAAATAATTAATTTTAATCTTAATTATTTTCCTAAAGAAAGATTGGTTCTCATTGGTTGGTAACCATTAAAACATGTTTTGCAACATAATATAGTCTTCAGTAACTGGTTTATTAAACCAAGGAATATTATCTGTAGTAAATTAAATGAAGAAATTGTTTCTGGTCACCATGTCCTTCAAGATTTCAGAACTTGTACATCTCATCCTCATGTCACATTTTTATTCATACACTGGAAGAGAGAAAACAAGCTTTCTTGCTCTTTCAACTCCATTCAAAGTTGAGAAACTGATTTCAACCTATTAATTGAACTGAACTACACCTCTACCCCGGTATAACGCTGTCCTCAGGAGCCAAAAAATCTTACCGCGTTGTAGGTGAAACCGTGTTATATCGAACTTGCTTTGATCCGACGGAGTGCACAGCCCCGCTCCCTGGAGCACTGCATTACCCTGTTATATCTGAATTCATGTTATATCCGTGTAGAGGTGTACTTGAATAAACTGAAATGAAGCAAACATTCTCTCTGCATGTGCAGAAGAGTCTACTGCTGTCAAAAGCTGGGTTAGCACTTCAAACTCTGGTTCTAAGTGCATAGCCAGTGACTTGCACCGGCTCAGTAGTTTGACTTTCTTTAAAACTTTAGCAGCAAACATGCCATTCGAATATTTTTATTTAAAGAATTATAATAAATTCAGACCTTAATATAAACCAATATCAAATTTAATTTGAAATTATAAAAACTGATTTAAATTAAAAAACAAAACACTTTTTATTTGACTCCCAGCAGCCCTCTTCTAGTTCTGTGCTGAGATTGCACTTTTACTAGCTGGTCCTACATGTACTCTTCCAAATGCTACAATTTTAACTCTCAGGCCTCTGTCAGTTGAAATACTCTTATGTGAATGTGCTCCTCTGCCTAATCCTGTTTTATTGTCACATTTCTCACAAGGTTCTCAGTGGTTTGAGCATTGGCCTGCTAAACCCAGAATTGTGAGTTCAATCCTTGAGGGGACCATTCAGGGATCTGGGGCAAAAATCTGATCTGTCTGTGGATTGGTCCTGCTTTGAGCAGGGGGTTGGACTAGATGACCTCCTGAGGTCCCTTCCAACACTGATATTCTAAGTTATACAGCAGCTTAAATAAGAATAAAGATCTATTCATTAGTAACTGATCTAAAACCTTCAAATGGATGTCTGATGTTATAGTATCAAATCTAAATAAAGATCTCAGACAAGAATTTGTAGTTACATTTTAAGACAGCATTATCCTGTGGCAACTTCTGAAAAGGGGCAATTTAAGGGTCTCAACATGCAGTGATTATCATGTTAGGAAGAAATGTAAAGAACATAAGGTTTTTTCCTATGTACAGTACAGCACTAAGCTATATATAAACTTATTATTTTTAAATAATGAGCAAGCAATCCAAAATGCCTACAAATTCTGTAGGCATAGGCGGATTAGAGATTTGTGGAGCCCTGGGCCAGAGCAAGTGGAGACCCCTCCCCACCCTTTCTACCTTCAGACCCCCTCCCCCCCGTGGGCCTCTAGCAGGTGCTCTGTGGACAGTCACTTGAGAACCGGTGGGCTGGAGTGGCAGTCTTCATCCTGAGTGTCCTTGGTTCTAGAACTCAGGCCTTTAATACTAACTTAGTATTGAATGTGAGGCCTTTTACAGAAAATAAATGACTGGCTGGAAAAGAGCCTGAGCTGAGGTGGTGTTAAGTGTTTTAAGTAGATCTGTACTGAATATTCATTAGAAATCATGTTTCTTCTCCCCCCCCCACCCTCCAATATTGTCCCTCTACAGTAGCATCTCATTATCATCTTGCATGCTTTTTCTAAATGGACTGTTTGTGCCTAAGGTCTGTCACTATTCCCAGCTGAGGGTGTAATGATGTAATGGAGAGAGTTGAACATGGCGTACAGATGATCTGACACACATTCAGAGTGAAAGTGATGTCATCTGTTACATACAGGGAGTGTTCGGACTTACGACACAGTTTGTTCCTCAGAATTGCGTTATAAATCGGAACTGCTTTTCCAATAGGAATCAATGGTGTGAAGGGGCTGAACCAAGGCTTGATAGACTATTTTCACCGCAATAGCCCAGATCTTTGTACTAAATGAATTATAGGTAACTAATATTGGAACATCAATGTATTTACTGTACACTGTAGTTTGTAAACAGCATTCAAATAAACATAAACTCATATATCTGCTACGAATGTCAGCAACACAGGCTTGGAAAGTGAGGGAGAACAGTGCACATGCTGAGCCTCAGCCAATCACTGTTCAAGCTTTCTGATTGGCTCTGAGCCCAGGGCTCAGAGCCAATCAATCAAAAACAAGCTTCAATAAACTACCCTGCTGCCTTGAAGCCACTCAGAAGTGACCCCTTCCATCTCAATACCAGTATAACTCAACCAGGAAGTGATTTCAAGCAAACTATGCAAATTGAGCACCAAGTGTCATAAGGGCAAAATGAGCAGTAAAATTGAAAAGCGTCCGACGTACGTTGGGCATTGTCAGTCCATGGACTCCTTATATTTGGGAGCTTCCGCTGCTGAGCCTTCAGATACTTGAAGCATCAAGTCTTGAAACCTGACTAGCCCCAAGTTAGCTGCCTATCAGGTCATGTGGGATGTGCTGTAGGAAATACAATATGCTGGAGGTGAGTGCTTCACTAATGGTACTATCTATGGAGTGATAGATGAAAAGTGTCGTCTGCAAAAATTGTCCAGAGTTTTTCTCTCCTTCTGCCCCCCTCCCCTCCCAGGGAACTAGAAATTCCCAATCATGAAATGCAGAACTCCTGGAATTTTGTTTGGAAGCTCTTAAGATTTACACGTCTGCTGTACTCGTGGGTTTATTTTTAGGTTGTAAATGCTGCAACAGGGACTGT
Organism: Chelonoidis abingdonii; assembly: GCF_003597395.2. Lineage (NCBI taxonomy): Eukaryota > Metazoa > Chordata > Testudines > Testudinidae > Chelonoidis > Chelonoidis abingdonii. The sequence goes on from NC_133770.1 coordinate 152,229,734, forward strand.
CTCATTCTGTGTCCAGTTTACTGGGCACCTTAGCAATGCAGCCAGAGCATTTATTTGCCAGCCAAAAATTACTTTAGCACAGGTTCAGTATAGGGGAATGTAGGCTGCTGCCTCAGATTGGTAATTTGTGCACTTTGATTGACCTTTGCAGGTTGCTACAAGGCAAACAGTGACCCAGGGAGGGAGGGGCCTGGTTTGAGAACCTTTTAAACTGATTCTGCCAAGTTGCTTTTGTGAACGCTTTATCTGTTCCAGGTGCCTGCTGAAGTCTGGTGCCAAGGTCAGAAGTGACTTATATGATTATAGAAATACAAACTGCAGCCAGGCTTTTCCCCTCCCTCCAAAATAAAAAAACAAATGAAAAGGGAATTTTTAAGGCAACTTAGTCTCCCTGCTGTCCTGGCTAAACTTTGTTCTGGGTAACTGCATCCTGCCTACCTACAACTCTCCCTTCAATTGAATAAAATTCATCGATTCCAAGCCAGAAGGGATCATTATAATCATCTAGTCCAGGGATCGGCAACCTTTCAGAAGTGGAGTGCCGAATCTTCATTTATTCACTCTAATTTAAGGTTTCGCGTGCCAGTAATACATGTTAACATTTTTTAGAAGGTCTCTTTCTATAAGTCTATAATGTAACTAAACTATTGTTGTATGTAAAGTAAATAAGGCTTTTAAAATATTTAAGAAGCTTCATTTAAAATTAAATTAAAATGCAGAGCCCCCCAGACCGGTGGCCAGTCTGAGTGCCACTGAAAATCAGCTCATGTGCTGCCTTCGGCACCCATGCCATAGGTTGCCTGCCCCTGATCTAGTCTGACCTCCTGTATAACACAGGCCAAAGAGCTTCCCTGAGTTAATTCCTAGAGCAGATCTCTCAGAAAAACATCCTGTCTCGATTTAAAAGTTGTCAGATTGAAAATCTACCGTGACTCTTGGTGAATTGTTCCACTAGTTAATTACCTTCGCTATTTAAAATGTACACCTTATTTCTAGTCTGAATTTGTCTAGCTTCAAATTCCAGCCATTGGAGTATTGTGTTCTGCCTTTCTCTTTAGACTGAAGAGCCCGTGATCAAATATTCATTCCTCATCTAGATACTTAGACTAATCACATCACTGCTTAACCTTCTCTTTGTTAAGCTAAACAGACTTTAAGAGCTCAGTATATCACTTGTAAGGCATGCTTTCTAATCCTTTAGTCATTCTTGTGGCTCTTCTCTCCAATTAGTGAACATCCTTGAACCAGGATTGGACACAGTATTCCCACAGCAGTCATACCACTGCCAAATGCAGAGGTGGAATAACCTGTCTACTCCAACTCAAGAGTCCCCTCTTTGTTGATTTCATTAGCTCTTCTGGCCGCCACATAAGATTAGGAGCTCATATTCAGCCGATTATCCACCGTGACCCCCAAATATTTTGCTAGTCATTGCTTCCCAGGGTAGTCCCCCATCCTGTAAGTGTGGCCTGTTTTTTTTGTTCCTACATGTATACATTGACATTTAGCCATGTTAAAATGCATATGGTTTGCTTGCACCCAGTTTACCAAGCAACGCTGAAACAGTGACCTGTCATCTTCATTACTTACCTCTCCCCTAAGTTAGCTGCCAATTTTATCACTGATAGTTTTGTTTTCTTCCAGATCATTGATAAAAATTTAGTTAAACCATACAAGTACTGATCCCTGCAAGACTCTACTGGAAATATATCCTTTTGAAGACAGTTCCCCATTTAGATACATTTTGATACTTATCAGTTAGGCAGTTTTTAATCCATTTAATTTGTCAATTTTAATTTTATATCATTCAAGCTTTTCAATCAAAGTGTCATGTACAACCAAGTCAAATACCTTACAGAAGGTACATCAACACTAATTTTTTTCAGCCAATCTCATCAAAAAAGATATCAAGTTAGTTTGATGTGATCTTTTTTTTTATATAAACTCATGTTGATTGGCTTTAATTATGTTTCCTATCTTTAATGCTTTAATCGTGGGTTGACTCCTCTGTCAAAACTGTTACGTAGTGTCTGCTCTGCTCAGGTACTTGTATCGCACCAATCACTGGGGGAATCTGAGCATCTTCCACAGGTACGTACATTCATGTGTTTGGCCTCTGTTGCACATGGTGCCTTTTCCATTCCTCTCCTCTCCCCAAGGGGAAAATGGAGGGTTGCACAATGCTTTTATTAGTCAAAGCAGGCAGTGGGAAGTGAGGCTCACAACAGGTTTTTAAATCAAGTGGCAGTGAGTTCCATAGTCCTGCACTGGTCTTTGAAATTGTGCAGGAGACTACCTCTCTCCTTGTAATGTGCAGGACTGCTGTGCCATGGGAGGGAGAGGATGACCATGGTCATGCTCTCATTGTGACTATCCCATTTCTAAACTATTATGGCCTTTGAAGATAAGGACCAAGATCCTGAACCAGGTGGGGTAGTCAGATCATTGTGGGGGTGTAGAGTGTGCAGGACAGGTTTGATGTCACTATGTGATGTGAAAGCCCAGAGCTGGCTGCCAGTTGATGTTGGAGTGAGGAGTGGTGTGGGGCTGCACCACAGCGGGCAGAGTAATTGCCTTAGCAGCAGTCCCGCTACAATCGACTGGGGGAGTCCCCAGAATCGACCAGTTGCTTGTGATCAATGGGTTGGTGACCACTGCTTTAGAAGAAGGTGCAAGGAACCCTAGGCCTTGTTTTCATTAGGGCTTTTTGCAAACCTCTCGCCCTGGTGCAGTAGCACTAATAGCAGCAGTGCAAGTGTTGGCATTGATAGGGCTCACATCACCTTCAGTTTAGAGCCATGCTGAGCATAGTTAAGGAGTGGAAATGGTTCACTTGCAGGAAGTGACTGGATTAGTCAGAGAGCCCGTGAACTACTGGCATGGCAGCCGCAGCCAGAATGACTCTTAGTGTACTTGAAGGAAATGGCAAGGTTGCTGCACAGTAAAGTCAATGGATCTTTGGAAGTATTACTGTACCACTGCAGTAGTATGAATATACCAAAATTAAACACTGTCTCTTATCTGCAAGAGTTGCACTAACACTTCTGTAGTATTTGGCTACCAAAGATGCTGCCATCAGGGAAGCACCATCCCCCTACTGCTGGCTCCAATAAGAGATCTTGCAGGGGCCAGCCTGGGCAGCTTTCTAAGGGCTTTCTGCATAATGAATACATGAGGAGACTTAGGGTAAGTCTACAGTGCAAAATTAAGTCAACCTAAGTACATTGACTTACAGCCACTGTAGTAACTAAGATCACTCTTGCATGTCTACATTATGCTTTTTGTGTTGGTGGTGCACCTCCTCACTAGCAGTGCTTGCATCGATGCGAAGAGCAGTGCATTTTGGGTAGCTATCCCACTGTGCAACTTGCCACCATCTAGCACAGGGTGTTTTGGGAAGGCTTTGCAATGCCTCATGGAGGCAAACAAGTAATGCAGGGTTGATTGAAACCATGTTCCCAATGTCCCTTGAGGCAGTTTTCTCCCTCCCATAATTTTATCTGCATCCTATGATGTTCTGCGCCTCTTTTCAAAAGCCCCACATGTCTGCCATATCTGTGAGGAGCATGAATCTGATACAGCTTTGCACTGCTGTGATGAGTGTTCCAAGAACAGTGTGTCTGATTTTGCAGTATTTGCAGAGCCACCAGAGATGTCGCGGGGAACAAGATGATGCCTTGGAGGTCAGATTTCTGTGGGACATAAGATACAATTCAAGGTTATTGTTAGCATTCACGGAGCAGTCGCAGATGGTGGGGTGTCAGTTATGGGCCTGAGAAACAAGCACTGACTGACTGGGATTGCATCATTATGCAGGTATGGGATGACGAACAGTGGCTGCAGAACTTCTGGATGCACAAGGCCACATTCCTGGAAGTGTGTATGAAGCTTGCCCCAGCCCTCCAGCATAGTGACTCCAAAATGAAAGCTGCACTGACAATGGAGAAGCAAGTGACATTGCTGTGGAAGCTTGCAATGACCGATTGCTAGTAATCGGTCAAGAATCAATTTGGTATTGGGAAATAGACCATGAGGGTTGCTGTGATGCAAGTGTGCAAGGCCGTTAATCACATCGTGCTATGAAGGACTGTGATTCTGGGCAGTGTGCAGGATATAGTGGATAGTATTATAGCAATGGGGTTCCCAAACTCGGGGCGAGAGGGGAAGGGAGGCAATAGATGGAATGCATATCCCTATTTTGGCATCAGACCACCTTGCCACAGAGTACACCAACAGAAGGGGCTACTTTTCTATGGTATTGCAAGCTTAGTGGATCACTGGGGACATTTTACCAATATGAGCATGGGCTGGTCAGGGAAGGGGCATGATGCATGGTTTAAGAACACAGGCCTGTTTAGAAAGCTGCAAGCAGGGACTTTCTTTTGAGACAAGAAGATTACCATTGGGGATGTTGAAATTCCAATAGTAATCCTGGGAGACCCAGACTACCTCTTACTCGTGTGGCTCATGAAACCATCCACCTCAAGAGCAGCAAGGGGTATTTCAGCTACAGGCTCAGCAGGTGGAGAATGATAGTTGAATGTGCCTTTGCCGTTAGAAGGGCAGCTGCCGATGCCTGGGGGAGTGTGGATGGGGCAGGAGTCCTGGTGGGAGGGGTGGATGGGGGCTGGGCCATACCTGGCTGTTTGAGGAGGCACAGCTGCCCCCAACTAGCCCTCCATACAATTTCCAAAACCCAATGCAGCCCTCAGGCCAAATCATTTCCCCCCGCCCTCTGGCATAAAGAATAATAGGAAATACTTCTTGCTGAGTCTCTTTCTCAAGGGGAAAGTACTTCTGTCTCGTGGAAAGCTTCAGTCCATCTGTACAAGGACCAGGCTCCTTTGCAGTTGCCTCCCCCTCCACAGGCAGTTTGGCTTCCTAAGGAGCAGCACTGGCATTAATGGCTGCCCCACTGTGCCCCTTTTTCCCTTCTCTTCTCCCCAAGAAAAGGTCTTTGCAATCCCCATCAATGCTTTCACTTGGAATCCTGCGAAGCCTAGCGGGCAGCATGAAGAGCCCTTACCAGAGAAGGGGAAAGAATGTACAGTGGAGCTGCTGTCCCATTCCCGGCCTGGCTTCTGAGTTTTGTTTCCTTGGCCAGGGAGCGTGGGGCCCATTGCTGGCACCTTTGGGGAATCCTATTGTAACATGGCTGCTGCTGGGATAAACGAAGCCAGAAAATGCTTTTCTGGCCTCATAGGCTGTGTATGTAGCAAAATACTAGGTGGTCCTGGCCTCTTCTGTAGCAGGGCCTTGGCACTGACTAGCACAGTCTTTCCTCTGTTCCCACCCCAGGTCTGCAGAGGAGATGAAGCACATGGAGGAAGTCTCCAGGCTGTTCCATGGCAGCGGGGGAGAGCACCAGAAGCTGGGTCCCAAAACCCATGTGGATATAACAGCCACTCGTGAGGAGCATCCCTGGGAGATGGTGATGGACAAGAAACACTTCAAGCTGTGGAGGCGTCCAATAGAAGGGACCCACCTGTATCAGTACAGAGGTAATTCCTCCATTCCCCTTTGCCTAACCATGTGTGTTGTCAGTCATGGTACGATGCCAGTGTGGTGTGGTGTGCCTGGCTCTTAAATGCTGAGCAAAAATTCAGTGTGGCCTGTCCTAAAACCTACTTCCTTCTTCCTCTCTTGACATCACACTGCTCCCTTTCCCAGCTTTTCACTGGAATCTCTATCCTCCCCCATATTGTCCCTCTCCAGTCACGGCCTCTCCTCCCCTCTGTCGTGTGATTCCAGCCCTGACAGCAGCTTCTGGAAAAGACCTTTCCCATGTGATCCCATTGAACTGAGATACAAACTGGCTTATACCTGTGGTCTCAAGACTCTTTTGTTTCCCTTTACTGCAGTCTTTGGGACATATACAGATGTGACTCCCAGGCAGTTCTTCAATGTGCAGGTGAGTATGTCTCAGCCCATATCTCTAATTCCAGGATGCATGATGTGGTGGAAATAAAATACAACTCTCTACCCACAGCACTTAACAGAACATCCACATAGGAGGGGCAGAGAAGTGGCAGCCAATGCATGCTGGTCCCAGGGCTTGCTTTGTTTTGATGCCCACAGGGGGATGATTTGCTTTGTATTAACAATCCAACTGTAGTTCTCATAGACTCATAGGTCAGAAGGGACCAATATGATCATCTAGTCTGACCTCCTGCACAAGGCAGGCCACAAAACCCTGCCCATACACATTTATAACAACCCCGAACCTAGTTCACCTGGCAGTGGGCCTATTTGGCTTTACATATGTATGCAGCTTCTGCTTACCTCTTGTTAGCTTTATGCCTTGTCTGGCTGGTAATCTCTTTAGGATCTGTCGTTAAGTAAATCCCTCGTATGAACCTCATGCTCTCTCCCCACATTTATTACCTGGTACACCTCTGCCTCGATATAATGCAACCTGATGTAACACTAATTCGGATATAACGCAGTAAAGCAGTGCACTAGGGGGAGCTGCGCACTCCGGTGGATCAAAGCCAGTTTGATATAATGCAGCTTCACCTATAACACAGTAAGATTTTTTGGCTCCTGAGGACAGTGTTATATCGAGGTAGAGGCGTATGTCTTCTCTGGTGAATCAAAAATACTTGGCAAGATAGAGCTGCTTGAACTAGTTGAGACTCTGTTTTCCTCCATGGTAACCATCCTGGTCCAGCAGATAGAGCATGGCATTTGGATTCAGGAGACATGAATTCTGGATAAAAGATACTTTTCCATATAATGCATAATTAGACTGTGAAACCTGCTGCCATAGGATGTTGAGGCCAGAAACTCAGCAAGATTCAAAAAAGGGATTGAACATTTTATATGGCTAGCAAGAAAATCCAGAGTTGCAATTGTTAATGCTGCCAAAGCTGTCCTTAAACCCACACTGCTCTCATATCCCACCTCACTGCTGGCACAACCTAGTATTAGAGAAACAGGATGAGGGAAGTAATCTTTTATTAGACCAATTTCTGTTGGTGAAAGAGAGAAGCTTTTGATCTGCACAGATCTGCTCTTTAGGTCTGGGAAAGGTGCCAAGGGCAAGTGTACAGTACAAAGTTAAATTGACCAGAGGTTACATTGACTTACAGCCACCACAGTAATTAAACTACTTTTGCATGTCCACACTACGCTCCTTGTGTCAGCGGTGCACATCTTCACCAGGAGCGCTTGCACCGATTGAACTGTCAGTGCGGGGCATTGTGGAATAGCTTCTGAAAGGCAGCAACAATCGATGCAAGCAACTCGATGTCTACACTGGCACTGCATCGACTGAAGCCATGTCCACACCTTACAGGCTTTCAGCGGCACAGCTGTAAGGGCACTTGCGTAGCTGCATTATGCCAATCGGAGAGATCTCTCCCGTCAATGTAATAAAAGCAGCTCAATGAATGGCGGTAACTATGTCAGTGGGAGAGTGTCCAGAGGAGCTGTGAAATTGACAAGCCAGCCAACAGCCGATGTAAGGAACACGTGTCTACACAGACACTGTCGCCCTAACTACATTGACATAAGCCCTGTGCCTCTCTCGTGGAGGTGCAGTTATGTCAGTGTAGTAGGCTCTTACCTCAGTGGGAGCAAGGCTGTACTGTAGACACTGACATAGTTAGGTTGAGATAAGCTGCCTTAGGCCTTGTCTGCCTTTTTCCAACAAAAATTGTGTAGCTTTTGTTGACAAAACAGTGGAGGTGTATACACTACAATGCATCTTTTGCTGACAAAACCCTCCTGTTTGTCAACAAAATAAAACCACCTTGACAGGAGGCATAGAGCTTTCTGCGGCAAAATTTTAATGACAGCGTCAGTGTTGACATCACGTTTTGGTTTTGTTTGCTATAAATGGCCTCCAGGAGGTGTCCCACAATGCTCATCCTGACCTCTCTGGTCAGTAATTCGAACTCCGCTGCCCTGCAGCCAGATACGCAAACATCCCCCTTTAAAGGTCCAGGAATTTTTGAAATTCTATTTCCTGTTTGCTCAGTGTGGAGAGCTCACTTTGCATCTTTCCAGCTGACCAAGGCGGCTGCACGTAGCAAACGGTCTCCCACTTGGACCATAGTAGAGCTGTTGGATCTGCTGCGTATATAGGGAGAGGAGGCTGTCCTGTCCTAGCTGCAGTCCAGCCGTAGGAACTTGGATACCTACGAGGAGATTTCTTGTGGTGTGTGTGATAAGGGCTACGATCAGGACACTGCAGTGCAGAGCAAAGGTAAAGGAGCTGAGGCAGACATACAAGAAGGCAAGGGAGGCAAACTGTCGCTCCAGTGCTGTGCCGAAGACCTGCTGCTCCTCTAAGGAGCTGAACACCATCCTTGACCGCAACCCCACCACCACTAGTCCCCTGGGTACCTTGGCAGGGCTGGAGGCAGCAAACAGTGGACCTAACCCCAAGGACAAAGTCATGGATGAGGAGGTGGAGTTGTGGGACGATGTGGAGCCCACAGCTGTTTGTCAGGTGGTGCAGCAAGTCAGGAACTCTTCTCCACTCCGGAAGCATCTAGCCAGTCCCAGCAGTCCCTTTCCAGCGAGTAAGAAGGAGAGGAGACCCCTGGTAAGTGATCTTTTTGAGTTGATGCTGCTTGGTTATATGATGTGCAGCTGCCCTTTGCTTTGTATACTTGAGAAGTGGATGAAGGGATAGAAATGTACGAGACTAGCTGAGTTTGAGCGTGCTCCAAATTACCCTGCGCAGCTAAGCAGTGTGGTGGAACAGTGTGATGCACACTGAGATTCCACAGGAGTCCTCCAGAGAGATCTCTAGGAAACTTTCTTGGAGGTACTCTCCAATCCTCTGCTAAAGGTTCCTTGGCAGAGCTCCTTTGTTCCATCCCCCATTGTAGGAAAATTTCCTAGACCACCTGGCAGTCACTTGTTCAGGGACCAGAGGCACATGGGTGAGCAGCATAGGGACCAAGTCTGAAGACTCACATGTGCAGTAGATGCACCCTAGTGTCCTTGCTTACCCTCAGGAGTGATATTTGCTTCAGTGACCCCTGCCTGAGGAAAATGGTGGCAGAATCTACACTATTGTCCCTACTCCCCTGCACTGATCCCCTTAAAACATCACCTACACTCTTTGCTGCAGCTTGAACGCCTCCCACCCACTCGAGCCAGACTCACTGTGTTTATTGTGTTTGGCAAGGTGCCTGCTTGCTAAGGGTCAGTGAGAAAGTGGTTGGTATGTTACAAGAGGGGTATTTTACTGTAATGATTCAGTGCTGTATGTGAACTAAGTCATGCTTCTGTGTATTTTTCCTTGTGCTTCTGCAGATGTGGCCTTCAGAGGGAGCACCTCTGACAAATAAGGAAGCAACCAAGGCGTAGCAAGAAAGACCTGTTCTGAAAGGTGCTCCAGTCCTCTGAGGCAGAAGGAAGAGAATTCAGGGAATGGCGAGAAATGGAAAGGCAGAAAGAGTGAGGCGTGCATTCGAAAGGCCCATGAGCAGATGATAAAAGTCATGGAAGAGCAAACAGAGATGCTGAAGTCCCTAATCACACTGCAGTCAGAACAGATGCATGCTCTCCCCCATGCAGCCAATACAGAACTGTCTTCCATGCCCTCCCCAAACTCCTCCCATACATTTCTTTCAACTTTTCAGAACATCTCGGTATCCCGTTCATTCCACCTCTTCAGACAGCTTCCAAAATGATAGTTGGACTTATGCCCAGCTCTGAGAGCTTACCTTGCCCTTCACTGATCCCTCCCTTCCCACCAAGCCTTTTGTGTGTTAATTGATGTTTAATAAAAACATACTCTGAAAGATAACCAGTCTTTGTGCCCTACACCTATTGATTGCAACTGGTAGTAAAACATAGGCATGAGTTTAATCATTTGCTTACTGCAAGTCCTGCTTCAGAATCATGTCAAGAATTAGGTAAACAAACACAACTCCGATTAAAGAAGCATGGCAGATTGCTGTATAGAAATACATGTTATCAAAACATTGCCTCAGAGCCTCCCTGATTTGAATTGTCCTCTGTTGTGCCCCTCTAATAGCCCTTGTATCAGCCTGCTCAAAACCAGCAGCCAGGTGATCTGCCTCAGCACTCCACCCCAGGCAAACCTTTCACCCTTAGCCTCACAAAGATTATGGAGCAGGCATCTATTACTTTTGGAATGTTTTCCTCACTTAGATCTTACCTGCTATAAAGACATCACCAGCATGTTTTTGATCTGCTAGATGTACATTCCATGGTCTTTCTGCACCTATGCAGTCTGTTGGCATGCTCCTTGCTGCTGTCCGGGTTTCTCATGTAAGACTTCACGAGCCGTGGGAGTGAGGGGTACGCTGGGTCTCCCAGGGTCAGTCTGGGCACTTCGTCATCCCCCACTGGAATCTTCTGGTCTGGAAAGAAAGTCCCTGCTTTCAGCTTTCTGTGCAGGTCATTGTTCCTTAAGATGCTTGCGTCATGCACCTTCCCAGACCACCCTGCATTGATGTCAATGAAATGCCCATAGTGATCAACAAGAGCCTGCAGTACCCTGAAGAAGTTCCCCTTTCTACGATGTACTCCCTTGCAAAATCGTCCAGGGCCAAAATGGGAATATTCATTCCATCTATCACCCTGGCACAGTTAGGGGATCCCATTTCTGCAAAAACCTTCACTATGTCATGCACATTTCACGGTCCTTCATAGCAGGATGCAATTAATGGCCTTGTACACTTGCATTAACGCAGTCCCCATGGTCTACTTTCCTAATCCAATCTGATTTGCAACCAACTGGATGGAGTTGCCAGCTTCTCCACCGAGCAGGCTTCTCTCATTTTGGCATCCTTGCACTGCAAGGCTGGAGCAAGCGCCACACATAGTTCCAGGAAGATGGCTTTCTGCAGCCACTGCTTGTCATTCCAGACCTGCATAATGATGCAATCCCACCACTCAGTGCTTGTTTTCCAAGCTCAAAAGCAACCGTCCACCATGTGCAGCTGCTCTATGAATGTCAAAAGTAATCTGCTGGTGGTTTCTTTCTATGACACGCAGCAGGTCAGGCAACTTTTGATTCCTGTTCAGATTGGGAGCTTGTGCTATACTGTATGTCCATCCGCGACATGTTCATAACTACATGACCACTACAGTAGTAGGGAGTGTGGGATCCATCCCTTCGCACACAGATGGGCGCACAGTAAACAGGGGATGTTGAAAAATACCGCAAAATACAGTCAGAAGACTATGGAAATAGTGGGACACAAAATAATGCATCATGGGACATTGAGCCCACACCCATGATGAGCTGCGATCCACTCCACCTTCCCACAAGTCCTAGCTGCAGAAGGTGGTGAACAGCACAGTGCGATAGCTATCCACAGTGCACTGCTCTCACTGTCAGTGCAAGCACCAAGTGTGGACTTGCTCTGCTGACAGAGGGTACATAGTATGAACATGCAATAGTGATGTTGTTTATAGCATTTTTTATCATAGACATAAGTTTTTTTTCAACAACACTTGTGTAGTGTAGACAAGGCCTTAGATTGATGTAAGCTACCTTACATCAACCTAACTGTAGCAGAGACCAGGGGTTAGTATCACAGCTAAATACAGGGTGGAACAGGTTGTTTAGCATAAGTAGTTAACACAGACTGTAAGAAACAATTCAAAGTGAAGTAGCCTGTTAACGCCTCCGTGGTCATAGAACAAAAAATAGGGGTGGGGGGTGGGGTTAGTAGATTAACTTGTTGTAATAAGCCATAAATCCAATGTATGTCTTCAGGCTGATTTTTTTTTTTTAAATGTCTAGTAAAGTTATGAATTTAAGCTCACAAGCTCGTATTTTGAAGGCACTGTGCAGGTTTTCTTTGGGGACAAGAGCTGAGAGGTCAGATGTGGAGTGATCATTTTGTGAAAAGTGTTTTTTTTATTTTACCATTTTTCTGTGTAAGTGGAATGAGAGTGGGTCACCAAGAAGATTCTAGTATTGGCCTACATCGTTTTCCGTGTGATGGTCTGTCGTAGACCTCTAGAGTCTACCTCTAGGGCCTTCTATCCCCAGTCCCCCTCAGTAGACCATCTGCTTCCCAAAGCAACATTATAGAGGGGAAAAGCTATAAAGTCCTGTGTCCCTGCTGCAGTAGCCATCCCTGCCACTGTGTGTTTCTTCCCAGCAAGAGTATCTTAGGGGTCATGAACTTCTTGTAATACTCCCTGGCTCCCAAAAACAGTCTTTATTTTTGGTAGGTGTAAGGAACTGCTTGTTCTTCTGTCTTTATAAGGTGGGGAAGAGGGGTACCTCCTCCAGCCATAACCTCGATTATACAAGAAACGTGCTACAGCTTCACCCCATAACAGAATTGTCATATGTTCTTCCCTTGTTCTGTAGCTGGACACTGAGTACAGGAAGAAATGGGATTCACTGGTCATCAAACTGGATGTGATTGAGAGAGACCTGACCACTGGCTCGGAGGTGATTCACTGGGTAACTCACTTCCCGGTGAGTGTTCCTTCTTTCCTCTCTCACCCCCCTTGCTATCTTACGGCCTGTCTGGTGTTAGAAGGGACTGATTTGCATGTCTTTGTTCCTTTAGTACCCAATGTATTCACGGGACTACGTGTATGTTCGGCGGTACAACGTGGACCAGGAAAACAATCTGATGGTGCTGGTGTCACGGTATGGATCACTGTCATACCTAGCTTTGTAGTGTGAGAATGGGGTTGTCCTTAGACTCACTGTCACTATGACAAAGATAGCATTGGCATTGTTTCTTTTGTAGGCCTTGTGCCTTTTGCCATGCTTTTACCTGGGTCAGTGAGTTGTTATAGGTGCTGCCAGCCATGCCTATAAATCATTAAATTTGAAAACAAGGTCTTATACTGGGAAGTATTAGACAAATTTGCTGTGCTGAGCGTCTGGAATGAGACTGGTGCTGGTTCCACTGTTTCTGAGAATGAGGCTTGGGAAAAACGTTTTGTCATATTAAATTCTGACGACCTGCTCTTTGAAAAGCTCTTAATGCTTCTGCGTCTTGGAAGAGGGACATGAAATTTGGCAGGAAGGGTGGACTTTAGATTAGGGACGTGCCTTTTGCTGAGTCTGTGAAAATCTGCCCTCATTTGGCCAAGTTGTAACTCTTCCAAAAATCTTAGTTCACACATGCTCAGTTGAAAGACACGTCTTTGATTTTTTTGTTTGTTTGGTAAGCTAAAATCTCTGAAGATTTGATGTGCACTGAGCATGGTCCAGCATCTTCAGGTCATAGTGCTGACCAGGCTCTGCTTGTGCCTTCTCCACAGTCTAACTAAGCAATACCCGGTAGCCCTGGGCTGGAGGGAGTGAAGCTGGATTCTCCCCGTTATTGACAGCTTTGTGCAAGGGTAGTGTTGGGCACCAGAACTGAGAGCAAGGAGTCTTTCTTTCTCCCAAGCTTTCAATGACCCTCATGCCGGCACCTAGCCAGTGTGAAGGAGTAAGCCACATGACTCAAATGTGGTGGGGAGAGGGGAAGAGCTGGACCTGGGGGGTGAGGGGGAGTAGGCTGGAGCAAGAAGCTTTGAAGTGGAGGTGGGGAACAGTCTGGGACTGGAGGCTGGCACAGGGGTGGGGACTGGGACTGCAGGGAGGAGACTGAACCAGTGGGAGTGAGAAATGTGTGTGGGGGGGAGAGGGACTGAAGGCCGTTGAGGGGGGAGAAGATGGGCTTGGGGAGAACTGGAATAGCTGGGCAAGGAGACTGGGGATAGAGTCTGGAGGGGGTGAGGAGAATAGACAGACACAAGGAGCCATGGGTAAGGACAGGCCTGGGAGAGGGACAGTGCAGAAAGGTTCCAACTTGGGTGCAAGGCAGAAGAGTGTCTCCACTAGAGCCTCAGTGCAGCCTTAATTCAGTCTTATGCCTATGCCCTAGTATATAGTCTCTAATTACATGGATATGTACCATCCTGCCTTATACAGCACTATTGACGTTTGCTGCATAGACTATCAAACGCTGTCCCTGCCATGAGGCACGTCCAGTCTAGGTTTGATGGCAGATAAGGGCATGGGAGTGAGTGAAGTTTAGACGGTGACAGATCAAGAAGTTATTTTTCATTTTGCACTGTGTGCATCGTGTTCCACTTCTTTGTTATGTTGGTGTGGAGGAGGTTGTTTGGAGGAAGTGGGCTTGGAGATATATGAAGAGGAGTGAGAAGGTCCTTCCAGGTTTAGGGGAGAGCGAGTGAGATGCTTGTGGGAGGAGGGCATGAAGGAAGCTGGAACTGACTGAGCACAAGGCCCAAGTATGGTGCTCGGAATCTGCTATGGCTGCGCAAGCCTCCTGCCCTGTGGTCCATGGAATGGCCTCTGCTCCGCAGGCTGAAGGATGACTGATGTTCTTGATCCAGTAGTGGAGGAAAGAATGAGAGCTTCACAGGGGGATGTGGCTCCAAAATTGGAAAGGCTGGGGCTTCTCAGATCCCTTGTCAGAAGCCCTTCTGTCATATCTAGCATGGTGAGGAAGAGCCCAGTGTCTGGATACCACTGGTTAGGAGAGAATACTGGAGAGGGCTATCTAGTGTGTGTTTTAGTCACATACGTAGCAGTATCTGGTTCATATACACACAGGCACTATTTTAAAATGCCTTCTCAATGGCAGGGGAGGCAGGGTGGATAATAGGGCAGGTCAGTTTCCTGTTCTTCCACAGACTGGCTGTGTGATCTTGGGCGAGTCACTTTCATGTCACTGCCTCAGTTTCCCCATTAGTAAAATAGAGATGACATTGTCCTCTTTTGTAAAACGCTGTGAGTTAGGTGTTACTATAAATGGCCTGTTGGAGCCTCTCTAAATGATTGCAAAATTTCAAGAGGCTCTCTGAGAATAGCTTGGGTTCTTACCGTTGCAAAGAGAGTCTATATTTTATCATAGTTGATGACTAGTACAGTCTGTCAGCATCTGTCCATTTAGACCCAGGTCTGAAGCTAACCTCAGGAAGGGTTACCCAGGGTTATAAATACCCTTTCCCATCTTGCATATATTCCAGAGCAGTGGAGCACCCAGGCATCCCAGAAGATCCCGAGTTCGTACGGGTCCGAACCTATGAATCCCAGATGGTTATCCGACCACACAAGACATTCGATGAGGTGAGTTCCTGGCCAGTCTGGAAAACCAGGGGAACAGTCACCTGTCGTTAAGGCCTCTCCAGTGGAACCCGAGTCAGTACAGAAGCTCTTTTTGAAAGGTGGTAACTGAATGTGCTGACTAAAGCTCTGCCGTCTGCAGCTGCTGCACCAGGGATACCAGCTCTGAGTATCAAAGGGAGAGCTGTGTGGATTCAGCTAGCCCTAATGACAAGAAACCACTCTGACGGGACCCAGGATTGAGAGGCCCTGCACGACTGGCTGCTTTTAGCATAAGGAAGTCTTGTCTGGGCCTGCTGTGGATCAGCTCCCTGAAACCACCAGCCTCTGGCAGCACAAGTACAGCCTTCCAAGCCCCACAAGCCTTGTGCTGTATGTACCGGTAGCAATAGGCACGCACCAACCTGAGAGCTCCAAGTGTTCCCTGAAATGTCCAGCCCTTTATCCACTGAACACTCAAATTCCCAAAGGAACAGGACACACCAGCTTGTCAGGGTCAACTCAGAGCCAACTCTTAGCTTAGCACCGCAGAACTGAGTTAGATATATATAGTGAAAACAAGAATAAAGAACCGAGAATCAAGTGAGACTGAGTTAAAATGTTGGGGAAATGGTTACATATAGAAGAATATATGATTCTTTCTGAAAACTAAACTTGACAAGTTACTGTTTTGTCTAAAGAAGTTTTTCACCCAAATTTCTCTCCAGCTTTTTCAGCTAAGCCTAGCTGAGATTCCATTTTCATGAAGCAAATTCGCTGTGCACTTATGCTGGAATCTGTCACCTAGGAAATATCTTCTTCTGTATTTAGGGCAGAAAACCTGTGATATGTACGTACATATATATATATATATACACACACACACACACTCTTTGACATTTCTAAGGATCCTTCATTGGCATTCAGTTCAGATTGGTGATAGGTGGCTCCTTGTGAAATATATAATTCTTAATTTGCATTTAAGCAGACAGGTAAACATCTCTTGTCTGACAGAAAACTTTTCACCTTTTGTCGGTGACCAGTGCCTAGCTATTCTTTGAGAACATATTTTCAGTATTATGGATACTATGCAAGGAGTTATGTATACACACATTTACAATTACATTGTGACATAGGCTTTTATTAGATGATGCTCTCTTGGTGAGCTACCATGTACGTTGACTCAGTTGTAACCTCCATGGCCCTTGCCAGTTGGCACCAAGAGATTCCTGTTTCACAGCCACAAAGCTGTGACTTCCTTGGTGTCACCTTGGTTTTGACCCAAAGTCAAAGGTGACAGCTTAGCCAAGATTTTCATAGATTCCAAGGCCAGAAGAAACCACTGTGATCATGTCCTCTGAACTGCATAACACAGGCACTTGTTCAAAGTGTTGTGTTCTGTTACTTTTGAAAATGACTGACTGATTTTTGGGTGCCCAAATTGAGGAGATTCCTAAGTGCTGAGCACACACCCTCTGACAATCAGGCCCCTTTTAAGGGGTCTCAAGCACTCAAAATCACTAGTCACTCTTGGAAATCTTGGCCCTTCTGCTTCAACCACTTGGGAGGAGCTGTTGTGTGGTCTTAGCAGAATACACAGCAACTAGATCTGCCCCTTGGACTCTGACTGGTCAATCTGTGTAGCAGCTAGCTGATTGGAACCAAGATTTGAGTAATTCCCTCCCATTTGTATTTTATGCTCCTTATTTCTGAACCCGGTATCTCTAATTTTATTGCTGTTATGTATTCAAAAGGCTTCTTATCTGCTGCCTCTCTCAGATCCTCTTGCGCAGGGTTTTGTAGTGTGGTCAGGGTAAATGACACGTTCAGCACCTCACAAACTAACCCTCAGCTCTCCCGGGAAGGAGCTGACTAAATATGCTGTCGTCATATGGGAAAATGGAGCAACTGGGTGAAGCAACTTGCTCAAGACAAGTTAAATCTGGGGTTAAATCTGATTTCCATAATGTCACGTCAGTCTTCGTGTTTTTGTGGATTTCTATCAAAGCTCAGCATGTCAGCTTTCTCTTGCCTCAATTGAAGAGAAACTGGAGGAGGAAAATGGTTCAGACTTAAAACATGTCATGCCTATAGTATCTGCAGAGACTCTAGTCAGGATTCTGCTATATTTGCTTTCAGTCCTCATGCTTCCTGGTTATAAGTGGTAGCCAGGAAGAAAGTTCCCTGTGTGGTATAGTGTTGTGCAACTAACTCACCATCCTGTGAGTTATTTGGCATTGGAGGCTGGCTGAGATGGGGACTTTATCTGCCCAGTTTAGGTAGTGGCTTTGTAAGATCAGCCCTGGTTGCTGAGAGGTTCCTGTGACAGGTCAGGTATCACTAAACTTACTCCTCTTGCAGAACGGCTTTGATTACCTGCTGACGTACAGCGACAATCCACAGACAGTGTTCCCGCGCTACTGTGTCAGCTGGATGGTCTCTAGTGGTGAGTCGCTGGCTCTAACCCTTCGCTGTGGTCTAGGGATATAACCCAGCCTAACCATGAACCCCCAGCCCTTGGCGGGCCAGTGCAGCCATGGGCCTGCCGTGCCAGCCACAGTGGCCCCAGCCCCACAGGCCACTTTCCATTTAATCAGTTAACCAGTTAGCTTTTTAAACAGTACTTGCACTCCTACACTGGTTTGGGAGTCTGGTTCCTTTGAGCAGCATGAGTCCTCTGGCCTCCTTGCTTCTGGAATGAAAGCAGTGGAAGGGTGTTTTGTGGAGAACCTTGCCTGTGTTGGTCAGATGGACCTCCTCTTTTGGGGACTACAGACAGACTTTAGTACACAAACTAGAGATCTGGCATGGGGGACCTGGGGAACGGGTGGTGAAAGGCCTCAGACTTTTCTGTTGGTTTCTCTATCCCTATGGGGAGCGGGAGGTGCACTATGCAGAGGCTTCAGTTTGAAGAGCCTGAGAAAGATAACTGTATAGGAGAGCTGCCCAGCGGTGCTGGTTCGCACTGATTTCCCTTGACCAGCAATCAAGGGGAAATGAGACTTGGGAAGCTTGTCCATAACTTCTTGTCTGTCTGACACTTGAGGGGATTTACCTACTTTCCCATTGTGGCCTCTGTACCTCCAATCCATGCACTCTGGAATGGCGTTCCTTCCCCCTCACACCAGGTGATCTGCCCACCCCAGGGGCCGTTGAAGGCACACTGCCAAGGTTGAGACCCAGAGACTGGAACTTGCTATTACAAAAAAATCACTATTTGTAAGATCAGGGAGAAGCTGAACAAACTCTCATCCCCTCCGAAACGCTTCCTAGGGTGACTCTCGGAGCACTCAAGTGGGCTCAGCTCACTGGCCACTGCAGATGCACGTGTGTGTTAGTCTCCCTTGAGAGTGGGTGAAAACATAGAAGCTGCCTGCTCCTGGAATTGGAGTTCGGGTGACTTATCCCCGAACGTTCTGCTCAGAACCTCTGAGACACAGTCCATCCATTCAGTAGCTTAATCAACCCACTGTCAATTAAAGGACTTTAGTTTCCCACCTCCAGACTCTATTCACATAGGCCCAAAAGCCTGTGTAAAATGAATGCTCTAGAGTTTGGGCTCTTTCAGACCAAAAACATGAGGGAGTGCTAGAGACAAGGACCTTAACTGAAAACACCTTGCCACCAGCTGGGTCCTGCTTACACCAGGGTCTGTTAGTTTGAGAACCTCTACTGATGTCATCTGCAGACCAGGGCAGCACATCTTCTCAGCAGAGCAGGTCTTGCATCCACTCCCTGTGGTGGCTTCCCGTCAAATAGCGAGTTAAAATCAAGCTCTCAGTTCTTGCTTTCAAACTGCTCAGTGGTCTGGGTCCAGCATATCTAACTGAGGCTAAAGCCCTGGCACGGAAGACACTGGTCAGCATCTTTGCATCTTGGGCATAATGGAAAACTCTTCCATGGGGTGAAGCACTTTTGTAGAGGAGACAGAGCTTTCTCAGGGGATGGTCTGCAGCTGTGGAATGAAATCTCCACCTCCTTAAACCTCCTCCCCTTCGCCTCCAAGTACCAGGTGCACTCCTCTGACCTATATTGTGGGGACACTGCTCTCCGGGTGAGAGAACGAGCCACACATGGTGCTTGTTAGTCACATTACAATGTGAGTGACTGAAAGCACTAGGATACTACAGTTATGAGGATGGGATAAGAACCTGTGTAGAAATACATTAAACCATTAAGATTGCAAAGTCAAGCGCTCAAGTAGGGAAATGCAGAATTAAGGTTGCCCAGGGGAGCCAAATTAAGGGCTCCTGGACATCTGCACTGTAATAAAATCAGATCATGTAATTAAATACTATTTCCCCACGGTACCCATCTCCTTCAGTTCAATGTTTCTCTTGATCCCCCTCATTCAATATATGCTCTCAAGCTTTGCTTACCACACACCATCCAAAACCTGCACTGGATGGACCCAGAACTTGGAATTTCCTCCTGGCTGTTTCTATAGTGCTCTTACTGTAGTATTTGAGTGCTTCACAAACATTCATAAATGTCCCTTCACCACCCCTTTGTGAGAGTAGGTGATGCTGGTATGCCTATTGCAGCTGAGGCACAGAATAAGACCAAAATTGCCAAGTGTTCACTAACTTTGGGTGCCCAGCTTGTGATACCTAAGATCTGGGTATGTCGTGTCTTCTCCCCCTGCCCCAAAATACTTAGCATGTTTATAGTCCTCTGTCTGATCAAAGAACAGCTCTGCTCTACTTACATTGCAGTTCTGCACATCTGGACCTATGTGTCTCCTAGCACCCAGAGAAGGAGGAATAAACACACACCACCTGACTTTTGTGACAAATGAGGCAGAGGTCCTACAGACAGCCTCTGTCGCTACACAACCCTGATCCATTCCCAGAGCACAAGGTCTAGGTGCTCTGGGAAAAAAGTATGTGATCATGTAACCAAAAGCTGTCCTAATGCAGACACACAAGGGGGCAGATGAAGGTTTAGAAAAGCTGGATGAGCACAAATCCATGGGGCCAGATGCGCTGCATCTGAGGGTGCTAAAGGAGTTGGCGGATGTGATTGCAGAGCCATTGGCCATTTTCTTTGAAAACTCATGACGATCAGGGGAGGTCCTGGATGACTGGAAAAAGGCTAATGTAGTGCCCATCTTAAAAAAAAAAAAAAAAAAAAAGAAAAAGAAAAGGGGGGGGTGTGGGTGGAAGAGGCTCTGGGAATTACAGGCAGTCAGCCTCATCTCAGTCTTGGAAAACATGGAGACAGGTCCTCAAGGATCAATTGTGAAGCATTAGAGGAGAGGAAGTGATCAGGAACAGTCAGCATGGATTCACCAAGGGCAAGTTATAGCTGACTACCTAATTGCCTTCTATGAGGAGATAACGCTCTGTGGATGAGGGGAAAGCAGTGGATGTGTTGTTCCTTGGACTTCAGCAAGCTTTTGATACTGTCTCCCACATTATTCTTGCCAGCAAGTTATAGTGGTGGCGGATGATTGGACTATAAGGTGGATAGAATGCTGGCAAATCGTCGGGTCAACGGTGGTGATCAATGCTCCATGTCTAGTTGACAGCTGATATCAGCAGCTGCCCGCAGGTCAGCCTGGCACAGTTTTGTTCATATCTTCATTATGATCTGGCAGATGGTATGGACTGCACCCTAGCAAGTTAGAATCATTGGAGATGCACTAAACTGGGAGGAGTGGTAGATACACTGGAGAGTAGGATAGGATACAGAGGGACCTAGACAAATTAAGAAGTTGGGCGAAGAAACTGATGAGGTTTAACAAGGACAAGTCAGAGTCCTGCACTTAGGACGAAGAATCTTACTTCTGCAGCTAGGACTGAGTGCTAGGCAGACGTTTTGCAGAAAGCCTAGGGGTTACGTGGCTGAGAGCTGGATACGCATCAACTGTGCCTGTGTGCCAGCAGGCTACAGGCATTTTGAGCAGTGTAAATAGGGCATTGCGCCAGATAGAGAGCATGATTATTCCCCTCTTCACCTTGGTGAGGCCTCATCTAGAGTACGGTCCAGTTTTGGGCCCCACGCTCAAAGGATGTGGAAATTGGAAAGTGTCAGTGGAGGCAACAAAATGTTAGGGGCTGGAGCATGTGACTTATGAGGAAGGCTGAGGAATGGGATTGTTTAGTCTGCAGAAGAGAAGAATGAGGGGGATTGATAGTGCCTTTCAACTACCTGAAAGGGTTCCAAAGAGGGTGGATCTAGATGTTCTCAGTGGTACTATGAGAATGGCATACTGGATAGACCAAAGGTCCATCTAGCCCAGTATCTGTCTACAACAGCGACCATGCCAGGTGCCCCAGAGGAATGAACTAACAGGTAATGATCAATGATTTCTCTCCTGCATCATCTCACCCTCTGACAAACAGAGGCTAGGGACACCCTTCTTCCATGCTGATATATCCTTAATGGACTTAACTCTCAGAATTTATCAGTTTCATTTAACGCTTTTATGTCCTAGCTTCCAACGTCCTCAGGCAAGAGTCCACAAGTTGGCTGTGCGCTGTGTGAAGAACTTCCTTTTATTTTTTTAAACCTGCTGTCATTAATTTCATTTGGTGGCCCTTCTTGTTTATGGGACAGTAAATAGCTTTCCTCATTATTTCTCCGTATCCTCAGATTATATATCTTCATATCCCTCCTCTTAGTCTCTTCTTTCCAGGCTGAAAGTCCTAGCCTCTGTTATTTCTCTCATGTGCACCCTTCCAAACCCTATGCATTTGATTTCCTCTAACCTTTTTAATGCAGCCGTATATCTTTTTTGAGATGAGAGACAATCTGTACGCAGTATTCAAGATGCGGTGTACAATGGATTATACAGGGCAATAGATCCCAGTCTTCCATTTCTATCCCATTTTATGATTCCTAACATTCCTGTTTGCTTTTTTACTCTCTGCACACTGCGTGAATGTCCTCAGAGAGCTATCCAGAATGACTTCCAAGATCTTTTTCCTGATTCGTTGTAGCTAAATTAGCCCCGCCTATGTATGTATAGTTGGAGTTTTTTCCAATGTGTTTACTTACATTTATCCTTATACCATTTAATTTTCCATTTTGTTCTGCATCACTTAGTTTTGTGGATCTTTGAAGTTGTTCACTAGGTCTTTTTCTGTCTTCCAAATATCTTGCGAGCGTTTAGCTTGCATCTGCCACTGCACCTCACTTTTACCCTTTTCTCAAAATCCGTTACTAATAAGTGAATCAGGATTGGTCCTAGGATGACCCTGGGGCACCAAGTTACCGCCTTATCCTTCTGAGAATTTACCATTTATTACCTATCCTTTGTTCCCTGTCTTTTAACCAGTTCTTAATCCATGAAAGGACCTTCTCTCTTATCCCATGATGACTTAATTTATGTAAGAGCCTTTGGTGAGGGACCTTGTCAAAGGCTTTCTGGAAATCTAAGTACACTATGTTCACTGGAAAAAGAACAGGAGTACTTGTGGCACCTTAGAGACTAACAAATAAATAAATGCTCAAATAAATTTGTTAGTCTCTAAGGTGCCACAAGTACTCCTTTTTGTGGATACAGACTAACACGGCTGCTACTCTGAAATATGTCCACTGGATCCCACTTGTTCACATGTTTGACCCCTTCAAAGAACTCTAATAGATTAGTAAGACACTATTTCTCTTTACAGAAACCATGTTGACTTTTGCCCAACAATTTATGATGTCGTGTGTGTCTGACAATTTTGTTTTTTACTATTGTTTCAACTAATTTGCCCAGTACGGACATTAGACTTACTGGTCTGTAATTGCTGGGATCACCTCTAGAGCCCTTTTTAAATATTGGCGTTACATTAGCTATCTTCCAGTCATTGGGTACAGAAGCCGATTTAAAGGACAGGTTACAAACCATAGTTAATAGTTCTGCACCTTCATATTTGAGTTCTTGGGTGAATGCCATCTGGTCTTGGTGACTTGTTACTGTTAAGTTTATCAATTAATTCCAAAATCTCCTCTAGTGACACCTCAATCTGTTACAATTCCTCCAATTTATCACCTACAAAAGCTGCCTCAGGTTTAGGAATCTCCCTCACATCATCAGCGGTGAAGACTGAAGCAAAGAATCCATTTAGTTTCTCCGCAATGACTTTATTGTCTTTAAACTCTCCTTTTGTATCTCGATCATCCAGGGGCCCCACTAGTTGTTTAGCAGGCTTCCTGCTTCTGATGTGCTTAAAAAATATTATATTACCTCTTGAGTTTTTGACTAGGCGTTCTTCAAACTCCTCATTGGCTTTTCTTATTACATTTTTACACTTAATTAGGCAGTGTTTATGCTCCTTTCTATTTACCTTACTAGGATTTGACTTCAAGTTTTTAAAAGATGCCTTTTTATCTCTCACTGCTTGTTTTACATGGTGATTAAGCCACAGTGGCTCTTTTTTAGTTCTTGTACTGTTTTTTAATTTGGGGTATACATTTAATTTGGGCCTCTATTACGGTGTCTTTGAAAAGCGCCCATGTAGCTTGTAGGGATTTCACTTTAGTCACTGTACCTCTTAATTTCTGTTTAACTGACCTCATTTTTGCATTGTTCCCCTTTCTGAAATTAAATGCCACAGTGTTGGGCTGTTGAGATGTTCTTCCCACCACAGAGATGGTTGCTATTTCCAAGCAGTCCTGTTACAGTTACCTCTTGGACCAGCTCCTGTGCTCCACTCAGGACTAAATCGAGAGTTGCCTCTCCCTTGTGGGTTCCCGTGCCAGCTGCTCCAAGAAGCAGTCGTTTAAAGTGTCAAGAAATTTTGTCTCTGCATTTCATCCTGCGGTGACATGTTCCCAGTCAGTATGGGGATAATTGAAATCACCCACTATTATTGAGTTCTTAATTTTGATAGCCTCTCTAATCTCCCTTAACATTTAATCTTCACTATCGCTGTCCTGCTCAGGTGGTCGATAATAGATCCCTAATGTTGTTCATATTAGAGCATGAAATTACTATCCATAGAGATGACTGATCAAGGAGCAATGGTCTCGGGTTGCAGTGGGGGAAGTCTTGGTTGGATATTCAAAAACACTATTTCACTAGGAGGGTGGTAAAGCACTGAAATGGGTTACCTAGGGAGGTGGTGGAATCTTCTTCCTTAGAGGTTTTTAAGGTCAGGCTTGACAAAGCCCTGGCTGGGATGTTTTAGTTGGGGTTTAGTCCTGCTTTGAGCAGGGGGTTGGACTAGATACCTCCTGAGGTCCCTTCCAACCCTGATAGAATTATAGAATAAGGATTCCTGGGCAACCTTAATTCTGTCATTTCCTAACTGTTGAGTGCTTGACTTTGCATCTTTAATGTTCTTTCAGTGTAGCCTTTTTTGGGAAGTAACTTCCCAATTTTAGAAAAAGAAAAAAGCTGAATAAACAACTTCTCTCACTGTAGAATCAGACTGACTTGCCCATGGGCCATCAACAGGATTCAGCCCTCTCCCACTTGAGCTGGCAGAGGGGAATAGTACAATTACTACCTCCAACTCCATGTGGACCTGTGCTAAGGGGGGGTGGCACTTTGCCAGTGGTTTCACAGAAATTTACTGACAGCAGAGGAGTCTCGAGCCTGAGAACTCCGTGGCTTGATACCAGGTTTTGAGGAAGTATACTCTAGTGGCTATAGACCATTCTGTTCCTGTACCCCAGCCTACTTGTCCCCCCTCTGCTCCTCTGCACCCTCTGGTTCCCATAACCCCACCACCATTTTCTCACTCATCTACAGAGGTCCTTCTTCCTTCTACCTCCTTATTTCCTGGGTACCAGAAGGGGGAGCACTCAGCAAAGGAGAGGCAGGCTCCCTGCTCTAGGTTCCAGTGGCATAGCCACAGTCAGGAGGAGCAGTTGCAGGTCAAGTCCTGATCCGCCTCAGGATGAAGCAGACTCACTTGGGGATGAAACATGGGGGTTGTGAGGGGATGGAGCATGTTCAGTGCAGATGGAATCTAGGGTGATTTAGGGAACTTCTCAAGTCTCTAAAGGGCAAACTGAGACTTCTTCAGATGCTTGTGATTTGGCCAAATTTGGATTAATTTTTCACAGGGATGACACAAGTCACATCCCTAACACCACACCATCTCCTCAGCCAAATTTCAAGACCCTGCTGCAAAGCATGGGGATGTCAGAGCTCCTCCTGTGAAGTGTTTTTGGAAGACTTTGTTTTAACTAACCACCTCCTCAGAAATGACTGAACAGTTTAGCTGAAACTTCCCAGACAAATTCAGCGAGAGGCAGACACCTGTCATGAGAAATTTCAACCCAAAGTGTTAATGTTTGGCAGATTTATACGCAACTGAAAAGAGAGTCTTGTAATGGAAGGTGTTGAGCAACCTTAATCTAGCTTTGCATAGAACAGAATAGGAAGTTTGCTGCCCCATCAAGTCCTCCTTGATTTGATGGCATCTCTGTGAACAAGAGTGTACACCTTCCTGTGAGTGTTCTTGTGTGCGCTTTCCCTTGCCACCACCTTGGCCCTGTTCTAGAGGAGGAAACTCGGCAAGTCACCTCACCTCTCTATGCCTCGATCAGTGTGTCAGTGATCGAGTTGGAAGTTCCTGGCTCCCACACTTATTCCTGCCTCTTAATTAGTCAGCTGGCTCACTAGCTCCGGGGGCATGGAGTGCCTAGGTTTTGCAGGGGTGGATGCTCCACTTTATGTGCTACACACTGGATGGATTATTTTGGTGGCTGTTTGTGTTGATGTATGAGCCTGTTCTGGGGCAGTCCAGATGTCCCCTCCCTGCCCTTCCTTGGTACTCACTGTCATTGCCTTTCCTGCCAGGCATGCCAGACTTCCTGGAGAAGCTGCACACAGCGGCTCTGAAAGCGAAGAGGATGGAGATCGAAGTGCGGGACTACATTTCTGCCAAACCCATTGAGAACAGCGGCAGCGAGGGGAAGGCGAGCATGCCCGGTGCAGAGCACAAGAACGAAGACACCCACAGCCCGGCGCAGCTTGAGTACGCCTAAGGGCTGGTTGTGCCTCCTGCGTCAGCACCCTAGCCTCTGCTCCTGGATCCACGGAGCAGGGCCGATGGGGAGCTATGACGTCAGTGTAGCCACTGGACCTTAATTCAGCCGTTCTCCTTTTGACTTCAAACCCCTCCTCGCCTCTGTCTTCTGCTGCATTTGGGAAGAGGGGTCTCTCCCCTGTTTGAGCCTTGTTCCGAGTGAAGCCTGGCCATTGAAACACAACATTATGTAATATCCTCTTTGTGCTGGTGTTTTGTCCCTGGTGAGGGGATGCCCTAGAAAAATACCTGTATGGATAACATCTCCTCCTCCTTCCCCCTCCCCTTTGAGCTAGTGTTGGGCACAGATGCCACCAGCTCCTGAAGCTCCAGGGCAGTTCAGCTCTGCAGTGTCGGGGGCCATGTGTAGAGAACCTTAGCCACAGGATTGGTGTGCTTGTCTGCAGCCAGCCCCAAATGGGTTAACGCGGGTGAGGGCAGGGGGATGGGATCTGTGTTCAGTAACAGTGTGTGTGTACTGCTTTGCTCCTCTGCCACGTGAGGGAAGTGTTCCTCTGCTGGCCAAGCGCCTTTCCCCTGGAGCTGTCCTGGCCTCAGCTGGAAGTGGAGAGCCGTGTCTGGCAGGGGTTGTGGCCATGTTCAGTGCTGCCCACTGGAACAGGATGATGCCTCCTCGGGAGCCAGCACCACTGCACCTGTCACCATATTTTTGCCTGTGGTTTCCTGGTGGGAAGAATGAAGGACGCTTGGCTGCATTACTACCTGTAGCTCTGCAGCCTGGCGTGGGACAGGGACTTGGTATTGCTTGGGCAGGGAGGGCCCAGCTCCTGCTGCTGTGAATGCCCTGACCACCATGACTAACAAGGGAACAGAAAACTGCTAGCAGCTGCCTCTTGTGCTGAGTTAGCTGCACCTCTCTCTTGTTGTATCAAGACACTCCTGCAATTATAGCTCCTACCCAGCTTCCCTTGTGTTGGGAGAGGAGGTACCTCCCAGGCATACCAATAAGGGAAAGCTGTCTGGATGCAGCCAGGATGAGGGTCGCTTGCAGCTCTTACTTTGGTAGGGAGGGGTCTGGAGCAATCTAGGAAAGTGATTAAACCTTAATCGATGAATAAGCTCTTGTAGCAATGACCGAACTGCATATTGGGTCAGGCTAATTGCATGTGTTCACCCCAGAGGTTCCCATTCTGCAGTGTAGTCTTGGTTTGGATCTAGAGGAGAGACCAAGAGCTCTCCCTGTCCTGTGTTGTTTCCTGTTACCCCGAATGTACTAGCCAGTGTGTTCCAGCCTGGTTCTCCTCGTGATAAGCAGAGTTTGGGAGAGGGGCTTCTCCCCGTGTCCAGTCCCCACGGTGGGGGTGGGGGTGGGGCACATACAGTCTAAATGCTCTTCCAGGGGGCTGAAGCCTCATGCTTTAACAGACCTAACTGCACCATCACAGGGAGGGACTCCATGAATTCTCCCGTGCTCTAGGGAGCTGCTGTTCATGGCACTTGCATAGTGAGGTTCCCTTCTCAGTGCAAGGAGTTGTGGGGTTAGGGCCAGAGCTTTCTGCCACCTCCCATTCGGGATATACCTGGTCCCAGAGGAAACAGAATTCTGTGCTGATAGCCCCCAGTGGTCAGGTACCCACCACCCCACTCCCTTATAGCATGTGGTTTGAAGTCCCATGTAGGACAGACAGTGTGAGCCAGGTGCACTCCCACGAACATCCTGCTGTGGTGCCAGAAAACAGCTCTTTCCACCTCCCCTTTCCTTCAAGGGCCTGGCCACTGTGTGGTACAGTGAGTGAGTAGGAGGGGGCTCGACCCTCATCCAAGTGCAATTGAGGGGTGCTGTGTGTTGGAGACCTCCTGGCTCCTCGGTTCCTGTTTGTGGCCATTGAGGTCCATTAACATAGTCATTCTGGATTTGTTACAGGTTCACTCAAACCTGGCATTTCTATGAAAATGGATGTGTGAATAAACTTATACTGGTACAAACCCGAATGGAGTTGCGGCATCCTTAGGGAGAGAGGGAGTGTGGAGCTGGCAATGGGGTTGGCGAAGCAGAGCTCTCACCGTGCCTTGAGGGCAGCTGGAAGGAGTTAACTGCCTCTGGCCAGCTGCTTCTCAAAGATATGCAGGGCCCAGCTGAGGAGGGGGAATGTGTCTTCCAAGGAACAACAGCAATTGGTGCACTGCGAAGCACTCTGCTTGCCAGGAGATCTAGATACAGCCTCTTATGTGGATGGCACATGTTCTTGCATGCCAGGTGAGTGGTGTCAGTTCAGGGTAACTGCACCTGAATTCCCTCTCCATGATCTGGAAGGGTACCCACTCTAGGGTCCCAGCTGTCCCTTCTTGGGCAGAGACCTGCCTACCTCTCTCTCCTGAGTGGGCTTTTCCCCTCCCTGCCAGCACAGTTCCCTGCCTACACTGCATTCCACAGAAAGCCAGATGGCTATTTCTCCAGTTTGTCCAGATCATTTTGAATTTTAATCCTATCCTCCAAAGCACTTCCAACCCCACTCAGCTTGATATCATCTGCAGACGTTAGAAATGTACTGTATGCCTTTATCTAAATCATTGATGAAGAAATCAAACAGAATCGGACCCAGAACTGATCCTGCGGGACCCCACTCGTTATGCTCTTCCGGCATGACTGTGAACCACTGATAACTGCTCTCCGGGAATGGTTTTCCAACAAGTTTTGCGCCCACCTTATAGTAAGTAGCTCCATCTAGGTTGCATTTCTCTGGTATGTTTATGAGAAGGTCATGCAAGACAATATCAAAAGTTAGTCAAGATATACCTCATCTACTGCTTTTTTTCTCTCCATCCCCCTTCCCCCCCCTCCCCCCAAAATCCACTAGGCTTGCTACCCTGTCAAAGAAAGCCATCAGGTTGGTTTGACACAATTTGTTTTTGACAAATCCATGCTTGCTGTTACTACCTTATTATTGTCTAGGTGTTTGCAAATTGATTTAATTGCTCCATTATCTTTCCGGGTACAGAAGTTAAGCTGATTGGTCTGTAATTCCCTGGATTGTCCTTATTTCTCTTTTTATAGATGGGAAGAGGGCAAATCTAGTGCCAGTCTTCAGGAATCTCTCCCATCTTCCATGACTTTTCAAAGATAAGGGCTAGTGGATCAGATATCTTCTCAGTCAGCTCCTTGAGTATTCTAGGATGCATTTCATCAGGCCCTGGTGACTTGAAGACATCTAATTTGTCCAAGTAATTTGTAACTTGTTCTTTCTCTATTTTATGTTCTTCTGATCCTGCCTGACTTTCACTGACATTCACTGTGTTAGACGTCCAATCATCACCAACCTTCTTGGTGACAACTGAAATGAAGTCATTAAGCACCTCTGCCATTTCCACATTTTCTGCTGTTTTTCCCTTCCTCATTGAGTAACAGTCCTGCCCTATCCTGAGTCTTCCTTGGGGAAAACTCCAGAAGAAATTCGCAAGACCTTCAATCCCAAGAATGACTTCACATACCTGTGCTGCTTCCTCTTTAGTGAAGAGAATCAGTGGTGTGAACAGAAATGAAGTTTTTGTGCTTGACCCTCTAATGCTGTAAAGATGGTTCCAAATACTCATTGCACTGCTCTGTTTATAGTTATTAATATTAGACAAATGCAGCAGCAAATGAAGTTGTATTAGCAGGATTTTGTTCTCTGTGCATGTGTAGAGGTTTTTTTGAGTATAGTTTTAAATCCTAGATTTGAGTTTTTGCCATTGTAATCAGTACATTCAACCCTCCCCATGAGGTAATACCTCTTTGGAGGTGTTACAACATGTGTGAATAGGCCTAATCACAAATTTTGCACCCCCCTTCCCCACCCTATTACACAGTCGGAATTTTTGTAATTTGTGTTAAGCCTGTGTGTGCTTCAGTTTTGCCTATATGTGGTGGTGTTACCCAATGTATGGACAAGGACTCTGCTCTCAGTGCAAGCTCAGAGGCATAAAATAGCTTAGTGTAGACAGCGATATCATTTGGTCAACATACAGCCTTGTTCTGCCAATGTAAGTGCCCTACTCTACCTACGTAAGCCCTATGCATGTCAGGGAGGTGCAGTTAGGGCCTTCCTGTGGCTGTGTAGATGGCATTTCTTACATTAGCTGAAAGCCTGGCTCATGCTGCTGCTTGGTCTCTACTCCAACCAGGGCTACCACCTAGTATCCCAGCTTGGGTTGTCACCTAGGCTCTCTGCTGGGAGCCCTGCTGCCTCCAGGGTTATGGCTCCACGCTCCCTCCGGAGTCCAGGTGGCCCCCAGGCACTTTGCTCCCTGCTCTCCATCAGATGCAAGAAGCCCAGGGCATCTGCCCACCTGCTCCTGGCTGGGAGCAGGGAGTTTGAGGGGGTGCAGCTGGACTCCCACTGAGAAGCTGTGCAGAACGGAGAGACCTGGCTTTCAGCTGCCCGCACACACTGCTGTTCTTCAGTTGGTGGAAGCAGCACTGACAGAAGGAGCGATTTAAGATTGTCGTGTAGATGTGCCCTAAATGGGTCATTGGAAAAAGACTGGCTGAGCCAGCCCCCATCTTAGTGGAGAATCGATGATGACAGTGGCAAAGCGAATCATCAGGGTCCTGATGCGTTGCAACCAAGGAGCCAGAGGCAGAGGGATTTTCGCCACCTCTCAGGAGGGAGGCTGAGCCCCATTCCTCTGCTGGAGAACAAAGGATCATAGAATGTCAGGGTTGGAAGGGACCTTAGGAGGTATCTAGTCCAACCCCCTGCACAAAGCAGGACCAACCCCACCTAAATCATCCCAGCCAGGGCTTTGTCAAGCCTGACCTTAAAAACCTCTAAAGAAGGAGATTCCACTGCCTCTCTAGGGAACATATTCTAGTGCTTCACCACCCTCCTAGTGAAATAGTGTTTCCTAATCTCCAACCTAAACCTCCCCCACTGCAACTTGAGACCATTACTCCTTGTTCTGTCATCTGCTACCACTGAGAACAGTCTAGATTCATTCTCTTTGGAACCCCCTTTCAGGTAGTTGAAGGCTGCTATCAAATCCCTCCTCATTCTTTTCTTCTGCAGACCAAATAATCCCAGTTCCCTCAGCCTCTCCTCATAAGTCATGTGCTCTAGTCCCCTAATCATTTTTGTTGCCTTCTGCTCTAATTTTTCCACATCCTTCTTGTAATGTGGGGCCCAAAACTGGACACAGTACTCCAGATGAGGCATCATCAATGCCGAATAGAGGGGAATGATCACATCCCTTGGTCTGCTGGCAATGCCCCTACTTATGAGATGGGAGGTGGGGGATAAGAGCAGGCTGCTGGAAGGAAACCAGTCTCTCAGCTGGAGTCTGACCAAGGAGCTCAGACTGAGATGCACAGAGCTTGAACACTGTGGTTCACTACTCCTTGTCTGGTCTGTGGGCTGACCAGGCTGTGCTGTGCTTGACCCTTCAGTTCTCGGTGCTATCCTAATGGCTGCCTAGTCTGGGTTCCAGTTGATTAATAAACCCAGTTCTGACAATGCTATGTGAGTGTGTCTGCAAATGCTGAGTGAGGTACATTAGGAGTGGACAAGTCTCCACCAGGGTCTGTCTCAGCCAGACTCAACTGACTGGAGCTCAGGCTGTGAAGCAGGAGTGCTGGAGGTCCAGTTTAAGCAGGCAGTGCAGCCTCATGGCTTACTCTGGAGGAAGAGCGAGACATCTTGGGGGTTTGGCACACTCAAGTGTTCTGCTTAGAGCCTGTTCCAATGCTAGGTGTGTAGCGCTGACCCTGTGGATCACACTGTGATACTCTCCACCCCCTCCTTAGTTCCTGGAGCTCTAGGGGAGGGAATCCACAGGAATTAGAATCCCAGCCCCCAGTGATACATAAACTTACTGTTATATCTCACAGAGCTAGGGCAGAGAACTGCCATGTCTGCCACATCTTCCCCTAGGGAAGGGAATGCAACTTGGTGGGTTGACAGACGTCCTAGGGGAACCCACAGGCTTACTGGCCACATATATTTCCTGGATGGTGTCTTGGCTGTGATCTTTTATCATTTCAGCCATTCAGATAATAAACATTCTGCTAGCAAACCAGCACCCATCCTTCAAAACTGCAGAGTCGCTTGACAGCTGTCCTGGGGAAGTTCTCTCTTTGGAATCCATGGGGTTTGCTGCCCCCAAACCACTGGGCAGCATGAATTAAAATGGTTGATTTTTTTTTATTTGTTATAAATTTCTAAAATACAAAATATGTTAAGGCCTAAATTTTATTATAATCTCTTAAAACATTCAAATAATAAATATGCTGACTCCATGAGTCTCTATCAAAAATGTGTTAAAGGCTGCTTTTCTATACAAAGAAAGAATCAGGGAAAGCATCTAATTTTTAAGGTCAAGCTTTATAACTATAGCACAATAGGTCATATTCTGTATTAAGGGCTGGATCCCGGGGTGGACCCAGAGGCTGTGCTAGTGGGCACAAGAGGCTGGCAAAGTTATCACAGGCCTTGGGACCCAGCCTCTGCCTCCAGGATGCACCATCATGTATCTCCTCAGGATGGTTCACTGAGCACATACGCCTATTTTAGAGCTGCTTCCTACTTCAGCTCAGATTGGCTCAAGTTATGGATGTTTATGACTCTACCCACCGCGGAAACTTACTTTCCCGCTCATGGAAACACACTGAAGATTTTGTTTAATAAAAATAAATTTTACAGGCAGCTTGGCACAAATCATGAGCAAAAAGTTAAGGCATTGTCAGAACTGGGTTTATTAATCAACTGGAACCCAGCTAGGCAATCATTAGGGTAGCACTGAGAACTGAAGGGTAAAGCACAGCCCAGCCAAGTAAGTGAGTGAACAAGCCATAGCTCATTCCCTGTTCTCTAACATACTAGAAATGTACAGTTACTAAGAACCGGAAAATATTAGGCTATAGCTTAAATACATGTATATGGTTATAGTGTGCCCTTAGAGCAAAGATGTACCAAATCTAGTTCAGGGTCCTGGAAGCAGCCAGGAGCGGGACCCGCTGCTGGCTGCTTTCTAGGGCGCAGCACAGCCTGCGATGCCAGGACAGGCGTGAAGCCTGCCTCTGCACCCCGGCTGTGCTGCTGACTGAGGCGCCAGAGGTAAGTCTATACCCCAACCCTGTGCCCCAATTCCTGAGCCCCTCCCAATCTAAAAACCCCTCCTGCACCTCAACCCGCTCATCCCTGGCTCTATCCCACCCCTGCACCCCCAGCCCATAGCCTGCAGTCCCCATTTTGTTCTTTTCTGAAAAGCCAAAAGCTCTTCTCTGAGAGACATCTGTGCCCTAAGGGCTATGCTGCTGCCTTCAGGCTACCTGGGATGCTACCAACCTGAAACACGAAGGGCCTTGTTCCACAGAATTCCTTTGAGCAGAAAAGCTGAGCCACCTCAGCGGAGCTGCTAAGGATGGGAGCTGGCTAGGGAAAGGACTGGGTATACTGCATGGTGGGAGTGTGTGCGCAGGGTTGGTGGCTTTAAAAGGCAGACCTCGGATACTCTGGCTCAGGGGCTTCCCACAAAGCTTGCTCCAAATTAATTTCTAATAAAACTTTTATAAGGGAAGCAACAAGTGCGAGGCTCCTCCCACTACTACAACGTACACGTTACCATCAGGTGGCAAAAGCGAGGAAGACAGTGGAGAGCAGCAGTGCTGCTGGGTGCCCGCAAGTGGCGCTCTGCCACGTAGGTCTCTGCATGTGGTTGGGACGAAGGGCTTTGTCCCTGGCTCTTTATCCCTTTCAAATTCCGGCCTGGCCTCAGCGCATGGGGCTCTGTCATGGCCAGGGCTAGGCTAGTCAACCTCCTGTTAGAGGCATGGCCAGGGCTGTGAGAATTGCTGATGTTGACTATAATGGAATATCTGCCCAGGACAGGATGGCATAAAAACAACCGGCTTTGCTCCCATCGCTGTGTTTGTTATGCTGCCCTCTGCTGAATAGAATCAAAACGGCTCAGTGGATCACAGTCTCCATACTGCTAAGGGAGATTTTTCTTTAGTGTTGGGGCCAGCGATGTAGGAGAAGGAGGCAGTGATAGAGCTCCCAGCCCATGTCTAAGTCCCCACCGTGGAGTAGCGAACATCTCTGGCTATTTCATAGACTCATAGAATATCAGGGTTGGAAGGGACCTCAGGAGATATCTAGTCCAACCCGCTGCTCAAAGCAGGACCAATCCCCAACTAAATCATCCAAGCCAGGGCTTTGTCAAGCCTGACCTTAAAAACCTCTAAGGAAGGAGATTCCATTACCCTAGGTAACCTATTTCAGTGCTTCACCACCCTCCTAGTGAAAAAGTTTCCTAATGTCCAACCTAAACCTCTCCCACTGCAACTTGAGACCATTACTCCTTATTCTGTCATCAGGTACCACTGAGAACAGTCTAGATCCATCTTCTTTGGAACCCCCTTTCAGGTAGTTGAAAGCAGCTATCAAATCCCCCTCATTCTTCTCTTCCGCAGACTAAACAATCCCAGTTCCCTTAGTTCTCCTCATAATCATTGTGTTTCCAGGCCCCCTAACGATTTGTTGCCTTTCCACTGGTACTCTTTTCCAATTTTTCCACATCCTTCCTGTAGCGTGTGGGCCCAAAACTGGACACAGGTACTCCAGCTGAGGCACTCACCAATGTTGATAGGGGAATGATCATCCCTCGATCTGCTCGCCATGCCCCTTACTTACACTACCCAATGCCTTAGCCTTCTTGGCACCAATGACACCCACTGTTGACGCATATCCAGCTTTCTCGTCCACTGCTAACCTCTAGGTCCTTTTCTACGGAACTGGCTGCCTAGCCATTCAGGTCCTAGTCTGTTAAGAGTAAACGGGATCTTCTGTCCTAAGTGCAGGACTCTGCACTTATCCTTGTTGAACCCATCAGGTTTCTTTTGGCCCAACCTCTCAATTTGTCTAGGTCCTCTGTATTCCTATCCCCACCCTCCAGCGTATCTACCACTCTCCAGTTTGTGTCATCTGCCACTTGCTGAGAGTGCCGTCCATTTGCCATTCTCCAGATCATTAGATGAAGGATATTGAACAAAACCAGTGCCAGGACTGGACCCTTGGGGCACGTGATATTCCGCTTTGAAACTAGCTGCAACTAGACATGGAAGCCGTTTGATCATTACCGTTGAAAGTGGACGATGATCTAACCAGCTTCTATCCACCTATGTCAATCATCCCGCCCATACTACTTTAACTTGCTTGGCAGAATAGTGTGGGAGACTGTATTCAAAGCTTGCTAAAGTCAGGAATAACACATCCACTGCTTTTCTGCTCATTCACAGAGCCAGTTATCTCCTCACAGAGCAATTGGGGTTAGTCAGCGCGTGACTGCCCTTGGTGAATCCATTGCTGCTGTTTCTGCATCACTTTCCTCTCCTCTCAGTGCTTCAGAATTGATCCTTGAGGACCTGCTCCATGATTTTTCCAGAGACTGAGATGAGGCTACTGGTCTTGAACTTCCCCGGATTGTCTCCTTCCTTTTTTAAAGATGGAACTACATTAGCCTTCAGTCATCGAGACCTTCCCGATCGCATGAGTTTTCAAAGATAATGGGGGCCCATGGGCGCTCTGTAATCACATCGCTAACTCCTTTAGCACCCTCGGATGCCAGCGGCATCTGGCCCCATGGACTTGTGCTCTTCCAGCACTTTTCTAAACAGTCCTGAACCACTTCCTTCTCCACAGAGGGCTGGTCACCTTCTCCCCATACTGTGCTGCACAGTGCAGCAGTTAAGCTGACCTTGTTTGTGAAGACAGAGAAAAAAATCATTGGATACTATTAGCTTTTTTCCAAATCCTCTGTGCACTAGGTTGCCTCCCTCTTTCAGTAAGGGGCCCAATTTCCTTGCTTCCTTCTTGTTGCTAACATACCGAAGGAACCTTTGTACCTTAACATCTCTTGCTAGCTGCAAGTGTGATTGGCCTTCCTATTTCACTTCTGCATGCCTGCCAATGTTTATGCTTCCTCCCTGTGTCATTTGTACAATTTCCACTTCTGGTACTTCTTTTTCGCGTTTAGATCAGCAAGGATTTCACTGTTAAGCCAAGCTGGTCGTTGCCATATTTACTATTCTTTCTACACTTCGGGATGTTTTTTTTCCTGTAACCTCAATAAGAATTCTTTAAATTCTGGACTCCTTTCCCCCTCATGTTATTCTCCCAGGGAGGATCCTGCCTATCAGTTCCCTTGAGGGAGTCAAAGTCTACTTTCTGAAGTCCAGGGTCCGTTATTCTGCTGCTCAAATTTCTTCCGTTGTGTCAGGATCCTGAATTCGACCCTCTCATTGTCACTGCCTCCTGGGCAGGTGAGGCTCCAGCCCCAGCACGCCAAGATGTGTGCTTGGCTGCAAGCCGTGGGGGGCACTCTGCGGTCACTTGGAGGCGGCAGGTGGCTCTGGTGGACCTCCTGCAGACATGCCTGCGGAGGGTCCGCTGGTTCCTGGCTCCGGTGGTCCCCAAAGCCGCTGGGACCAGCGGACCCTCCGCAGGCACGCCTGCAGAGGTCCACCAGAGCCGCCTGCCCTCTTCCGGTGACCAGCAGGAGCGCCCCCCGCGCATGCCACCCTGCTTGGGTTGGCCAAAATGTCTAGAGCCGCCCCTGCTCCCAGGTTCCCATCACTTTTGCTTCCCCACTAATTCTTTCCCGGTTTGTGAGCAGCAGTCAAGAAGAGCTCTCGCCCCTAGTTGGTTCCTCCAGTACTGCACCAGGAAATTGTCCCCTACACTTCCAAAAGCTTCCTGGATTGTCTGTGCATCGCTGTATTGCTCTCCCAGCAGATATCAGGGTGATTAAAGTCTCCCATGGGAACCAGGGCCTGCAATCTAGTAACTTCTGCTAGTTGCTGGAAGAAAGCCTCGTCCACCTCATCCCCTGGTCTGGTGGTCTATAGCAGACTCCCACCACGACATCACCCTTGTTGCTCACACTTCTAAACTTAATCCAGAGACTCTCAGGTTTTTCTGCAGTTCCATACTGGAGCGCTGAGCAGTCATACTGCTCTCTTACATACAATGCAACTCCTCCACCTTTTCTGCCCTACCTGTCCTTCCTGAACAGTTTATATCCATCCGTGACAGTGCTCCAGTCATGTGAGTTATCCCACCAAGTCTCTGTTATTCCAATCACATCATAATTCCTTGACTGTGCCAGGACTTCCAGTTCTCCCTGCTTGTTTCCCAGGCTTCTTGCATTTGTGTATAGGCACTTAAGATAACTCGCTGATTGTCCCACTTTCTCAGTCTGAGACAGAAGTCCTCCCCTCTTGCACTCTCCTGCTCGTGCTTCTTCCTGGTATCCCACTTCCCCACTTACCTCAGGGCTTTGGTCTCCTTCCCCCGGTGAACCTAGTTTAAAGCCCTCCTCGCTAGGTTAGCCAGCCTGCTTGCGAAGATGCTTTTCCCTCTTTTTGTTAGGTGGAGCCTGTCTCTGCCTAGCACTCCTCCTCCTTGGAGCACCATCCCATGGTCAAAGAATCCAAAGCCTTCTCTCCGACACCATCTGCGTAGCCATTGGTTGACTTCCACGATTCGACGGTCTCTACCAGGGCCTTTTCTTTCCACAGGGAGGATGGATGAGGACACCACTTGTGCCTCAAACTCCTTTATCCTTCTTTCCAGAGCCATGTAGTCTGCAGTGATCTGCTCAAGGTAATTCTTGGTGGTATCATTGGTGCCCACATGGAGAAACAGGAAGGGTAGTGATCCAAGGGCTTGATGAGTCTCGGCAGTCTCTCTGTCACATCATGAATCCTAGCTCCTGGCAAGCAGCAGTCTCAGTTGGGGTGGCAGATAGATGACTCAGTGCCCTTGAGGAGGGAGTCCCCAACCACCATCACCCTTCTCCTTCTCTTGAGAGCGGTGATTGTGGAACCCTCATTTAACCAAAGCGCCCTGTGTCGTCCCCTGTGCCTAAAATGTTACTTGATACGTTTGTCACAGCTGTTCCACAGATACTCCAGCAGGTGGCAGAGGCCACTGCAGGTGTTCGGGGACCGACCCACACTTCCTTGCTGCTGCAGGGGTTCCAGGATGGCAAATGGTGTTTGAACTTTTCCAGCTCTTCTAGTCAGTGCAAGGGCCGGTGTTGCCAGCTCCACATAGCAGACCAACCCTGAAAAGTTGATTCCACTAAAGATTTCCAGAGCATTATATCTACGTGTGACCGCCCAGGCAAGTATCATAACACAATCATTCACAATCCGTTCAATCATGTTTTAAAATCCATTCCATGCCCTCAGGCTTTTGCACACCAAGGCAATGTCATTACCCCTCAACTGAGCATGTCCTCGGAAGGAATCGCGTTCCAGGGCTTTCGGTGTGAGACCATGATAATCTGCAGGCGAGGAAAAGAAGTTGGGGAAGGCTAATTAAATGCTTGGCTAAAGCCAGGCGCACTTTGGAGAGAGCAGCACATTAGCCAGGGCTTGTTTTTTACCCAAATGTTCTTCCCCGCCGCTGTAATAGGTAGCACAGACTGTGATGCAGGGGAAGATGTCTGAGGAAGCAGGCTGGGTGGGGGAGGCAGGTTAGCCAGCGAGGAGAGCTGCAGGGATGGAAGGTGGGGCGGGGGCACCAGGCCTCCAGGGATGAAGCCTTTACTACAGGATCAAAGGTGGAACTAGTTTGATTTCGGCTCCCCTTCACTCCTTCCCCAGGCTTGGCCTGGGATTAGCTGCCCAGCTGTTTTCAGAAGTGAAACCCTGGAAGTAGGGGGATTGGGAAGGGGTCCGGCTAGCGGATTTTTGTTTTTAAATCTATTTTCTTGGCTCCCCCCAGCGCCGCACTCAAGTCAGGCAAATGCCTCCTTCCCCCTGCCTCTCGGTTCTGCCTTTTACTCACCTGTCGGCTCAAACGCAGGCTGGCAAGAAAGGGAGGCTCGGCTGAAATTAACCAAGCCCAGCTGTACTGCGGTGTACAGAGTGTGCCTAGCCCCTTCTCACCCTAAGGGCCTTCCCAGCCATGGTTCAGGGGCATGGGCTGACTGTTCTTCTTGTGCAGCATTGCTGCTGTGTGTCATTGCAAGCAGAGGGGTCAGAACTACGGGGGCAGGGGGTGCTGATGCACCCCCTGGCTTGAAGTGGTTTCCATCGCATACAGAGTTTACAGTTTGGTTCCATGACTCGCAGCACCCCCACTCTATAAACTGTTCCAGCCCCCCCGATTGCAAAGGGGAGGTGTTCTGCTGGGCCAAATGTCTAAGAACAGGTCATGGCCCACAGGAGAGCAGTAAAGCAGAATGTGGCTGTGTCTGGACTAAACTGATGGGAGTCCTTTCCCCAGTAATTCTTGGTCTAATTTGGGGGCACTCCAGCTGTTTCCATTCTGTGGGGAGATCCCAGCTCCCACGGCTTGCAGCTCAGTGTTTCGTCATGGACAGACCCTGGTGGTACACACTGGACTACAAGAACATCAGGCATCCCTCCTGACAGACAGGCACTTCCCCTTTTCGCCCCAGCAGATGCTTGCAGACAGCCTCTGGGGATGGCCCAGAAGAGTCCCAGGGGTTTGCAGTGCAGAGGTGGCCTTTACCTTGCTGTGATCTACGTCTGAAGATCGATGGGTCATGGCACAAATGAGTAATATGACAAGGTTGAGAGCCTTAGCTTCTCCAGGCACAGCTGCTGAGCAATGGAAACAGGAAGGCAAACAATGGTGGGGAGGGGATGTGGGTGGGTTGCGTTTCCTCTCTGTGCTGTTGTGGTTTCTAAACTAAGCTGTCTTCTCAGCTCTAACAAAGGACTTGAGTGCGAAAGTTAGAATGCAGGGTGCTGGTTGTGCCTGTGTGGGATGGCATTGAGGGACCAACTTCAACTCAGGACATTAGGTAAAACTTTCGAAAGCGCCTACGTCCTATTTTCAAACGTGAACCTAAATCACGTCTGAAAATAGGACTTGCATCTGAAAATGTTCCCCCTGGTCTGTAATGGAAAGCTATGCTGGTTTCATTAAAATTCACTTTAAACCCTGATTTAGTTCAACTAGTGAAACCTCCTAATGTAGATGCACTTAAACCAGTTTAATCTCTGCTGATGTGTCTTCACCCAGTGGATTAGAGTGATTTTACAGTTAAACCAGAAACACTTTCCAGTATAAGCAGGGCCAGAGTCAAGGCTTTCTTCTCTGCTCCAAGCTGCACCCCCTGCCCCTGTTTCTGCACCATCTGCTGACTGCTGTTAAGAACATTTGGCAGGTAGCGGGAGAGGAGCGTGTCATCTGGGGCTCCGCATCTTGCTCCAGTATTTGTGGCTTTGCATAGGGATAGCCTATTTTGAGGAGCTTTCCCTTGTGCCATTCAGATAGGAAGTAGGGACTGTAACTGTTTGTGTGTGGACAGTACTGCTAAGCTGGAGCTTTAGGGTTTGACGCCCTGTCACCCAGAACCTCTCATTGCCCCGGCAGGGGGGAGACAGACATGCTCTGATTGTACCAGGCACATTGTGGAACGGTGCGTGAGCTGTGTCACACTGGCCGCCATCAACAGCGCCGCAAAATGTACGAACGGATCCCGTGGCAGGTGTGGTGTGTGATACCGAAGATGTGTTCAGAGAGGCTGTATCAAGGGCTGAGTCAACAGTAGAAGTGGAAGCAGGTTGTCTGTCAAACCCCTCTGCCAGGAATGAAACGAAGCATTGTGGGCTGTTTACATAGAGGCCAAGGGAGAGATGTGAAGTCAGCAGGAAAGGAGCACAGAGGGGAGCACAAAGGAGCAAAGAGAGTGAACTGGGAGGATGTTTCTAGCCAGCCTGGGGTTTCTGAGAGTGCCCAGTGGCTAGAGGTCTGGACCCTGCAGGGACCACTTGGCGAAGGCGGAGGGGCCGGGGGCAGGGAGCCATTCAACAGCCAACGCCAGGCCTGTACTTGTGCTGCCAGAGGCTGGTGGGTTCAGGGAGCTCCTGCTAAGGGCAGGTGGTGTGAGTAGGGCCGTCCCTAGGGGGGTGCAGGGCTTGGGACACCTGGCCCCTTTGGCCCAGGCCCTGCCCCACTCCACCCCTTCCCCTAACCCCTGCCCTGCCTCTTCCTGCCCCTGCTCCACCCCCTCCCCACCCGCATTTCACCTCTTTCTCGAAGCCCCAACCCCACCTTTTTCCAGCTTCTGCCCCCTCCCCCGAGTGATGCCAGGAGCCGGTGAGGTGGAGTGGGGTGGGTTGGGGCCAGGTCGCTCACTACTGCTGCTGGTGCCAGGCCCCTCACCAGTCCCCCAGGCTGTCCTGGACACTATGTCCCAAAGCATGGGGCCAGGGGGGAGGAGGGTTTGCCCTGGTCTGTTCTAGGTCCGTCCGAGGTTCCCTTGGGAGTGTCACGTGTGACCAAGCTAGGGAAGAGCAGACAACATGCTCCCAAAAGTCACAAGCAGCTGGGCCTTTGAGAAAAACCGTAACAATCACCAGAGATGGCACCACAGACAAGTCCTTCTAAGGCCTCTGTAGTTCATTTGGGTGGTGAAAATGGCTGGTCTTTGCTGACCGAGCCCTAGTGCCTGTTTTAAGGAGAAGCTCTGTGCAATGAATTCTGTGCTTAAGCTAAAGGGGACATTTTTTCTCTGAACTTGGAGGCTCAAGCCAGGGGGATATGAGGAGTGGTTAGGGTGCTGTGTCCCCTGCCTCCTGCACATCGCTAGATGACAATGCATGACAAGTGGGTGGGCCACTGAAATCCAGGGGCCTGCCTCAGAGGCCTATGCTGACGCTAAGCACAGGCTTACCTGCTCTGCTACCTTGGGGCTTTGGGACCCAGAAATGTCCAACCCTGTAAGACAGTGGTCCCCAACCTTTTTGTGACCAGTAGCACATTCACATTTTCAAAAGAGTGTGGCGGGCGCCAACAATTTTTCAAGGCTTATTTTGTATTTGTATGTTAAATAATACAAAAAAAATTAATATTACATAATATATGAATCCAGAGAGAAGCTGGAGAAAAGCCGCGAGGACAGAGAACACCGGTGCCCGCAGCCCTGGAGTACTCTGTCCCCAGCAGGCATGGGGCCCCAGATTCTCTTTTCTGCTGGGCACTAGGTGGGTCCAGCACCTGCCAGGGACCGAGAACACCGGCACCTGCAGCCCCAGAGTTCTCTGTCCCTGGCAGGCGTGGGGCCGCAGCTTCTCTCCCTGGTGGGAACTAGGCAGGCCCCGCATCTGCCGGGAACAGAGAACACCGCGCCCGCAGCCTGAATTCTCTGTCCCCGGCAGGTCCCCTGCTGGGCACTAGGTGGGCGCATAAATGCCCCAGTGGGTGACAATTGCCCATCACCTTGGGGAAGCTGGTGGAAAGTTCCCAGGGGCGAGTGCTCCAAAACGAGCCGTGAGATGGTGATGGAGGTGGTTCTCTGCCCTGCTAGGCAGGGCCAGGTTGGAGGATCTAATGGACCCATCTGGCCCGGCTGAGAATCTGGTGGAGGAGGAGTCAGACAGCACTAGGCAGGGCAGCAGCCTTAGCTCCCCCTGAATTGGAGAGGGGGCTGCTTGGCTCATGGCACTGGAAATGGGTCTTTCCTTGTCCTAGTGTAACACCAGACAGGCAGCCACATCTGTGCAAACTCCTGCTGTAATCACACTGCCCCAGTGCGACTGACCCTACCCAGCTCACCAACCCCCTCCAGCCTTCGGGCAGTCCCTGGCCACTGCTAGAAAGATGCATACACTAAGCGGATTAAAAGCTGGCTAACGGATAGTTCTCAAAATGTAAACGGGGAATTAGATGTGTTTCTGGAGTGCTCAATTCTCAGCCCTATGCTCATTTTTATCAATGATATGCAAGAAAACATAAAATCATCCCTGATGACACAAAAATTGGGGAAGTGGTAAACAGTGAAGAGGACAGGTCACTGCTACAGCGTGGTCTGGATCACTTCGTAAGCTGGGCACAAGTACGCCCTAGGCCCTATGGATTTTAATATATACATCTCGGACAATGGTTTCCAACCTTTTTTGTCTAGTGGGTGACAGATGACGAGCCACGGAGGACCATGACGATGGACGAGCATCCACCAAAATGCCGTCGACAAGCAGCAACATCAATAGGCGTTGCCGCTGACAAGTAGCATCAGCCAGAGACGTCGCTGCTGAAAATCAGTGGCATTTCGGCAGCAACGCCTCTGGCTGATGCTGCTTGTCAGCAGCATTTCGGCACATGCTCATCCGCCGGCCAATACGCAGGCGCACTTACAAACTCCAGCGGGCACCATGTGCCCGCAGGCATCACGTTGGGGACCCCTGATCTAGGAACAAAGAAATAAGCTAGACCTGCAGGCTAGGGGACTCTATCTTGGGAAGCAGCATCTCAGAAAAGATTTGGGGGGTCATGGATAAGCTGCAGAACATGAGCTCCCAGTGTGACGCTGTTGCCAAAAAAGCAATTGTGATCCTGGGCTGCATAAACAGGGCAATATTGAGTAGGAGCAGAGCGGTTATTTTCCCTTTGTGTTTGGCACTGGTGCCACCATTGCTGAAACCTCGTGTCCAGTTCTGGTGCCCACAATTCAAGGATGTTGACAAATTGTAGAGAATTCTTTCCTGGGTGCTGGCTGGTGAGTCTTGCCCACATGCTCAGGATTTCGCTGATCGCCATATTTGGGGTCGGGAAGGAATTTTCCTCCAGGGCAGATTGGCAAAGGGCCTGGAGGTTTTTCACCTTCCTCTGCAGCATGGGGCGCAGATCACTTGCTGGAGGATTCTCTGCACCTTGAGGTCTTTAAACCTCGATTTGAGGACTTCAGTAACTCAGACATAGGTTAGGGGTTTGTTCCAGGAGTGGGTGGGTGAGATTCTGTGGCCTGCATTGTGCAGGAGCTCAGACTAGAAAATCATTATGGTCCCTTCTGACCTTAAGTCTATGAGTCTATTAGAGGGGTCAGAGAAGAGCCATGAGAATGATTAAAGGTTTAGAAAAACTGCCTAACAGACTCACGGAGCTCCATCTATTTGGCTTAACAAAAGAAGGTCAAGGGGTGACCTGATCACAGTCTATAAATACCTACATGGGGAACGAATACTTAACAATGGGCTCTTCAGCCTAGCAGAGAAAAGTCTAATATGACCCAATGGGTGGAAGCTGAAGCTAGATGAATCCAGACTGGCAATGAGAGGGAACTGGGAGAGCAATTAACCCCTGGAAGAATTCACTGAGGATCGTGGTGGATTCTCCGTCACTGGCCATTTTTGAACTCAGATGGGCTGTTTCGCCCAAAGCCCTGCGCTAGAGGTTA
The DNA here is from genome assembly GCF_003597395.2 of Chelonoidis abingdonii. NCBI lineage: Eukaryota > Metazoa > Chordata > Testudines > Testudinidae > Chelonoidis > Chelonoidis abingdonii. The sequence goes on from NC_133770.1 coordinate 152,273,882, forward strand.
CTGTGGACAGGTCTCTGGCCTCTGCTGGGCAGGAGCTCAGATAGATGGTCCCTTCTGGCCTTGGAGCCTGTGCATCTCTGGTTTACTTTGGGGTAGCTAGAGTGGGCCTATCCCCTCACCAATGAACTGGGAGCCCAGCGACTGTGTGTGGGGGTGACATTAGTTCTGGTCCAGGTCCCGGGTGATGAATGTCCGCTTGACAAAGAACAGTTGTGCAGTGGATGTGAACTGCCAACATCTTAGCTGGGAGCCAGTGGCGGGATTGAAAGGGGGCGATCCCTGCAGGGTCAGGGGGTGGGGGTGGGGACGGGCATCTGCCCTTCTCTGGGCTATGCCAAGGCCTTGAGGCACCAGGGCTGCCAGCTGGCCCCTCTCTCCTGTGCCCACTTACATACACAGCCAGTTAGCAGACCACCGGGGAGCTGCCCCTGGACAAACAGCTTATGGAGGGGCTGCAGCTACTTGGCAAAGGGCACTGCAAAGTGTTTGGATGCAGACAAGGTGCCACTGAGCTCCTAGCTGGCCAGGCACTCTGCAGTTAAAAGCTACCCCCTCTCTCCCTCCTTCCCCCTCTCCCAGGCCAACCATGCCTTCAAAGCCCCAATGCACTCTGGCTCTGGGACTCAGTGGCGATTGGGTCTGAAATTGGCTCCTGCTCCCCTCCCCAAAAGAGCAGCTAGTCCATCCTGCTGATGCTTGCACCCAGCCTTTCCCAGCCGCCTGGCCGCTTTCACTGCCCCCTACCCCCCGGGGGCTGGGGCTGGTTGCAGCCAGGAGGTGCATTTGGCTTTGGAGGGCCTGGGATCAGGGCCGGCACTACCGTTTAGGCAGCCTAGGCAATCGCCTAGGGCACCAGGATTACTCAGGGGGCAGCATTTTTCCGGGGGGGCAGGGCTGGGCTGGCAGGGGCTGCGTGTTGGGAGTGAGGGGCACCAGCAGAGCTGGTGGGGGCAGGGCTGGGCTAGCAGGGGCTGCGGGTCGGGAGTGAGGGGCCCTGGCAGAGCTCTGGGGGAGCCCAGGGCTGGGCTAGCAGGGGCTGCGGGTCGGGAGTGAGGGGCACTGGCAGGGCTGGGGGGGCTGGCCTGGGCTGGCAGGGGCTGCGGGTCGGGAGTGAGGGGCACCAGCAGAGCTGGTGGGGGCAGGGCTGGGCTAGCAGGGGCTGCGGGTCGGGAGTGAGGGGCGAACTGCAGGTCAAATTAAGTCTCTGGAGCCAGTCCCCCACTGGGATGGTATCAGTCCTTCGGTGTAGAGCTTCAGCTTGCAGCAAAAGTCCCTCCAGGTAGAAGCAGATTGAAGACCCGCAAATGCGAATGAGGCCTTCGCCTATAGACTTTTCGGTGTAAGAAACTCCTTGTTCGCTACTGTTGGAAAGTTTACAGCAAGAATGGAGTTTGCAGTCACACTGGGCCAGGTTTCTGCATACCTTGCTGAGTTCACCAAGCGTATCTGCCTCCTCTCAATGCGGTCCAGTTGTGTAGTTGACTGGTCTTAATGGGCCATCAAGCAGGGGCTAAGCAGAGCTGACACCAGCCTGTCTGGGACTTTTCAGTAACACAGATACAAGTTTGAATACAGAAGTACACAGTCAGATATTCATAAACTCCACTATAAAAGATTTCCCATTCCTGGGAAAAAAAAATTTATACACCTCTAAGGCAAACCAACCAGCCAGACAAAAGACTTCGGTGTCACCCCTCTGGCTAACCGCAAGTCACACAAGCAATTTCCTTAGACACTCCAGTCTCCCAGTATCACCACCAGTCCCACACGTCCTGGGGATGAATGGTTATGAAAACCAACACCCCAGTAAAAGAAAAAGGTTCTCTCGATCCCAAAGGACCAAGCCCCAGACCCAGGTCAATATATGTTTATTAGAGAATATTTAAATAAGGATGATACACAGAGTTTGGCATGTCAGTCATTAGTCATCGGGGCAACATACAGAGTATGGGGGACGCTGGTATTGGTTATGGGTTAGCATATAGTACATACAGTCTGTAATGTCCCAATGCGGGGTGTACGGTGGGTGGGGTCAAAGTAATAGTAGGGAGCAGTGAGGGTACATCGCTCATCTAATGGGTTACACATAGTCATGATTAGAGCAAGCAGGCCGGTAATGGGGACAGGGTGACCCTCACGAGGTGGAATCCAGATCGGTGGGTTCAGGACTCAGGGGATGTAGTTTAGTAGGGGGTTGTAAGGGTTTTCCCTCCCCCCCGTGGGTGCGTGGAGCCACATCGGCTCACTCCTAGTACTGGCGGTGGCCGGTGATGTGTTCGGTGTAGATGTCCCTGGACCACCGGATAGTGTCCGAGACCATCAAACGTCTCATGAGGCATACAGCCCATACAAACGTCACATGCCTAGGTCAGCACTAGCGCCCCACAAATCACAGGCTGTTGCCAATCCTTTAGAATCTAAAATCTCAGGTTTATTCATAAAAGCCAATCCTTTAGAAAAAATCTAAAGGTTTATTCATAAAAGGAAAAAGATAGAGATGAGAGCTAGAATTGGTTAAATGGAATCAATTACATACAGTAATGGCAAAGTCCTTAGTTCAGGCTTGTAGCAGTGATGAAGTAAACTGCAGGTTCAAATCAAGTCTCTGGAGAACCCCCTGCTGGGATGGGTCATCAGTCCCTTGTGCAGAGCTTCAGCTTGTAGCAAAGTCCCTCCAGAGGTAAGAAGCAGGATTGAAGACAAAATGGAGATGAGGCCTTCGCCTTATATAGACTTTTCCAGGTGTAAGAACACTCTTTGTTCCTACTGTGGAAAGTTACAGCAAAATGGAGTTTGCAGTCACATGGGCCAGTTTCTGCATACCTTGCTGAGTCACAAGGCGTATCGCCTCCTCTCAATGGGTCAATTGTGTAGGTGATGGTCCTTAATGGGCCATCAAGCAGGCTAAGCTGAGCTGACACCAACTGTCTGGGTGTCACCCAGAACTGCAGCAGAACAAATTTGAAATACAGACAGTACACAGCCAATATTCATAACTTCAACTACAAAAATGATACAGACATACAGACAGCATAATCATAACCAGTAACCCGTAACCTGGTCTTAGACACCTTATATGACCCCCTTTACATAGAATTTGGTGGCACTACAGAACCTTGGTTGCAACCCATGTTCTATATGGTCCCAGTTTATATCAATAACGTCACAGGCTGCTAGCTGGCTCTCCTGGCTTCTCCAACTCTCCTCCACCCCACCTGGAATCCTGAGACCCAAGCTTCCCATGTACTTATAGCAATGGCAGTGGTGTCTATGGTTAGAGCAGGGCCTGCCTAGGCACTATTTCTGCCTGTGGGAGGGGAGTGACAATCCAGGGAGGGCTGCTAAGGAGTGTGGTCCATGGGGAGGGCAGGTGACGGGAAGTCTGTGGTCCAGAGGTCTAGTCATGGTTCAGGAAGGGAGGGGTTAGAAGGAGAGACTGGGGGTCAGGACTCCTGTGTCCAATGCCCCCCCGGCTTCCTCTGCGCCTCCAACTGCCTGATGTCACAGCCCTGCACTTGTGGAGGTGTTGTGGGACTACGGCTGAGGGGTTACAGTCCAGGCTGAAGCTGTTAACAGCCTGGCCCATCTATAACAACCCCCCTCCCCCGGCCCTTCCCTTCCAGCCCCGGACCTCCTCTGTAATGTGCAAACACCCCACTGCGCGCCTCTGGTGGATGCGAGGCGCTGGCCCTTTAAGGTCACCACTGGTGCTCAGCAGCACAAGGGTTAACAGGGCTAACAAGTCCTGTGGTCCATGGCTGCAGGTTGCCAATAAAGGAGAAGAGAATTCCTCCTTCCCCACCCCCTTAGAAAACGATGGCCTGAGTGCTGGAGCCAGGGCCTGGGCCCCTGCTGGGTGTGGGACAGACCCCCCTCCCCCAGCAGAGCCATTCGCTGAACGCAAGATACACCCAGCCCCGCTGCAACAGAGCCCCATGGGGCTGGCGGTAGCAGCCTGGTGGCCAGCACCCTACACAGCGGTTGGTGGTGGTGGGGGGGGTGCTGTTATTGGCCATAAGGTCCAGGCCATCAGGCTGAAAGGTCCCGCTGGAGCTCTGCTCTGCTTTCCCCCCTGGGGGGGTTAACCCAGTGCTGGAGGGAGGAGGTACTGGAGCCATAGGCCCCAGTCACAGATGCTGCTGGCCTTTAGCGTGAGCTTGCAGGCAGAAGCAGGAAGGAAAGGCCTTGCTCTCAGCTGCGCTTGCTGCATATTAACCAAGCACCACCCAAGGCCTCCGTCTCACAAAACCATCTGGGCCACTCCTGGCTCAGGCCATGCGGCCCCCATCTCCCAAGCACAGAAGCTCAGTGCATTGAACCTCTCCAGTCGGCAATGTTTAGCCTGGCCCTGATGGGCCAGGGCCTCCCAGCTGCAGGGGGTACAGAGTCAGAGTTAGCAGGGCTTACGCATGAGGAAATCTCATATCTTGATGGGCAGAGCTCAGCTGGTGCTGGAGTGTCTCGCCAGCAGCGGCTCCTGATCACCAGATTCAGACTGGATAACTGGCATTAAAGCTCCCATCCCAGGATGCAGGTCTGCACCATCCTCACTGTACAGCTGGGGAAACCGAGGCACAAAGCAGTGGCGGGACTTGTACACGGTCACCCTGCATCAGTAGCAGAGGCAGGAATATCACCCAGGAGTCCTGATTTTGGCTCATTTCCTAGGCTCATAGTTACTCCAAACCCTTGTTGGAGCCACCTGTTCTGGGCTTCCATGGGGCCCCCTCCCCTGGCAGCAGAGCACATGGCACCTGGCCTGCTGAGCACTGCTACCCTAATGAGCTCTAGCCAGTTCACTGAGTGGTGCCTGGCTAGTCTCAGGTTTCTGCATGGCTGCTGAGTTCAGACTTGTCCCTGCTAGTGGCACGGGGCTGAGGAGGGAGCCGGACGGTTTGCTGCAGTTGAGAACCTGCCTGACGGTTCGCACCACATGGGAATGTCCCCGGCAGAGGCGAGGGTTGGGATTGCTGCAGGTGCTGGGGTGCCGTCAAACTAGTCTGGGAGGCACTGGCAGCTCCTGCCTGGGCACAGGGACTGACCCTAGGGAGCTGGAGGTCAGGCCTGTATCTCCCCTGCCCCACCAGGCTGGGTGGATGAGCCCTGCTGAGCTGCAGCAGAGCAAGGGCAGGGGGATGCAGGAGCAAGCCCTGATTTGTTGGCTCTTCTCCCCCCACCCGCTGGCCCACCCCCAGGATCATGCGAGTGGGGAGGGGAGGAGCTCCTCTCAATGACCACCCCAACCCCCCTGGTCAGAAGGAGGAAGGATGGGACAGCCTCACCCCTCCTGCCCCCCACATGTCCCTTGGACAGATTGTACTGCCTCAGCTCAGTACAATCCCACTGTTGGGGGCCTCAGCGGGTAGGGATCCGCCTTGCCCGGGCTGGGCAGGTTTCCTGGGCTCTGCCAGCTGGTCCCCTCTGCAGGACCCTTTGTCCCCCAAAGCCAGGCTGGGTGCAGAGCGGGGCGTGGTGTTGCTGGCTTGTTTTCCTCTCCCTCTGACTGACTGGGGCAGTGCCCCGTTCCCATGCTGGCCTCGCCCTGTCCCGCAGTCCTCTCCCACTCTCTGCCCCAAAGTGAGACGCCCAGTCACCTGCAGTGCCATGAGCTGCCTCACCCAGTGAGGAGCCTCGCCCAAGTACTGAGCCCTGGCCATCACGTCCCTGCCACCACGTCCTCACCCAGGTTCCTGCTCCTTTTGCTCTAGGTTGGCTGATACATGGGATGCTGGGGCACTGCCACACGTCAGCTCCCTGTGTGTGGTGTTGGGCTAGGTCTGGCCTGCAGGAATGTCAGACAGCCTGGCAAGGTCAGAATCAGCCCTCTGCTTCCCCACCCACCGATTTGTGATGAGCCGAAGAGCTGGGCCAGGCCAGTGTTGCCCACTACCCTGTCACTATGTCAGCATGTAACGATCCTGCTCTGAGCTGAATACATTTCCACAGGGGGCCTGGAGCCACTTCTTACCAGTCAGGTGCAAAGGTCCTGCAGGCCTGGGCAGCCGCACGCCCCACCTCCAGCCATGGCCTCTAGCTGTGTAGAGGGGTGAGCTCCATGAACTACTCATCCCAGGAGGGCCGTCTTGCTAGACTCGGGGTTCTACACAGTCCCATGCTGGTGGGAAATCCGTGCCACGAGGATGCTGGGAATCAAGGGGGTAGGAGGAGGGCACTGGCGGTGATAGGAGGCAAAGGGACAGGTCAGGGTTTGTGGGGGTTGGAAGGCCGGACTATAGGGTGAAGGGTGATATCAACTTGGTGGAGCATGAAGGGGTGGGTCAGGCGCCAATGGTCTGTGGAAGGTCAGGAGCCAGCGCTGGATGTAGAGAGGAAAACAAAGCCTTCATGTCTCTAAGGGCTACCGGGTCGGCTGGCCAAGCCAGCCAGCCAAAGGGAGCAGCACTGCTCAGGTGTCCATGATCAGGAGGGCTCAGGTGGGTGTGGGCAGCCCAGCAAGCTGTGTAGAGGTGCAGAGATTAACCCGGAAAGATGTTAGCCCACAACCTGGAGAGCCAATGAAAGCCCATGAAGAGGCAAGGATGATCCCTCCCCTCAGTAAGATCGGCTGGTTTGCTTTATTGGGGTTTGCCAGACACTGCAGTGCCGAGCACCATAAAAACACTGGAGCGGATGTTACAGTGCACATGCCTGTCCTCCACTCTGTGTCATGTACCCCCATTTCTAGGGCTCAAGCCCCATTCATTCCTAAGCTTCCCTACTGATTGTGCCCGTGCAGGGCCAACTAATACCAACTAATACTGAAGCCCCGCAAACTCATTTCATGCAGGCCACCAAACAGCTGTTGGGAAGTTGTCTGTTCCTGGCATTTAAAATGGCTCTGCAGTCCATTCTCCTGCTCCCTCTAGAGTAGGCCAGTCCCTTCACCTGGGGTCAGAGCAGAGCTGGTGCCCCAGAGGGGCAAGGCCCTGATCCCATTCCCCATCCCATGAGCCAACCAATCCCCCTTCCTGGGGCTGGATCAGAGTCAGTGCCCCCGAGAGGGGAAAGGCCCCAGACCCCTTTCCCCACCTCTGTGATCCTGCCAGCCCCCTTCAGGTCACTTCCCAGACTTTTTGGCTAGACATCCCTGGCTGAGTCATCACTGGGCTGACTCGAGTCCAAACAGGGGGATTTACCCATCCATCATCCTCATGGGCACACATCAGATGGCTGCAGCTTGGTGCCAGTCCTATGGGGCAAGAGGACTGGGGGTTGGGTCAGAGGTATCCTGTATGAGCTGCTCAGGGATTCCCCATGTGGCAGGATCTAGATGAGGGATATGGCATACCCCTGGCCCTCACTCCCAGTGGGGACCAGGGCCACCTCAACTGGGTCTGAGAGTAGTGGTCTTTGGCCTGGTCTGCACTTAAAATGTAAGTCACCATAGCAATGGAGCTCTGGGGAGTGAAAAATCTGTCTACCTGAGCGCCATAACTACAGAATCATAGAATTGTCAGGCTGGATGGGACCTCAAAAAATCATCAAGTCAACCTAGACCAACCCTGACAGACGTTTGTCCAACTTGTTTTCAAAAGCTTCCAATGACGAGGGGATTCTACAACCTCCCTTGGAAGCCTGTTCCAGAGCTTAACTCCCCTTAGAGTTAGAAAGCTTTCCCAGTCTCCATCCTAAATCTCCCTTGCTGCAGATTAAGCCCATTGCTTCTAGTCCTACATCCAGTGGACATAGAGAACAATTGATCCGTGTCTTCTTTATAACAGCCCTTAACGTATTGGAAGACTATTCTCAGAGCCCCCTTCAGTCTGCTTTTCTCGGGACTAAACGTACCCAGTTTTTTTTTTAACCTTTTCCTCACAGGGCAGGTTTTCTAAACCTTGGATTGTTTTGTTGTTCTCCTCTGGACTCTCTCTAGTTTGTTCACATCCTTCCTAGATTGTGGTGGCCAGGATTGGACACAGGACTCCAACTGAGGCCTCACCAGTGCTGAATAGAGTGGGACAATTGCCTCTTGCGGCTTATATACAACACTCCTGTTAATACACCCCAGAATGATATTGGCTTTTTTTCACAGCTACATCACATTGTTGACTTGTTTTTAGTTTGTGATCCACTCTAACCCCCAGATCCTTTGCAGCAGTACGATGGCCTCGCCAGTTACTCCCCATTTTATAGCTGTGCATTAGATTCTTCCTCCCTAAGTGAAGGACTTTGCCTTTGCACTGAATTTTATCTTGTTGAATTCAGACCAATTCACCAAGTTGTCAAGGTGATTTTGAATGTTAAACCTACCCTGTGCTGGCAGCCCCTCCCAGCTTGGTCTCATCTGCAGATTTTATAAGCAAACTCATTACTCCATTATCCAAGACATTAATAAAAATATTGGATAGTACCAGACCCGGGACTGACCACTTTGGGATGCCACTAGAGACGCCCTCCTAGTTGGACAGCAAACCGTTGATAACTACCGTGCCGTAGCCATGCTGACCTAAACCCGGTGTAGTTAATCCACCCCCGTCAGCACTGTTGCTATGCCAACCTAACCCTGGGGTAGCCACTCCACCCCATCAGCGCTGTAGCTAGGCCAACTTAACCCCAGTGTCAACAATCCACTCCTCAGACTGCTGTCCTAATCCCGGTATAGACAATCCACCCCTGTAAATGCTGTAGCTATGCCACCCTAACCTGGTGTAGACAATCCACCCACCTTGAGTGCTGGAGCTGTATTGAACTAACCCCAGTGTAGACACAGTTAGGTTGATGGAAGAATGCTTCCTTGGACCTAGCTACTCTCGCTCGGGGAATGGGTGTTCCTACACTGATGGACAGCCCCCTTCTGTCATGGCCGGCTGTGTCTACACCATGGGGTGATGCCAGCAGAGCTACGCTGCTCCGGTGTAGCCATGGCAGGACCCTAGTGGTTGCATGCAGTGGTGCATTCCCCAGGGACAAGCTGAGCTGCAGCCCCACGGTGAGAGCTGGGAGTAGCCATAAGTCACAGTCTGTTTCTCCCCGCCCCACCTGGCGCACGGGCTGGCCTCCCCTTCCTTGCCAATGTCTCTTGCACCCATCTCGGCTCCCGGGCTGCCCATGGACAGTCTGAGGCAGGTGTCAGTGGGCAGCGTGCTGGGGAGGAACAATGGGGCTGATCTTTCAGATCGGCCTCCCGCACAGCAGCATTTTGTTCCCGGGTCCATCCACCTGCAGCGGCACTTCTGGACTGTCCTGGCTGTCCCGGCCCTAGGGCAGCCGCAGCTGCAGGACAAAACACCTGACCATCCATAACACTGGCCAGCTGGGCAGGTTTTCCAGGACAGGTGTGTCAGAAAAGGGCCAATCCTGGGAGAAGTGGGCTGGGTGGCTGCCCCTCCTCCCCCAACACACTCTGGGCAGGCGGCTGTCCTGGTGGGGAGGTCAGCAGGGGCAGTGGCAGGAGGAGGAGCGATGAACATCTGGGGCTCTGAGCTGCCTCTTCCCCCAGGCCTAGCTGCTTTGGGGGAGCACCCACAACCCTAGCCTCCACACCACACAACGCAGCCCAGGCTCCCTGCCCCTAGGTGCCCCTCCCTGCTCCTGCTGCAAGGACCCTCCTGAAAGGCCATGTCAGCCGGCAGATCTAGCCTGTGTGGGGGCTGACCCTGCCCTTTGGCTTGGGCACAGGCTGTGCCCTCCTGATCCTCCCCCCAGAGGCCGTCACAGCCAATTCAGCTGCATCCAAATCCCCAGCATTCACCCTGCAGAGGCCAGGAATCCCATGGATCTCCAGCCAGGACCAACACCCCTACCCTGCCCCCTTGGCATGAGGCCAGGGCTGCAGCCTGTGAGGCCAGAGAGAGGCTTGTGCCTTGGTGCCTGGGGACAGGAAGAGGCTGGGAGGCGGCATGGCTGGAGCATCAGACACCTCTGGCTGGGGCCCAGCTGTCTGCCCTATATTCACGCAAACTGGGGCAACAGTGGGGAGGAGGCACAGAGGAGGCAAACAGAGAGGAAAGGAAGCAAAGGAGCCAGGGGGGTTCTGTCCCCAATGCACTGAGTCAGCCTGTCTGCAGCGTGCTGGGTGCTGCTCCCCCCGCACCACCTGTTCATATGGCTCCTTCACTGGGTTCATGGCAGCTTTAGAGAGCAATTCAGGGGGCCCCGGCATCTCGCCCTTGCCCTGAAGACTTAAACAATTTGGTTGGGATACAGAAAAAATGGATTTAGTCAGTTTCAATAATTTCTGAATTGAAATGCAGACAACAAAATGAGTGAGGGCAAGGGCATTGTACCAGGGGTACCCTCCAGTGCCACAGTGTGGTGGGCCAGGGTCATTATCCTCATTTTATAGAAGGGGAAACCGAGGCACAGTCTCCAAAGTCACACGTCAAATCAGTGGCCGAACCCAGCAGCCGTGATTGCCAGTCCCCATCCTCTCATAACCACTAGACCCTCAGTCTTCTCCCAGAGCTGGGAACAGATCCCAGGAGTCCCAGCTGCCAGTCCCCCACCCTGCTTTATACTGGGTGAACCTCTCCTAGTTTATCTTGTGGGCCTTGGCTCCATTGTGTTTGTACCTTGGGACAGCTCACGTGTGTTAGTTACACAAGGTAAAAACCACACCTTTCGTAGCAGTGAAGATAAGGCCTGGAGGAAGCAGCGTTAGCAATCTATCTATGGCATGCAGCACCATGGTATCTCTTGAAGTTGATTGTTAGTGTACATGTGAAGGGACCATGTGTATGTGAAAGAACTCCTTGGAAGCCATTAAGATTTGTGTCATGCCCTCAGGGTACACCCAGCCAATGAGAGTTTGCACTGATGATGCAAACTCTCCTTGCCATTAGCTGTGTGTTTTCACTGAACATCCTGCCAGAGCGCTGCAAGAGTGGGGTGGGTGGAACGCAACAGGCCTGGGTGTCTCTTACTCCGGGGGGATATTCAGTGCCTAAAAAGTCTGTGCACAATTGTTTATAATTCTGCATATGATATTTGTCAAAATAACACAATATAATCAGGACATTGTCAAGTCTTTTGAAAGAAATGACTTTCAGGTAGAAACTGGTCCCCCTGCACCGGGAATTTTCCTCTCTGCGGCATGGAACTGTTGTATGCTCTCATCCCTCTGCAGCCCCATGGTGACTTTGCCCCGTCTTTCCAGCTTTCACTTACATCTGGCTGCCATGAAGGGGTTCGACCCCCTGTGTGAAACTCCCTCCCTAAGGCTGGTCATCAGAGAATGTGTTGTCTTCAATATCTGCTACAAGGTGATTTGACTTGGATGGGTTCCTCTCAAAGCCACCTTGGCCCTGCCTACCCGCCCCTTGTCAGCTTCTGATGGCCTCCTCCTTCTCTCCCTCCAGTGTGTGTGCCACAGCATGGGAGTGGCCACGTTGGCAGCAGGGTGTCTGGCGGAGAGGGGCAGGGGCTGAGGCGCCTGGGGGTGTACGGCAAGTGGAGCTTGGAATGACTCAGGCTGTTTTGCTTTGCTTGATTTAAACGCGCCCCAGTAAAGGTACTCCCCTGCTTTTCCCACCAGGCCTAGCAAGTGAAAACCACGGCCTAGGCCTGTAATTAAAAAACTCATCATCATCATCATCATCATCATCCCAAGGTAAATGCTGCAATCACCAGCTCCAAAGCAGCTGCTACCCCTGGGGGCCTTGAACTGCTGGCTGGGAGCCCAGAAGTGTGTTGCTGGGGCTGCTCCCTGAAGCCACGGTGTGGCACAAGCCCATGGTTCCCACTGCTGCAGCACCTGTGGGGGAGGGCACCAGCGCACATGGACATGCAGGATAACAACCGATTCCTCCCTCCTAGCCAGCGTGTGGCTGTGTTCTTCCCCCACACCGGGTTGCCGGCCAATTCCTCCACCCACACTCCTTTAGGCAGCTGACTAGGAGCTAGAGCCTGATGCTCGTAGTCACGCCTGCAGAATGGAACCCTTACATGGTCTAGGGCAGTGGTTCCCCAAGTGGGGACCCCAGACCCCTGGGGCTCTGCTGTGGGTAGGGTGACTGTACATCCTGTTTTGGCCAGGACAGTCCCTTTATTAGACCCTGTCCTGGCCACCCCAACTTGTTATCAGTTGGCAAGAGCAAACGGAACAATGGCCCAGTTTTGTCAAACAAGTGGGGTGGGACCCCTAGCAGGGCACAGAAGGACAGGTAAGGTGGGGTGGTGAGTGGCAACAGTAACCCTGTGCTATATGGAGGGCTAGGGAGAGCCGCTTGGGCCAGCCGCCCCATCCCACATGCAGGGAGGCAGGGAGCCTCGGGGAGCCTCATGGGTGGATGGCAGGTGGGCTTGGACCACCAGCCCTCTAGGTGGGCGGTGGGAAGGCTCAGACCACCAGCCTTGTGTGTGGAAAGAAAGGGGGCCATGGAGGTGGGAGGGGGCTCGCAGGCAGCATAGGGGCTTGGAGGCCTGCCTGGCACTTGGGGTGGTGGGGAGGAAAGTGACCTCAGACCAGCCCCAGGTGCCAGTTGTGAGGGGGACCTCAGGCCAGCCCAGTGTGGGTGGGAGACAGGGAGGGCTTGGGCCAGCCCCATGCGGGGTGGTCGAGTGGGATTGCTCAGTCCAGCCTGGGGATGTCCTGTTTCTCCTTTGGGAAAATATGATACCCCTAGTTGTGGGTTATGTGCAGGTCTGTCCCTGGAGCCAGGGTCATGTTCTGGCCCTGTTCCTGTACGGAGGATACTATTTTGTTCTCAGAACAGTGTCCTCCTCCAAGCATGACTCTGCACACACTCTGCATGAGCGATCACACTGGTCAGGGTTTGGGTAGTACCAGGAATGAAAGGGAGCTGGGACAGTCAGTCAGATACCAACGATGTGGAGAACACGGAAGCTCTGGCCTAGGGAATTCCTGTCTCCATGAGAGGTTCTAGTGGCCCAGTCAGCGTCCCTTTGAAGTGGTGCCGTGGCAGTGGGGGTAGAAGTTATTTTTTGTACTTGGGAGACCATTAGATCACATAGTTGGAGCTGCTCATAGCCCAGGTCTTAGATTTCAGCCCGTGAACCCCCTGCCCAATCATGGCTGAGCTAGGCAGAGTGATGTTGGGGGCATGTGCTGAGACCCAGAAATCCAAGTGTGCCTGATGCTTGGCTGCCTGGGCCTGGGCCACTCATTCCCATGGAAAGTCCCAGAAGACAATTGTCTGGACATTTGATACCTAGCCAATGATGACTATGAATGGCCCAGCCTCTGCAAGAAGCCAGCTGGGTATGAGCAGCTGGAGAACAAAGGGCTGAGGAGCAGGCCAGGTGGGGCTGCTGGAAGCAAGGAGGTTTCTGGACTTGGGGACTGACACAGATGGACCATGCTGTGCCTTGCTATTTGCCGTGGTAACTAAGGACTTTCTATGCTGTGCTCCAAACATCTAATAATCCTGACTGCTGTTCCAACACTAGCTGAAAGTCACTCCCCGTTAAGGAAATGGGGGGTGCATTGCTCCCTTTTGGTGTGCAAGTCTCCCTCTGGTGCCTGAGCTGGGTGGACTTGCTGCAGGGAGCTCATGGCGTGACATGGTGTGCTGAAGGCTCCGAGAGTTGGTCCCAGGAGGTGGTGGAACCAAAGGGCTTACCCCAGTGAGAGAGTTTGACCCTAAGGGGGCTGACATATTGAAGGGGTCCTCCCAGGGACTGTTTCAGAACAGGGGCACCAGAATGGTCCCCCACTTTTTACCAGCTGTAAGAGTGAGCGACAGGGTGTGGGGGCAGAGAGGAGCAAGCAGAGTCCTGGGGGGAAGAGGTAGCTTGGGAGTGGGGCCTCGGAGGAAGGGGCAGTGTGGGGGCAGCACCAGACCTGGGGATCTGTGATGGGACCTGTGTTCTGCCTCCCCATTGCTCTGCTCTTGGGGCTCTCACAGTTTCTTGACATGCTGCCTATTGTTCTAAGTGATGTTAAAGGCACTGGACGTGGGGGCTGAAGGATCATGAGGATTATAATCTCTCTAGGCAGTGGAGAGGTATTTACATTTGTGTTGCCAGCAGACCAGCCAGAGTCACATTTTCTAGGGTGTCTAACCAGCCGCTAAAAGACACCTGAAATTTTTCATCTCCCCTGGGTTTTTGCATGTGTGGAAGCTCAACTGTGCGTGTGCAGAGCCAGCACTGTGGGGACCGTGGATGGCCTTGGTGGTTAGTAACAGGCTAGGAAGCATCTTGCTTCCTGGCTGCCATCTTGAGTCTAACACTGATTGGTAGGGACTGAAAACGGTTTACATCCAAAGACTTTTCAGTGATGGATGATGAGTTTGGTGGATCTCAGCCCACCTCCTAGTGCACACAATATAAAGTTGCTGCCCCTGAAGGCTCATTGGGTGCCCAGGGCTGTGAGTTACCTTGTTATCCAATGTGTCCAGAGAGAGGGAGTCTTGTTTGTGCTTAACTGGGTGTCAGCTCCCTGACTCCACTAGCCCATTAGCCACCCGGGCACTCTCCTCTGGGCTCTGCCAGCCCTTGCTTTACCTTGCAGGTTAACAGTAGGTGCACCCATCCCTGAGCCTTTTTGAAGCATTTCCCTGTTCTGGGCCAGCCCTTTATCCCCTGAAAACTCACAGAAATACCAGGGAAGGACCAGTGTCCACACCAGCCTGTCTGATTCAGCTCAGACTCAGTACCTTGCTTAATATCATAGCACTGAGATATATTAATAGGGACAATAAGAATAAGTTTATTACCAAAGATTCAAGAGCTAGTGAGGATCATGGAAACTAGAGGGCTACATATAAAACAAGATAATAACACATAGTCTAGAGACTTAACAGGCCAATCTTCTATGTAAAGAAGTTCATCTAATCCCAAACGTCTTTTGCAGCATTTCAGCTAAGGCTGGTTGTAATCCCATTGTCATGAATGTAATTGCGCTGCCTGCTTACTTTCTAGGTGGAGGGTAAAGAGGGGTTGTCCTTGCCTTCTTCTTATATTGCCCCAAAGTTCATTGTGTGTTCCCAGAGTCAGACTAACCCCCCTGTCCCATGACCCACCACCGTGTCTGATTCTCTGGAGTGCCGGCTCCCTGTTGATTTTGTATCCCAATGACTCTCCACTGTGTTAATTTATAGTGCTTCATTCACATGCCAGAGGGATAGGAGAATAAACATCTTCTGTCTGGCAGAAAACCTGCTTGTTGAGTCTGGCTTGATGCAGACGCTAAGAACATATTTCCAGTACCCATACGTAACTCCTTACACAGTATCTGCATATACATTTCACAATGCTAGTAATGACCAGTGTGGCCCTGGTTTCCATTTGAGACGGCACACAACATTCTTTGGTGAACCAGCATATATACACACGATCAGGATATTCTTGTAACCCCCTTTCTAGTTGGCATTGAGTGGTTCAGGGGTCACACCACCCCAATACTAATACAACAGAGCCACTTTCATCCATGGAGCTCAGGAGAATTCCACCCCTGCAGAAGCAGCTGGTGGGGAAGGGATTTGCCCACGGGGACAATGGCTGGCTCAGCTTGGGAGAGGCGACATTTTGGGTCAAAGTGTTGAGCTTGGGAGGAGCCCGTTGATTTCTATCGCACCCCTGGAGACTCATGCAGGCACTGTGGCTGCTCACATGCAGTGTGGGGATAATTACAGGCAGGGACAGTGGGGTTTGGGCCTTACATTAATACGTTGATTGTTTGCTTGGGGCATTTTGGGGATCGTTCTTTGAGTTAGGTGCTATAGACTGGCTGATTAAACAGTCTGGCTTGGCTGTCTGCTCACAGAGTATGGGCAGTGTCCCATTCCTGTGCCCTGCTCCTCACTAAAGGAGGGCTGGGGCGAGGCTGCCTCACCCCCTGGCTGGAAGTGGTTTCCATCATATCCAGGGTTTGCAGTTTGGTGCAATGGCTCTCAGCACCTGCACTCTACAAATTGTTCCAGTCCCCCTGCAAAAGGGGTATGCAGTTCAGTGCTTGGCCTCTCAGCTGAGCACACAGCGTGGGGCTAAACCAATATCCATTGTGGTGGCGGCTTTAGAGATGAGGACACACGTCCACCAGGCACTGGATTGAGACCCAGAAAACGCATCACACAGAAGCCACTGCACAGCTGCCAGCCAGTAGGACTTTTAAGTTTTAATGGTGGAGAAGTTCCATATGGGTTGAGAACAAAACCTGACCTGGGCTCTGGATCAGTTCAGACCTGGATCAGGGAGCAAATCTCACTGTGGCTCCTATTTGTATGATTGACCAAACCCGCCCCCTGGATGCGAATGCCCCAGCTGAGGTGGTGTCCTTAGTAAACCCCTGTGTTTGCTAGGAACTGGCTGAGACCCACCAGAGGTTCCCAGTGAGTGCCAAGCTCTGTACAAGGTATATGTTTCAGTGGCAATGGCAGCAGCTGGGCAGCATCACCTCCCCTGTAAAATCAGTCCTCAGCAGGGGATTTTCGCTTCTTGCCTGTATCATGCCAGGTCACGTGGTTTCCCCACCTTAAATCAGAACAATTAGAGATCTTTGGCTCTCGGTGCAAAGGGCACACAGAGACAGAATTAGGAGGCTCCCAGTAAGTCTCATGCTGCAGCCACATGGGTGGGAGGTGCTGATAATTAGCAGCTGGAACATTTGGCTGGTGTCTCCGATCTGAATGCTGTGGCTAGTCTCCCGGGATGTCTCCAGGCTGGCTGGGTGGCTCACGCCCTGTGTGCTGATTTGTTTATAAGGGAGTTTTGTGCTCAGGATGGGTGCCTGATTGGCAGCCCCAGAGGTCAAAGGCCTACATTCCTAGATCCATGCATATCCCACACTGCCCCTGCCAATGTGTCTCATCCCCGCCTGGAAGAGTGAACTGTTTCTCTCCAGTACAGCATGCACAGCAGTAGCACCATATTACTGCACCTGTAGCCATATCCCTCAATCCTGCACTTGAGTCAAATCCTGAATTATCCCCCAGTCACGTGCAGCATGGGCAGTGGCAGCACAAACTCCCTGATGTGGAGAGGACACTTCCGGGGCCATCAGAGAGTTAAAGAGTCCTGCAAGAGTTGGCTGAGGAGATCTCTGGCCTGCTGTTGTTACTTTTTAATAAAACTTGGAAAATTCCAGAAGATTGAAAGAATGCTAATGTTGGGCCTATGTTTAAGAAGGGCGAGTCGAATGACCCATCTACTTATAAGACAGCTAGCCGGAACTCAATCCTGGGAAAAATAATAGAAAAGCTAATATGGGATTCACTCAAAAAAGAATTAAAGATGGGGATATAATTAATACCAATCAACATCGTTTTATGGAAAATAGGTCTTGTGAAGTCAACTGGATTTCATTTCTGATGAGCTTGTGAGTTTGGCTGATAATGGTGATTGTGGAGACGTAATGTACCTACACTTTGGCAAGGTATTTGACTTAGTGAGGCACAAGATTGTCCTTCACGTACTGTCACTACACAGTATCAATAGAGCACACCTCGCCTGGATTAAGAACTGGCTGATCTCAACCAAAGGTTGTCCATGGGGAATTGTCACTGAATGGGGATATTTTTAATGGGGTTTTGCAGAGCTTGGTTCTATGCTCAGGGGAGTCAGTATTTTTATCTATGATCTGAAAATGTGCCTGATAAAATTTGAAGCTGACACAAAGATTGGTGGTATGGTAAATAGTTCTGAGGACAGGGCAGCCATATGGGACGATCTGGATCACCTGGTGGACTGGGACCATTCAAAGAAAATGTGTTTTTATACAGCCTAATGCAGGGTCAGACATGAAGTAATGGATGGCAGGCCATGCCTACAGACTGGGGCTGTACCCTGGAAGGCAGGGATTGAAAAGGAGTTAGGAGAAGCAACTCATCATATGACCTGCCAGGGTGATGTTGCGGCAAACAGGACTAGTGCAATCAGGGCCGGCTTTAGGCCGATTCATCCGATTCCCCAGAATTGGGCCCTGCACCTAAGAGGGCCCCGTGCCAGGGCCCCACGCCTTAGGCGCCTTTTTAATTTTTTTTTTACTCACCCGGCAGCGGTTCGCTCCGGGGGTCTTCGGCGGCTTTTCGGCAGTGGGGGAGTCCACCCTGGGGGTCTTTGGCTGCATTTCAGTGGCGGGGGGTCCACTCAGAGGGTCTTTGGCTGTGTTTCGGTGGCAGGGGGTCCTTCAGAGCAGTGGAAAATCTGGAGCGGATCCCCCACTGCCGAAGTGCTGCCGAAGCCTCAGACCGCCACCGGGAATTTGAATTGGGCCCCGCAGTTAATAAAGCCGGCCCCGAGTGCAATCCTTGGATATAAACCAGGGGCATAGGAGGACAGCACTGGGGGACTGATACTGGGAAACTGCATCCTGTTCTGGTGTCCACATTTTAAAAAAGACACTGACAAATCGGAGAGGGGGCAGAGAAGAGCCACAAAAACGGTTTGAAGGCTGGAGAAATTGCCTTAGAGGGAGAGACTTAAAGCGCTCGGTGGGTTTACTTTATGAAAAAATATTGAGGAGTGACTTGATCATGGTGTATAAGTACTTTAATGGGGAGAAAATACTGGGCACTAAAGGGCTCTTCAAGCTTGCTGAGAAAGGCAGGAAAGGAACTACTGGGTGGCTGTCACATAAAGTCAAATGAAAAGCACTCACCCATTTTTAACAGGGAGGGTGATTAAGCACTGGAACAAACTACCAGGGAAGTGGTGGATTCTTTGTCTCTTGAAGTCTTCAGATCCAGACTGGCTGGCTTTCTGGAAGATGCTTTAGTGAAACACAAAGGCTAACTGGGTGAAATTCTCAGGCCAGTTGTGATCAACAGGGAGCTGTCTGTGTTCCCTTTAGGAATATTCCATGTTCATGTATATTTGGTGGCTGTTGCATTGCTTGCTATGTGATGACCAAAAAGTTAATTTCTGCCAGGACTGGCTGCACGTAGGTTTCAGATAAGTCCTATTGTCAGGACTCAGCCAGACTATGCAGTTGTCATTGCCTTTGTCTGACCTCCCCTCAGGTCTGGCTGGCAGTGCAGGGGATGGGGGGAAATCCTGGCAGGACACCATGTCCACACTGGAATTAAACACCTGCTGCTGCCCACATCAGCTGACTTGGAATCCAGGAGCTCGGGCTGTGGAGCTGTAAAAGTGCAGTGTAGACATTTGGGCTAGGGACTTTCCCTCCTCATGGGGATCCAGAGCCCGGATTCCAGCCTGAGCCAGATGTCTACGCTCCACAGCTGACGAGGGCCAGCCCGAGGGGTTAATAAACCTGAAAACAAAGAGCTTGGTTCTGATAAAAGCGGCCTGGCAAAGACAGAGGGTTTCTGGGAGACACCAAGTAGCTGCTGATCCTCAGCCTCGGAAAAGGACTCCGGGCTCTGGAATAAGCCAGTGCCTCTTAAACTTCCTAGGAAACATTTAGGGTTAGGTAAGAGGAAATATGCTGATAGGCATTTATTGTTTTAACCCTGTGTCTCTCTACTTGGTAAGTTTCTATGAACCATTAAATTATGCTTGTCCTGGCACAGACTGTCCTGAGTCACTGCATTTCATATGAGTCGCAAGCTCCCAGACAGGGTTCTATAGCCAGACCCAGACCGAGTGAGGTTGGCTGAGGTACAGCTGGTGAATCGGGAGGGGTGGTAGCTTGGTGATCCAGTCTAAAGTGGGCTGAGCCACAAGGCTGAACTCTGGGAGAAGTTTAGCGAGAGGCCTGTCCCTCTGAAAGAGAGCTCACGGAGGGCAATCCCAGGTGCAGCACCTGCACCATAGTAACACCCGGGCTATGCAGGAGCTCAGACTGGATTTGCTAATGGTCTCGTCTTGTCTTAAAGTCTATGAATCAGGCAGGGCTGACGCTGGGTTTTGCAAGTGTGATCTCGGAGTCATTGTGGGCAGCTCTCTGAGAACATCCACTCAATGTGCAGCGGCAGTCAAAAAAGGGAACAGAATGCTGGAACTCATTAGGAAAGGGACAGATAATAAGACAGAAAATATCATATTGCCTCTGTATAAATCCATGGTACGCCCACACCTTGAATACTGCGTGCAGATGTGTTCGCCCATCTCAAGAAAAGATATATTGGAATAGGGAAAGGTTCAGAAAAGGGCAACAAAAATGATTAAGGTATGGAACTGCTTCCGTGTGAGGAGAGATTAATAAGACTGGGACTTTTCAGCTTGGAAAAGAGATGACTAAAAGGGGATATGATTGAGGTGTATAAAGTCATGACTGGTGTGGAGAAAGTAAACAAGAAAGTGTTATTTGTTCCTTCTCATAACACAAGAACTAGAGGTCACCTAATGAAATTAATAAGCAGCAGGTTTAAAACGAACAAAAGGAAGTATTTCTTCACACAACACACAGTCCACCTGTGTAACTCTTTGCCAGAGGATGTTGTGAAGGCCAAGACTATAACAGGGTTCAAAAAAGAGCTAGATAAGTTCATGGAGGATAGGTCCATCAATGGCTATTAGCCAGGATGGGCAGGGATGGTGTCTCTAGCCTCTGTTTGCCAGAAGCTGGGAATGAGCAATGGGATGGATCACTTGATGATTCCCTGTTCTGTTCATTCCCTCTGGCGCACCCTGGCATTGGCCACTATCAGTAGACAGGATAATGGGCTAGATGGACCTTTGATCTGACCTAGTCTGGCCGTTCTTATGTTCTTATGTGATGTTTTTTCAGGGTGTCCAGAACTGTAAGTCACCTGGTTACCTTTCTGCTGTGGCATGAAAATAATCTGTGGTGCTACCCTGAGTGACAACTCTCTGTCACTCCAAGGCTAGCTGTTATCAGCCCCACAGATTCCTCAGGACTCTGCTAGTCCTAACTTTGCATCTCAGTTTAATCTTTGGTGCACATCAGTTCCCAAACTCCCCAGAAGCATCTCCCTGCAGTACCTGGCCCCTGATGAGTAGACACTCACAGAAATTACCAAGCCTGCTGTCTCTAAAGAGACAGTGTACACACTCTGCTTAATGTGAGAGCACTGAGATATACTTATGATAAAACAAAGAGAAGTATATTAACCAAGAACAGAGATTTAGCTGATACTACGCAAGAATAATAGAGATAGAAATGGTTCCAAATACAACAAAAGTGTAACACACTTCTAAGTGACTAAAACTTATCAAACTACAATCTCTGGCTAAGATGCCTTCAGCATCATCCACCCACATGGCTGGGGATCCACCATTCAAAGATACAGAGAGCACCGACCTCTTTATCCCCTTAGGGATGGATCACCAATATGTCTTTTTGATTCTCTTTATATTCCCCAAAACTACTGTCTTTGTCACCAGACCCCAGGGGTTCAGACTCCAGTGTTTTCCTTTGCTGATTTCACATCCTTATGTTGATTTGCCTCTTCAGTTTATCTCCGATGCAAATAAACTGCCAACTGTCTCTGGCATCACCCTGCTCACTTTACATTAGAGCCGGGGAGAGAGCTAGCCTACCTCTTGTCTGGAAGATAACCTGCTTCTCCCTTTGTTTGGTTATAGACATTAAAGTGTAATGTCAGTGAGAATCCACAATTCCTCAGATAGTGTTACTACAGACATTTCACAATGATATTAACGACCAATGCGTCACTAGCTTTCATATGAAATCTCCATTGATTGATAAACCTAATGACAGCAATGTGTTAGGTGTCGTGAGTTTGTCAGTCTTGATAGTTGTTGCTGTTAGATGGCAGTGAACTCTTTGCCACTGAGAGGCTCTTAGGGTCACAGCAGGGCCCTGGACAAAGTCAGCCATTTAGCTCCTTCTGCAGCTGCGGCTGAGGCCCCAGTCTCCATTTATCCATGGCTGCTCTCCCACCCTCTGCGGATGTGCATGAGCTCAAAGGCTGCTGGGTCTGAGGCCAGCTGGAGCCAGCTGTCACGGAGTGTGGGGGAGTCAAGGCCCTGCACCCCCGGCTTCCTGCAATTAACCATGACTCTCAGCCAGCCAGTAAAGCAGAAGGTTTATTTAGATGACAGGAACACAGTCCAAGACATGTCTTGCCGATACAGACAACAGGGCCCCCGTTAGTTAGGTCCATCTGGGGCCCCAGGGAGGCCACAGCCCTGTTGTTCGGGGCACCCCTCATTCTTTCCAGCCAGCTCCAAACCTGAAAATTCCCTTCTGCCTCTTACTCAGCCTCCCCCCAGCTCCTGCTCCAGCCTTTGTCCAGTTTCCAGGTCAGAGGTGTTCCCTGGCCTCCAATCCCCCTCCTGGGTTCTGAGGTTACATGCTCAGGTATACTCCCTTCCCCAAGGCAGGCAGTCCCAGCACAACTCCCCTGCAACCTTCCCAGGTCAATACTCCCCATTCAGCATTCACATGACACAGCATGAACATTCCCACTTTGTCACACCAGCCAGGGAAGGCCTTTGGTGCAGAGCCACTGGCAGACCTTGGTTGGATGGGGATGGAACTGAGACCAAGCCAGGAGCAGCAGGGGCGGGAGTCCGAGTGCGTCCCTGAAGTGGAACGTTGATCTGACAGTTCATGTGTTGCTCAGGGACTCAGGAGCCCTGTTCAATGTTCTTCAGTTTCTCTGGCCAATGGGGCTATTGTGGAGAGCTCGGATATTATGCTACGGAGGACCAGATGAGTGCCTAGATCAGCGCTATTATGGGAGACGTCAGCTAGCTGGAGGTGGCTGCTGCAATAGAATTAGTAGAGACGTTATGAGCTTGTCCTGGGGGTATGTGCTGTTTGTATGGCAGAGACCCGGTAGATCATGCAGGCCATCTGTCTAGATCTACCATGGCCTCTTGTACCACAGTGTCCTCTAGCCCTGTCCTAACGCCTTGGTTCGGTGTTTCCCTGGAGGTCTCCCAGCGATATGCCTGCTCAGCGATACGCTGCAGGAGATGACCAGAGTGGGCTAAAATCCTGTCCACCGTTGGCAACGCTAAAGATGATCAATACCTAGGCCAGTGGAGGATCTGCACAATATAAATGCTGTTGTCATGCCCAAGGATTGTTCCTTTCAGGGTGTAACATCCACCTCTGCACTCACCAATCCCCCCAGGAATTCAGTGGCTCTGGAATGTGTGTCAGAGATAATAATAATGCACGGCACTTGCCTCGTGCCTTTCAGGTGCGGATCGCACAGCCCAGTGCAAGCGTTAATTAATGGAGCTGCACAGCACTCCTGAAAAGGCAGGGCAGTATCATTACACACTGTACGGAGGAAAAGCGAGACACAGAGCTACTAAGTGATTTCCCAAGGTCGCCTCATGAGTCAGAGGCAGAGATGGGACTAGAACCCAAACTGTTTAATCCAAAGATCTGAGCACCACACCAGGCTTTCTGCAACTCTTTCATAACATGGACCACGTCTTAAAACAGACATTGTCTCAGGGCCCTCCCATTCACCTTAGCCCTGGCCCCACCTTCCCTCCCCTCCTGGCCCCACCTCCCCTCCTGTTCCCCCTCACCTGACCCCACCTCCCCTCCTGTTCCCCCTCATCTGCCGCTGCCCATTGCCCATCCTCTCCTCCCTTTCTATCTCCCTTTACCCAGCCCCACCTCTCCTCTGACTCCCTTTCTCCTGGCCCTGCCTCCCCTCCTGTTCCCCTTCGCCTGGCCCAGCCTTCCCTCCAGTTCTCTCTCACCTGCCACCACCTCCCTCCCCTCCTCTTTGTCCTCTCCTGGACGTTCTTCCCCTTCCACTCCCCATCCTGTGGGCCATTTTCCTTCTAGTTCCTGTTCCAGGGCTCCTTTGTGGCAATGACATACTGCTGACATTGATGGGTAACTTTCATGGAGTGGTTGATGGAGCTTTTTCTAATGTGATTTAGCAGCTGAAAACAACGAGAAGGAACCAGAACAATATGACCAGTCAGCTCCCCGTATCCCAGTAGCAAGTGCCCCAGGGAGTGATGATGCTTCACAGACCAGCTACTAGGAATGTCTACACTGGGCCAAGCTCCCTCCTAGACCAGAGTCCTTTCCCCACAGCTACTGCTTGAATCCTGAGTGTCCACAGAGTCCTGGCTGGGGCAGGGACCTGGGTCCTGCTCTTGCCCACCGAGGAGAATTTCTCAGGTATATGTTCTCACCCGCCCGAGCAGTGAGCCTGGTGCAGGCGAGCTGTGTGGCACGTGACACTGGTGAAAGTGTTAGTTTGTAAGTGCTGGTCCGTGGTGCCCTGCCCTTGGGCTCAACGAGCAGCCAATGCCAGTTTGTCTTGATCAGTCAGAGCTTGCAAATTAACAACCTTGCTAGAGAGTTGTGTGGGTGGAATTGGCTGAGGATAGGTCTGAACTGGCTCTGTGCTGCTTAGCTTCATCTGCACAACAACCAACCTTCTTAAAACATGGTTTGAATGTAATGTAGAATCACCTGTCTCTCTCTGAATCATCTAGTGCTTTGACACAATCACAGTCGTGGTCATATTTGATATTGAGTCCATTTATTTGTAAATAGTTCAGAAAAGACTCAGTGAGGACCGGTGGCCTGGTGGTCTGGGAACTAGCTTGGGATTTGAGTGACCTGGGTTCAGTTTCCTGTTTCACTACAGATGTCCTGTGTGACACCTCAGTTCCCATCTGCTCAGTGTGGAGACCAGCACTGCTCTGTACCACAGGGGTTTGGAGGGACAAATGCATTTCAGAGAGTGCGGTGCTCGGCTAGTAGAATAATAGCAGCAATATAATAAAGGGTTAGTGAATTGTTATGGATTGTACAACAACACAATATGTTTCTTATAACCATTGATACTGCCTTCTACATTTTTCTGTGTGAGTTCATTGAAGAGCATTGTAATTGTTGGGTTTCACCCATATCGTCGCTATTGGGGCACTAGATAAGGTACACACCATGTTGGAATAGATGTGTGTAGGACCAGGTTAATTGTGGGGGAGGAAGAGTGCTGCAGAGGACACAAGAGCAGAGCATAAATGATCTGGAGAAAGGGGTAAACAGTGAGGTGGCAAAGTCTGCAGACGATACAAAACTACTCAAGATAGTTAAGTCCAAAGCAGACTGCGAAGAGTTCATAGACTGTCAGGGTTGGAAGGAGGTCATCTAGTCCAACCCCCTGCTCAAAGCAGGACCAATCCCCAGACAGTTACAAAGGGCTCTCACAAAACTGGGTGACTGGGCAATGAAATGGCAGATAAAATTCAGTGTTGATGAACGCAAGGTAATGCACATTGGAAATGATAATCCAATTATACATACAAAATGATGTATGTATAATCTGTTCAATATCTTTATCAACGACTTAGATATTGGCATAGAAAGTACGCTTATTAAGTTTGCAGATGATACCAAACTGGGAGGGATTGCAACTGCTTTGGAGGACAGGGTCATAATTCAAAATGATCTGGACAAATTGGAGAAATGGTCTGAAGTAAACAGGCATGAAGTTTAACAAAGACAAATGAGAAGTGCTCCCACTTAGGAAGGAACAATCAGTTTCACACTAACAGAATGGGAAGAGGACTGTCTAGGAAGGAGTACGGCAGAAAGGGATCTAGGGGTTATAGTGGATCACAAGCTAATGTGAGTCAACAGTGTGATGCTGTTGCAAAAAAAGCAAACGTGATCTGGATGCATTAACAGGTGTGTTGTGAACAAGACACGAGAAGTCATTCTTCTGCTCTACTCTTGCACTGGTTAGGCCTCAGCGGAGTACTGTGTCCAGTTCTGGGCACCACATTCAAGAAAAGATGTGGAGAAACTGGAGAGGTCCAGAGAAGAGCAACAAGAATGATTAAGGTCTTGAGAACATGACTATGAAGGAAGGCTGAAAGAAACTGGGTTTGTTTAGTCTGGAAAAGAGAAGATGAGAGGGGACATGATAGCAGTTTTTCAGTATCTAAAAGGGTGTCATCAGGAGAGGGAGAAAACTTGTTCACTTTAGCCTTAAGGATAGAACAGAAGTAGTGGGCTTAAACTGCAGCACAGGAGGTTTAGGTTTGGACTTTAGGGAAAGTTCCTAACTGTCAGGGTGGTTAACACTGGAATAAATTGCCTAGGGAGTTGTTGGAATCTCCCATCTCTGGAGATATTTAAGAGTAGGTTAGATAAATGTCTCTCTGGGATGGTCTAGACAGTATTTGGTCCTGCCATGAGGGCAGGGGACTGGACTTGATGATCTCTCGAGGTCCCTTCCAGTCCTAGAGTTTATGAATCTGTGGGGTCTAAATTAGCTCTTACCACTCAAGAAAGAGAGTCTTGGAGTCATAATGAACAGTTCTCTGAAAACATCCACTCAATGTGCTAACAGTCAAAAAAGCTAACAGAATTTTAGGACCCATAGGAAAGGGATCGGTAATAAGACAGAAAATATCATACTGCCTGTATATAAAGCCATGGTACGCCCACATCTTGAATAGTGCATGCAGTTCTAGTTGCCCCATCTCAAAACAGATATATTAGAACTGGAAAAGGTACAGAGAAGGGCAACAAAAATGATTAGGGGCATGGAACAGATTCCGCATGAGGAGAGATTAATAAGACTGGGACTGTTCAGCTTGGAAAAGAGACAGCTAAGGGCGGATATGTTAGAGGTCTATAAAATCATGACTGTTGTGGAGAAAGTGAATAAGGAAGTGTGACTTACCCCTTTGCGTAAAACAAGGACCAGGGGTCACCTGATTACATTAATAGGCAACAAGTTTAAAACTAACAAAAGGAAGTACTCCATACCACGCAGTCAGCCTGAGGAGCTCCTTGCCAGGGGATGTTGTGAAGGCCAAGATGATAACAGGATTCAAAAAAGAATTAGATAAGTTCATGGAGGATAGGTCCATCAATGGCCATTAGCCGGGATGGTCAGGGAGAGGCTCTGGGTGTCCCTAGCCTCTGGCTGCCAGAAGCTGGGGGACTGGATGACTGGGGATGGATCACTTGATAATTGCCCTGTTCTGTTCATTCTGTGCCCTCTGAAGCCTCTGGCACCTGCCACTGTTGGAAGACAGGACACTGAGCTAGAGGGACCATTGACTTGACCTAGTATGGCCGTTCTTAGGTTCTTAAGAACCTTAATAGACAGTATGACCAAACTCTAGACAGCTCATTGTCTACACTAGAAGGTGATAAGCAGTATCATATTGCTGGTAGAAATCTTTTGATCAAAGCATTTTTATGTTTATTTGGATGAAAGTTGGCTTTTTGACTACAAGCAAATTTTTCAATGACAAAAAAACCCTGATTTTATTTTGGGTAAAACTTTCACTTGTCAGGAATTTTTGTTTGTTTGTTTTGTTTTGTTTTCAGTAAAAATATTCAGGTTTGGAGTTTGAAAACAAAAAGATATAACTGAAGGCTGAATGTATTTAACCAAAAAGAATGTTCCAAAAGTGACATTCTTTGGAGTTTTTGGTTTTCATTATAATTTTTTTTTAATTTAGTGAGAAATTTTTAAAAAATTGTTTGGATTCAAAATTTCCCATTAAATATAATTACCATTTTCCAACTACCTCGAACTGGGACACAAATTTGCTGTAACAAAATTCCCACTGCCTGGCTGGTTTGATAGTGTAAATGGTTGACTCCATTCAGCAAAGCACTTAAACATTTACTTCACTGAAATCTGGCCTCCAACTCTAGAAAAGAATGGAATGACAAACAACAAAGCAGCCGGAGGTTTGTAAAAGGCAGATTACCGTGATGGCTTTTTGTGACTGAATTATAGAAATGTGTGGATGAAGGGCACATGGTAGACGCACTGTATTTGGATTTAATCAAGCATCTGATAAGTGTCTTGTGAAATTCCACTCACCACATTAACTCAGCTAGGCTTGGCGAGGATCTGTCTCACATGGATTGGCAACCGACCCGAGGATCCACAAACCAACAGCTAAGTAGCAGTGTATGGAGTCTGAACTGGAGAGGTATCTTGTAGGTGCTGCAGAGGACAATGTTGTACCAGGCTTGGCCTTAGTCGCACACCTTGGTTCATGCTTTGGAAGTGGGAGTAAATCACATGTTGATTAAATTCACAGAAGACAGGAACTGCTCACGCCAGTCAGGATTGAAAAATAACACGAAGAGCCCTGTAGGTAGCCTCATTATATGTAATTGTTGCCTGCTGTAAGGCCTGGCCAGATTGGTACAAATGAGCTTTAGAGTAAATGTGAATCAGGCCCATAGACTGTAAATGACAGCATAAGATTAACTGATACCTCTGGGGAAAGCTCCTCCAAAGCACAGGTATTCTGGGGAGCAGGACTGGCTCAGACTGAGGGCTGATAGTAGAATGCAGATGAGACGGGTTTGCCAAGTGATATCGAAAGGCCATTGTGATTTTGAGACTGCAGTATGCGGCGGATCCCGTCTTAGAGGCGGGAGGGGGGTTATCTGTCTCCATAGAACTCTGGCATGACCAGGGCTGGGAGACTGAGCCCAATTTACATTTGCGCTACTCTAGTTTTGTGCTAGAGTAACTCCACTGAGCTGGGGTTACCCCACCCCTGGGACAGTGGACATTTTGGTAGCGAATCAGCCCTCTAGGTCCAGATGCTCAGCTAGTGGAAGCTGTCACAGCACATTGACTTCGAAGGAGCAATGCAGATTTATACTGAGGAGCTGTCCCCATTGTATTAAGGTCTGGGCAACTCAATAGCAGAGTGACAGGAACAAACTGGAAGGAGTTCAGAGAAGAGCAACAAAATCTACAGGGGCCTGGAGGGATCAGCCTCTGGGGAAGATTCAAATTGCTATATCTGTCCAGCTTGGCTAAGTGGCAGCTGCTGGAGGGGCCATGACAGCAGCCTGCCAAAGCCTGAAGGGAGCAAACACCAGGTTAGGATGAGCAGGTGTCCGATTTTTGACTGGAACACCCGGTTGAAAAGGGATCCTGGCGGCTCCAGTCAGCACCACCAACCAGGCTGTTGGCAATGGGGCTGCCAGGCTCGCTGCTAGCCTCCGCGCCATACGGCTCCCAGGAAGCAGCTGGCATGTCCCCCTTCTGGCTCCTACACATAGAGGCAGCCAGGTGTCTTCACATGCTGCTCCTGACCCAAGTGCCGTCCCCGCAGATCCCATTGGCTGGAAACTGCAGCCAATGGGAGCTGCGGGGGCAGCACCTGTGGATGGGGCAGCGCGCAGAGCCGCCTGGCTGCCTATGAGTAGGAGCCGGAGGGGGGACGTGCCAGGTGCTTCCCAGGAGCTGCCTGAGGTAAGTACTGGCTGGAACCTGCACTTCTGACCCCCTCGTGGGTCCAATCCCCTGCCCCAGCCCTGATCCCCCTCCCACCCTCTGAACCCCTCGATCCCAGCCTGGAGCATCCTCCTGCACCCCAAACCCCTCATCCCCAGCCCCACCCCAGACTCTGCACCCCCAGCCAGAGTCTTCACACCCCTCTACACTGTGAACCCCTCAGGCCCAGCCTGGAGTCCCCTCCTGCACCCCAAACCTCTCATCCTTAGCCCACTCCAGAGCCTGCAACCGCAGCTGAAGCCCTCATCCCTCTCAAATCCCAACCCACTGCCTCAGCCTGGAGCCCTCTCCCACACTCTGAACTCCTCATTTCTGGCCCCACTCTGGAGCCCACACCCTCAGCCAGAGCCCTCACCCTCTCCTGCAACCCTGCCCTGTGAGTCAGCCCAGTGAATATAAGCAAGTGAGTGAGGGTGGGGAGAGTGAGTGCCGGGGGGGATGGGTGAGCAGGGGTGTGCCTAGAGAGGGGTGGGGCAGGGGTGGTGCCTTGGAGGAGGGATGGGGCAGGGCAAGGGTGTTTGGTTTTGTGCAAGTAGACAGCTGGCAACCCTATACCAAGTGGATCCCCAAGGAGGTGGCATTAGGAGTGAGGGAGAGACATTAAAGCTGAGCAATTGCTGCTGAATATCAGGAAAGTGTTTCTAGCCATGAGCTCTCCCAGGCTGTGGGATCGTCTCCCAAGGGAAGTGGTGGCAGCCCCATCGTTTGAGACATTGAAAACAAGACTAACCCAGCTAACCATCCACTAGGGATAAAGGTTTTCAAATCATCACATCTGGATAACTTGTACCCACAAGAGCTGGCTGAGGAGACCTATGGCCTGCTGATATTACTTTTGAATAAATCTTGCAATACTGGGGACATTCTGGAAGAATGCTAATGTTGGGCCAGTATTCGAAAATGGGGAGTGATTTTCAGATGGTTCCACTGTAAATTAGCCCCAGAGTCTAGATGAGAACCCAGGGGATGCTCATCTTAAAGGGGCAGATGTTCCACTGGCCTACACTGTTGGCTCAACAAAGCTTCTGTGTGGGGCAGGATCAGGTCATTGTTTTGCAATGTGACTAGCACAAAATGGGTGCTGCAACCCAGTCCAGAACCAGCTGTGCTTCAGTGACTGAGTGATGCTTTTACAGCTTTGTAAAGCACTTTGGGCTCTGTGACAGGTCCCCCTGGAACTGAGGTACAACTGAACCCTCTGTCTCTCCAGTCTGGGTTTCCTTTTGCAGTGTGACAAGCTGCAAAGCCCTCTAAACTTGAACTCACACCAACAACCACAGGCAGGGACCACACCCAGCTGTGTTCATGAATGCTCTAGCCAGCCACTCACAAACCCACAACAGAGAGGCTACACCCAAAATACTCCCAGTTCCCCAGCACTAAGACCTCAGAGCTGTACTGTTCTGCCCTGGTCAAAACCTGACCAGTATGAATTTATTATCCAGTCCACCACTTCTACAAAGGACTGTGGATGTGCACCAACTCTTGTTCATGAACTGAGATACATTCCCTTTGCGTTTCAAACCACACACCAGTAAAATATCAAATGGATTTATTAACTACAGAAGGATAGCTTGTAAGTGATTAGAAGTGATAGCAAACAGATCACAGTAGATTACCATAAGAAATAAAGCAAACTAAGCCTACAATACTAAGTAGGATTTGACTCAGTAATGTCTCACCCCAACTGATGATACAAGCAGTCCACCACCTTTCCCTTTAACCTGAGACCAGCACCTCCCCCCAGTTCAGTCTTTGTTCCTCAGGTGTTTCCAGGGGTGTGGTTGTGAGGTACCCCCATGATGTCATTTCCCCCTTTTATATCTTCTTCCCACTTGCTGGAAAGCTCTTTTGCCATGACCTGAATCAAACGGTTCCCAGTGTGTAGTGTTGCCTCTGAGAGGTTTTTATTGTACCCAGTTCCTGGGGTAATCCTGGTGCTTGTGTGCATTTCCTCAATAAGCCATTAACACAGTTTGGCCTTTTTATTGTTGTACCCGAAAGGCTGCAAGTGGGTGTTTTCAACCTCATAATGTTTCAGTAGCCCACACATAGCCAAACTCCCTAACTTCACATGTGACGGTAACACATACAATCCAACGAGATAGTACTGTCTACCAGAGCAAGACTTTTAGAACGATAGCTCAGAAGGCACATTTTGTACAGAACATACCGTAATTACATGACAGTGGCAAATATGAGGGTGCCAGGGTGTCACAGGCTCCTCCAGGATCAAAGGGCTGCATAGATGCAGATTACTCCTGTAATTAGTATTTACTGTTGCAGTGTTTGGAGAAACGATGAAAAGTCCTTGTGGCACCTTAGAGACTAACGAATGTATTTGGGCATAAGCTTTCGTGGGATAAAACCCACCTCGTCAGATGCATGAAGTGGAAAATACAGGAGCAGGTATAAACACATGAAAGGATGGGTGTTGCTTTACCAAGTGTTAGGTCAGTCCAACGAGATAAATCAATTAACAGCAGGATACCAAGGGAGGAAAAATCTCTTTTGAAGTGGTAAGAGAGTGGCCCATTACAGACAGTTGACAAGAAGGTGTGAGTAACAGGAGGGAGAAATTAGTAATGGGGAAATTAAGTTTAGGTTTTGTAATGACCCAACCACTCCCAGTCTTTAGTCAGGCCTAATCTGATGGTGTCCAGTTTGCAAATTAATTCCAGTTCTGCCGTGTTTGTAGAGTTAGCGATGCAGGCAGCTCTGTGTCCTTTGGAGCCTGAATCAAGCCTTATATGTGTGCTTAGCTTTTCTTAATGCTGGGAGTTCATCCTCCCATTCTATCCTGGCTTCCTCTTAGCCTTTGTTTATGTAGAATCAGAGAATCATAGGACTGGATGGGACCTCGAGAGGTCATCTAGTCCACTCCCCTGTACTCAAATCAGGAATAAGCATTATCTAGACCAGGGGTCCCCAACGTGGTGCCCGTGCGTGCCATGTTGCCTGCTGGGGCATCTAAGTGCTCCTGCGTACCGGCCAACGGATGAGCATTCGCTGAAATGCCACCGAATGCTGCTGCATTTTGGCAGCGACGCCTCTGGATGATGATGCTTGCCGCCAACAAACAGCATCATCCAGAGGCGTTGCCACTGAAATTCGGCGGCATTTTGGCAGTGATGCCTCTGGATGACACTGCTTGTCGGTGGCATTTTGGAGGATGCTCATCCGCCGCCACGGTCCTCCATGGCTCGTTGTCTGGCACCTGCCAGACGAAAAAGGTTGGGAACCACTGATCTAGACCATCCCTGACAAGTGTTTGTCTAACCTGCTCCTAAAAATCCCCAATGATGGAGATTCCACAACCTCCCTGGGCAATTTATTTCAGTGTTTAACCACCCTGACAGTTAGGAACTTTTTCCTAATATCCAACCTAAACCTCCCTTGCTGCAGTTTAAGTCCATTGCTTCTTGTCCTGTCCTCAGAGGTATAATGGCCTTTGATCCTGGCTGTAACATTGATTTCCCACTGGCTTGGCTGAGCTCTTGATTGGTGGCTCCTTGACTAAGACAAGTGCTTGTCAGGATGGATTTGTGGTTCAGACACTCCACTGGGGCTCAGGAGAGCACCTTGCAATTTGTGGCTCTGCCACAGACATTCTGTGTGACTTGGGCAAGTCACTTAACGTTGTTTCTTCAAGAATCCAGCACCCCATGATAAGGCTTGGCCTTCAGAAGCACTCAGCTCCCATTATCACAGTCATGGTCAGATTCTCAAGCGAGCTCTTCACCAACGAGCTGAGGTCATTTGACAATCACTCAGGACCGTGTTAAGGTGGTTGTGTTGGTGTGTCTGTGTCTTTGGGGGTTGTGTATGTCTGTATTAGTAACTCACCTGGGGCCGAGTTGTGTTGGTGTGTGTGTCCTTGAGAGTTGTGTTTCTCTGTATTAATGACTCACTCGATGCTGGGGTATGGTGGTTGTGTTGGCCTGTATGTGTATCCAGAGGTTGTGTATGTCTGTATTAGTAACTCACCAGGGGCCGTGTTATGGTGGTTGTGTTGGTGTGTATGTGTCTGTGGTAGGGTTACCAACTTTCTAATTGCACAAAACCGAACACCTTGGCCCCATCCCTGTCCTGCCCCTTCTCTGAGGCCCCGTCCCTGCTCACTCCATACCCCCCTCCCTCCGTTGCTCACTCTTCCCCACCCTCACTGACTTTCCCCAGGCTGCGGAAGGTGGTTGGGGTGCAGGCTCCAGCCAGGCATTTGGGTTCTGGAGTGAGGCCATAAATGTGGGGTTCAGGGTGCAGAAGGGGGCTCTGGGCTGCAGCAGGGGGTTGGGGTATGGGAGGGGGTGAGATCTGATTGGGGGTGCAGGCTTTGGGGTGGAGCCAGGGATGAGGGGTTTGGGGTGCAGGAAGGGGCTCAAGGCTGGGTCAGGGGGTTGGGTTGAGGGAGGGAGTGCAGGATGCAGGCTCTGGGAGGGAGTTTAGGTGCAGGAGGGGGTTCTGACCTGAAGCAGGGAGTTGGAGTGTGGGAGAGGGTTTGGGGTGTGGGTTCCGACTGGGCAGCACTTACCTCGGGTGGCTCCCAGAAGCGACCAGCATGTCCCGCTCCTAGGCGAAGGGATCTGGAGGCACACCGCCCCTGAAGTTCCCATTGGATCCTGGCTGCAGCTCCTGACCAATGGGAACTGCGGAGCCAACACTTGGGGCGGGCGCAATGCACAGAACTCCTCCGGCCGCCCCTGCGCCTAAGAGCTAGACATGCCCCCCACTTCCGGAAGCCGCGTGGAGCCAGGGCAGGCAGAGCCTACCTTAGCTGCCGACTGGAGTTTTAACAGCCCTTCAGTACTGACCGGAGCCACCAGGGTCCCTTTTCGACCCGGCATTCTGGTCAAAAACAGGACACCTGGCATCCCTAGCCCCTGGGGGTTGTATCTCTCTGTATTAGTGGAACACCCGGGGCTGTGTTACTGTGATTGTGTTGGTGTGTATGTGTACCTGGGGGTTGTATCTCTCTGTATTAGTGACTCACTGAGGCCTTGTACTCAGCAGGAAAGCGCCATTTAGCTCAGGGGAAGT
This sequence comes from Chelonoidis abingdonii, assembly GCF_003597395.2. Taxonomy (NCBI): domain Eukaryota; kingdom Metazoa; phylum Chordata; order Testudines; family Testudinidae; genus Chelonoidis; species Chelonoidis abingdonii. The sequence continues at coordinate 152,307,934 of NC_133770.1, forward strand.
ATATTATCTGATTACTGGGATTTGCCAGTGTATTTATCTCTAATCCTCTCCCTTCTGCTCCCTTTCCCACTCCGACCCCTTCCCCTTCTGCTAACCTTCAGCCTGCTGGGCCTTCAGAGCTCCTTTCTTTCCTCCTGCCGGACAAAGGAGTCAGGGCTGGTGCATGAATCACTGAGCTGAAATCATACATCACTTTCCCAAAGCAGCCTCCTGCTCAGTAGTTGGGAGCCCGGCTCTCTATGCCGTGGTTTCCTGCTTGGATCAGCTGCTCTGGGTCTTTCCAGCCAGTGCTGCACCTGCCTGGGCTCAGCGCTTTCTGCCCCTCACCTCTGCCTGGCCCCTGAATCAAGCAGAGCATTTGGAGTCCATGTGGTTTCCATCAGGGAGGACGGCAGGCCGAGTACTGACCTCACTTACACAGGTCAACCCTACGTACCTCAGTGGAGCTGCTCAGAAGAGGGTGGCCAACTTTCTAATTGCACAAAAGCAAACCTCTTTGCCCCAGCCCCTGCCCCGCCCCTTCCTTGAGGTCCTGCCCCCACTCCCTCCATCCCCTCTCCCTCTGTCGCTTGCTTTCCCTACCCTCACTCACTCGATGATCGAGATACAAAAGGAGCGCTTAAAGACGACAAAGTCATTGCGGAGAAACTAAATGAATACTTTGCTTCAGTCTTCATGGCTGAGGATGTTAGGGAGATTCCCAAACCAGAGCCAGTTTTTGTAGGTGACAAATCAGAGGAATTGTCACAGATTGAAGTGTCACTAGAGGTGGTTTTGGAATTAATTGATAAACTTAACAATAACAAGTCACCGGGACCACATGGCATTCACCCAAGAGTTCTGAAAGAACTCAAATGTGAAATTGCCGAACTATTAACTAAGGTTTGTAACCTGTCCTTTAAATCGGCTTCTGTACCCAATGCCTGGAAGTTAGCTAATGTAACACCAATATTTAAAAAGGGCTCTGGAGGTGATTCCGGCAATTATAGACCGGTAAGTCTACGTCGGTCCCAGGCAAATTAGTCGAAACAATAGTAAAGAGTAAAATTGTCAGACATGTAGAAAAACATAAAGTGTTGGGCAAAAGTCAACATGGTTTCTGTAAAGGGAAATCGTGTCTTACTAATCTATTAGAGTTCTTTGAATGGGTCAACAAACATGTGGACAAGGGGGATCCAATGGACATAGTGTACTTAGATTTCCAGGAAGCCTGTTGACAAGGTCCCTCACCAAAGGCTGTTACGTAAATTAAGCTGTCATGGAATAAAGGGAAGATCCTTTCATGGATTGAGAACTGGTAAAAGACAGGAACAAAGGGTAGGAATTAATGGTTAAATTCTCAGAATTGAGAGGGGGGTACTAGTGGTGTTCCCCAAGGGTCAGTCCTAGACCAATCCTCCATTCAATTTATTCATAAATGATCTTGGAGAAAGGGTAAACAGTGAGGTGGCAAAGGTTGGCAGATGATACCTAGAACTGCTCAAGAAGTTAAGACCAATAAGCAGACTGTGAAAGAACGTCAAAAAGATCTCACAACTAAGTTGTTGGTCCCAACAAATGGCAATGACATTGTAATGTGGATAAATGGAAAGTAATGCAAGGGAAAAAATAACCCCAAACTATACAGACGAATATGATGGAGCAATTAGCTTACACGAATCAGGAAAAAGATCTTGGAGTCATTATGAATAGTTCTCTGAACTTCCACACAGTGTGCAAGGGGTAAAAAAGGTAACAGGATGTAGGATCATTAAAAAGGGGATAGAGATAAGACAGAGATATATTATTCCCTTATATAAATCCATTGTATGCCCACATTTTGATTACCTGTAGTATAGACGTGGACATCTCTCATCTCAAAAAAGATATACTGGCCCTAGAAAGTTCAGAGTGAGGGCACCCCTTAACCCAATGATTAGGATTCCTGGAACAGGTCCCAACCATATGAGAGAAGATTAAAGCGGCTAGACTTTTCACTTGGGAAAGAGGAGACTAGGGGTGATATGATAGAAGTCGTTAAAATCATGATGTGATGTGGAACATGTAGAAAGGAAAAAGTTATTTACTTATTCCCATAATACAAGAACTAGGGTCACAAACTGAAATTAATGGGCAGCAGGTTTTAAAACAAATAAAAGAAGTTCTTCACACAGCACACAGTCAACTTGTGGAACTCCTTGCCTGAGGAGGTTGTGAAGGCTAGGACTATAACAGGATTTAAAAGAGAACTGGATAATTTCCTGGAGGTTAAGTCCATATTAGCCAGGATAGGTAAGGAATGGTGTCCCTAGCCTCTGTTTGTCAGAGGGTGGAGATGGACCGCAGGAGAGAGAGATCACATGATCATTACTTGTTAGGTTCACTCCCTCTTGGGGACCTGGCATTGGCCACTGTCGATAGACAGAATACTGGGCTGGATGGACCTTTGGTCTGACCCAGTACAGACATTCTTATGTTCTTATGTTCTTACTTGCTCATTTTCACCAGGCTGGCACAAGGGGTTGGGGTGTGGGAGGGGGTGAGGGCTCTGGGGTGAGGCCAGGGATGAGTGATTGGGGTGCAAGAGGGGGCTCTGGATTGGGGTCAAGGGGTTCGGAATGTGAGAGGGGGCTCTGGGCTGAGGCAGCAGGTTGGGGTGTGGGAGGGGTTATGGGCTCTAGGCTCTGGGGTGGGGCCAGAAATGAAGGGTTCAGGGTGTGGGAGGGGGATCTGGGCTGGGGCAGGGGGGTAGGAGAGGTGCGGGCTCCAGGGGGAAGTTTGTGTGCAGGAGGGGGATCAGCGTGGGGGCAGGGGGGTTGGGGTGCGGGAGAGCTTCGGGGTGCAGGCTCCAGGTGCCACCTATCTCGGGCAGCTCCGGGGAAGCTGCTGGCATGTCTCTCGGCTCCTAGGCAGAGGCGCGGTCAGATGGCTCTGCGCGCTGCCTCCGCCTGCAGGCACCACTCCCAGAGCTCCCATTGGCTGAAGTTCCCAGCCAGTGGGAGCTGCAGAGCCATCACTTAGGGTGGGGGCAGCACGCCGAGCCCCCTGGCAGTGCCTCCACCTAGAGGCCACTGCTTCTGGGGAGCCACACAGAGCCAGGTAGGGAGCCCGCCAGCCCCGCGCTAACCGGACTTTTAGCAGCCCAGTCAGCAGTGCTGACCGGAACCTCCAGGGTCCCTTCTCGACCAGGTCTGGTCGAAAACCGGACACCTGGCAACCCTAATCAGGACCTGCTCAGCTGTCCTGCCATTGCAAAGGGATGGCTTTGGAGACCCACTAGACTCCCACACACTTGTGCTGAAGCTTGTGTGGTCATTTCCAACAGTGCAAAGTGGGTGTGTAGTGTAGTGGTTACCTGCTCCAGCCCTGAAAGGCCTTAAAGCAGCCCCAGAAAAAGGCTGCCCCAGGGAGACGATTGCTAGGCTGATTGGGAGAAGCAGCCTCAGCTGGGGCCATGCCTCAATCAGGCCACAGCTGGCCCTATAAAGGGGCTGCTAGGCAGGAGCTATCAGAGATTTTCTCTCTGGCTATAGAGAGAGAGAAGGGCCTGGCAGCTCAAGGTACTGAGAGTGGAGCAGGGCTGGGGAGCTCCAGCTTGGAAAAACCCCCAGGCTGTGGGCCTAGCTAAAGGCCTATGAAAGGTACTGGAGCTGCAGGGGTATAGCCTGGGCAGAGGCAGCAGGTCCAACCCCCCTTGCCACTGATGAGTGGCCTTTACAGACTGCCCCAGGGAGTGGGGGCTAGATGGTGACTGTCAGCAGCCACTGAGGGGAGGTTGGGGATAGGGTGTTAGGGGTTCCCCTGAGTGGGGACACCCAGATTGGGGGTTGCTGCAGTGGGCAGAACCCCTGGGTAAAGGGCACCAGGGTCTGGGAGGGACATGGGGCCAGCAGCATGCAAGACACTGACCTGCAGAGGGCGCTCCAGAGGCTGAAGAGCTAATTCCCGGGATGACCAGCGAGAGGCACCGTGCTGGTGAGTTGTCACCTTGCTACAGGGTGTTAGAACAAGCTACCAAATCAGCTGCTTTCACTGGTGGACATGACACCGCCAGCTGCCGGCCAGCAGAAAACAGAACCTCGGACTTCCCCTCACCATTGTCAATGGGTCAAATCCTCAGGTGCTGTAAACTGGCCTAGATCTACTGTGATAAACACCAGTTGGGGATCTGGCCCATTGACTCCAATGGAGCTGTGGCCAGGTCACCCCAGCTGGGAGATCTATGAGGAGATAATTTGGCTCTGTGGATGAGGGAAAAGCAGTGGACGTGTTATTCCTTGACTTTAGCAAACTTTTGATATGGTCTCCCATGGTATTCTTGCCAGCAAGTTAAAGAAGTATGGGCTGGATGAATGGACTATAAGGTGGATAGAAAGCTGGCTAGATCGTCGGGCTCAACAGGTAGTGATCAACGGCTCCATGTCTAGTTGGCAGCCGGTATCAAGTAGAGTGCCCCAAGGGTCGGTCCTGAGGCCAGTTTTGTTCAACATCTTCACTGATGATCTGGATGATGGGCTGGATTGCACCATCAGCAAGTTTGCGGATGACGCAAGGGTGGGGGGAGAGGTAGATAAGATGGAGGGTAGGGATAGGGTCTAGAGTGACCTAGACAAATTGGAGGACTGGGCCAAAAGAAATCTGATGAGATTCAACAAGGACAAGTGTACAGTCCTGCACTTAGGGCGGAAGAATCCCATGCACTGCTACAGACTAGGGACTGACTGGCTCAGCAACAGTTCTGCAGAAAAGGACCTGGGGATTACAGTGGATGAGAAGCTGGTAATGAGTCAGCAGTGTGCCCTTGTTGACAAGAAGGCTAATGGCTTATGGGGCTGTATTAGTAGGAGCACTGCCAGCAGATTGAGGGAAGTGATTATTCCCCTCTGTTTGGCACTGGTGAGGCCACATCTGGAGTATTGCATCTAGTTTTGCCTCTCCTTCCCCCCCACTACAGAAGGGATGTGGACAAACTGGAGAGAGTCCAGCTGAGAGTAAAGAAAATGATTAGGGGCTAGGGCACATGACTTACGAGGAGAGGCTGAGGGAACTGGGATTGTTTAGTCTGCAGAAAAGAAGAGTGAGGGGGGATTTGATAGCAGCCTTCAACTACCTGAAGGGGGGTTCCAAAGAGGATGGAGCTCGGCTGTTCTCAGTGGTGGCAGATGACAGAACAATGAGCAATGGTCTCAAGTTGCAGTGGGAGAGGTCTAGGTTGGATATCAGGAAACACTATTTCACTAGGAGGGTGATGAAGCACTGGAATGGGTTACCTAGGGAGGTGGTGGAATCTCCTTCATTAGAGGTTTTTAAGATCAGGCTTGAGAAAGCCCTGGCTGGGATGATTTAGTTGGGGATTGGTCCTGCTTTGAGCAGGGGGTTGGACTAGATACCTCCTGAGGTCCCTTCCAACCCTGATATTCTATGTGAGCGAGCTGGCAAAGGCAGACACATTGCTTCCTTCTCAGTCTGCAATGGGTGTGTCTGTCTTACCCCAGCTGTATGCTGTTGCAAGGTACCCAAGTGCACATGGGCCAGGACGTGAGCTCTGAATTATTTAGTGTTGGGCTCCGTGGCCCACCCTTGTGCAGGGGGCCGGATGGTAGCAGCAGGGGGCTCAGCAGTGTGTTCTCACGCTCAAGCTACTGCCTGTTACGCCTCACCCAACGGGGGCCACTGCAGCCTGAGCACAGGTTAGGGCAGCCGTGAAGAATGTGCTAATGCACCAGGGGCTGAACTGAACTACTGGGACCTCAGGCTAGGGCAAAGGTCCCCAAACTGTGGGGCAGGCATGGAGGAACGTCTGGGGCGGAAGGTGCAGCGGGGCCCGGGCCAGCCCCCAAGAGATGGCGGGGAGGGAGCACCACCCAGCCATGCTCTGCTCCCAGCTCCGGCCCTGCCCCCAGCCCCGGCCCCAGACTACAGCCACAACCTCAGCCACTTACCCTGACCATCCCTTCCCCCATGAGCCACAGCCCTGCCCTGGGCCTCTCTCCGGGAGGGGGAGAGGTGGAGAGTGGTAAGGGGGGGGTGCAACCCTGAAAAGTTTGGGGAGCACTGGTCTAGGGAGATGCAAACCACCCCTCTGCTCCAGTGCTGGAGTAGATTTGGATGGGTAGGCGTGAGTGCATGAACAGGGCCAGATACTCACAGCAATCAGGGTAGTTCCCCTGAAGCCAGAGGAACTGTGCAATTTACACCAGCTCAGGAGCTGTCTCACAGGAGGCATAGATATAGGTATGGGTGTATGTGCCCGGGGGGTGTATGCAGTGGGGTGTGTATGGTGCATGTATATGGGGTGGGTGGGTGTGCACGTGTGATGCATGTATATGGTGTGGGTGGGTGTGTACAGTGCATGTATATGGTGTGGGTGTGTTGATATTGCCTGGAAAAGGGCTGGTTTCTGATGTCCATTCTGGCAGCTGCTTCCCCTCCGGTCTGCCGGTTCCCTGTGTGTCCCCATCCCACCCAGTGCGCTGACGGCCCTAGCTTTAATGAAAGCTCCAGCTAAACCCTGAGGCTTAGCCTTGGGCCTGCATGGCCCACTGTACTGTAATCCCCTTGGAACATGGTATCGATTCACTGCTGTTCATTAATTTTGATCCCAAAGCCACATTGCGTTATTCCCTTCACACACAGCAAAGGGGGGGGTCACGGCCCAAGCTGCTGCTAAAGCTGGGAAGTGTATTAGCAGTGCTGGCATAACAGGTGGCTTCTGGGCATAACAGTCTTGCTGTATTTCATTTAATGATTCTTTAAGCTGTGGGCACATGTGCGCGCCACAGGGATCACCCATCTGCAAAGCCTCAGCTGCTCCTCCACTCTGCTCCATCCCAGAGACTGTTCCATGTCCCAGGCTGGCGGGAGAAGAGGGACCTTCTTGGTGTATGTGGAGAGACCAGTTAACTCTGTCTGTCTGTCCCCATCCACCCCCTCGCTCCATCTATCTATCCCCATCCACCCCCTTGCTCACTCTATCCGTAAAGTATCAGGTTGTTCTGGGCTGAATCAATGCTCCTGAGGGACTCCAAACACCCTCAGACTTTGAAGTGACCCCAACACTGCAGCCGATGGACTCCATCTCTAGCCCTACGCACCACAGCATCTCAAAGTACTTTAGAAACGTTTAAGCATTGGTCCATGACTAGATGGAAATCAGAGGGGTAGCCGTGTTAGTCTGGATCTGTAAAAGCAGCAAAGAATCCTGTGGCACCTTATAGACTAACACACGTATTGGAGCATGAGCTTTTGTGGGTGACTACCCACTTTGTCGGATGCATGTAGTGGAAGTTTCCAGAGACAGGTAGATGGAAATGGTGGAATTATCAATAATAATTCAGAAAAGGCAGAGGTATTCAATAAATATTTTTGTTCTGTATTTGGGAGGGGGGGAAGATGATGCTGTCTCATCATGGTGATGGTAACACTCTTCTTTCCACTAGTATCTCTGGAGGATGTTAAGCTACTAAAGTTGGACACTTTTAAATCAGTAACTCAAAGTAATTTGCATCCAAGAGTTCTAAAAGAGCTGGCCAAGGAGCTTCCTGGACTGTTAATGTTGATTTTCAATGAGTCTTGGAGTATTAGGGAAGTTCCAGAAGACTGGAAGAAAGTTAATGTGCCAGTTTTTTAAAAGCATCAACAGGATGACAGGTAATTATAGGCTTGTCAGCCTGACATCGATCCCAGCAAGATAATGGAGCAGCTGATATGGGACTCAACTAATAAAGTACTAAAGGAGGGTGATGTAATGAATGCCAATCAACATGGGTTTATGGAAATAGATCCCGTCAAACTAACCTGATATCATTTTTTGAGGCGATTACAAGTTTTAGTTGATAAAGGGTTTAGGGTTGATATAATATATTTAGACCTGTAAAGTGTTGGACTTGGTACAGCATGACTTTTTTGATCAAAAAGTAGCACAATATACAAGTCACATGACACATTAAATGGATTAAAAGCTGGCTAACTGATCGGTCTGAAACTGTAACTATCAATGGGGAATCATCATCCAACAGGTATTTCCACTGAGGCCTGCAGGGATTGGTTTGTGGCCCTCCGCTATTTAACATTTTTATCAATTACCTGGAAGAAAATATAAAATAACTACAGATGACACAAAAATTGGACGGGGAGGGGGAGTGGTAAATAACAGAGGACCAGTCTGATTCAGAGAGATCTGGATTGCTTGGTAAACTGGGTGCAAGCGGACAATGTGTGTTTTAATATGGCTACATGTAAATGTATACAGGTGGGGGGAAATGTAGCCCATGTTTACTGGATGGGGGGACTCTATCCTGGAAAGCAGTGACAAGAAAGATAGTTGGGGGTTGTGCTAGATAATCAGCTGAACATGAGCTCCCAATGTAATGCTGTGACCCATAGGTGCTGGACTAGGGGGCTGCTGCACCCCCTGGCTTGAAGTGGTTTCAGTCATACACAGGGTTTACAGTTGGTTCAGTGGTTCTCAGCACCCTCACTATAAAAACCGTTCCAGCCAAAAGAGCTAATGCGATCCTGGGATGCATAAATGGGAATCTTAAGTAGGAACAGAGGGGTGATTTTACCTCTGTATCGGTCACTGGTGTGACCATTGCTTGTATCCTTGTCCCGTTTGGGTGCCCACAATTCAAGGATGTTGATAAATTGATAGGGGGCAGAGAGGCCTGTGTTATACAGGAGGTCAGACTAATGATCACAGTGGTTCCTTCTGGGCTTGGAATCTGAGCCACCTTCCCTCCCCCCATAGGGCAGGGCAGACTCATTGAGACAGAGTCTTCAGTTCCAAACCTTCCTCTACTGACTCCTCAATCTGGGACAGTTCCTCAGATTTGTCACCTAAACAGAATGGCTCAGGTGTGGGAATCTCCCTCACATCCTCAGCAGTAAAGGCTGATGCAAAGGATTCATTTGGCTTCTCCACCGTGGCTTTTCTTGAGTGCTCCTTTAGCATCTCAGTCATCCAGTGCCCACTGATGGGCAGGCTTCCTGCTTCTGATGTACTTACAATATTAAAAAAAAAAAAAATTTTTTTGCTGTTAGTTTTTGTCTTCTGTTAGTTGCTCTTCAAATACTTTTTTTGGTCTGCCTAAGTATACTTTTATGCTTGACTTGCTAGAGTTTATGCTCCTTACTATTTTCCTGAATAGGACTGGACTGCATTGTTTAAAAATTGGAAAAGTCAAAAGAGCAAAAGAATCAGACAAAAATACATTGTTTAAAAATTGGAATTTTTATCCATGGCGGTGGTTTTGGCCCTCTTACTGTTTTTCTTTATTTGGGTCATACATATAGTTTGAGCTTCTATTATGAAGTTTTTAAAGTTTCCTTGCAGCTTGCAGGCATTTCACTCTTGTGAGTGGTCCTTTTAATTTCTGTTTAACTAGTGTGATATGAGGGGCGGGCAGGGAGCACTGGGAAAGTGGTAGAAGGGAAGTATATAAGCCTAGGCTAATTGAGGCATGGTTCCCTGTAGACTAGGGAGGGTTGCTGCAGGTTAATTGGAGGACCTGTAGTCAATTAAGCCCTTGTTAGCAACCTAATAAAATCTCCTTTTTCAGGTAGTCAGGGGAGAAGAAGGAACAACTGGAGCTTGGAGTTGTGCTATGAGACTTGAAAGATCAGAAAACTGGAGTAAGGGAGACTTCCTCCCCCAGCGCTTAAGGACTGAAGGTGCCCTACCCAAGGGGGAAGAGGGTAAGAACCTGCAGGTGTTGAGAGGGGCTGGGACTCAGAGTAAGGAGCAAACCCAGATCCCTCCCCTGCTTCCCTCCTTTACCACCTTCCTGGGCCACTAGCGAGGCCCTTGGTGACCCCAGAGCAGGGGCAAGGGGTGGCATCTTAGCCCCCGCACCAAGAAAAGCAAAGGACCCACCATACTACACTGGCCATCTTGTCACACTAGCCTCTTTATTTTTGTCATTCCCCTTGTTGAAGTTAAATGCTACTGTGGTGGGTTTCTTTGGCATATCCTCCCTACAGAGAGATTAAATCTAATTGCATTTTCATTGCTATTACTGAGCAGTTCAGCTAAATTTACCTCTAGGACCTATTCTGTGTGCCACTTAGGACTAAAATCAAGAATTGCTGCTCCCACTGTGAGTTCCCGAACTAGGTGCTCCAAGAAGCAGTCATTAATGGTGTCTAGAAATGTTATCTCCGCATCCCTGGGGCAGGGGGTTGGTGTGGGCTCTGGAAGGGAATTTGGGTGCAGGAGAGGGCTCTGGACTGGAGCAGGGGGTTGGGGTGTGGGGTTCAGGAGGGAATTTGGGTGCGGGAGAGGGGTTTGGTATGGGGCAGGGGGTTGGGCTGTGGGGGAGGGTCAGGTGTCCAGGAAGCGGCCAGCATGTCCCTCCAGCTACTAAGTGGAGAGAGGGCCAGGGGGTTCCGTGTGCTGCCCCCACCCACAGGCACCACCCCCATAGCTCCCAGTGGCTGCACTTCCTGGCCAATGGGAGCTGCGGAGCCAGCGCTCAGGGTGGAGGCAGCACACAGCGCCTCCGTGGCCGCCCCTCCGCCTAAGAGCCAGAGGGACATGCCGGGTGCTTCCTGGAAGCCGTGCAGAGCCGGGCAGGGAGCCTGACAGCCCCACTGTGGTGCTCACAGGAGCTGCCAAGGTCCCTTTTCGACTGGGTGTTCCGGTCAAAATCAGGACACCTGGCAACCCTCCTGCCATTGAGGCAGGTAATCATCCCTGCTGCATTCAGTGCAACACACTAGACAGCTTCACTCGGCTGCTGGACTTCTGCTTGCATTCTTTTTAGTCCTGGAGGATTGCTTTGGTTTGTGCTTCGTTTTCTGAAGGGGTTCATGGCCTACATTTGGAGAATGTATGTATGTTTTGTTTGTGAGGCAGATCTGGCTCTCCCGCTTCTTCTCTAGGCTCCCTCACAAAACTGTGCTCAGCAGCAGAGAGCAGCCCATAAGCTACAGTAAATTAGAGCTACCTCTGGGGCTGCTGGAACTTACATGCCCCTGGGGCCTGTCAGAATTATGGAGGCATAAAGCTGCCTTGGCCTCCCAGCTGCTTGGGCACTGACCCCCACTCTGCACCTGCTGAGTCAGTTCACACTGGATGGAGCTGAGGCACCTGGAGCAGGGGCAGGGGGGGAGCAGCTTCCCCCTGCTAGTGGGATGCAGCCAACCGTCAGACTCAAAGGAAGCGGAGCAGGGCGTGGGTCTGCCCCAGTAGTGCAGAGCGGCTCTAAAACATGCACCAGGCAGTTGAGTTAGTTGCTGGGGGACTTGAGGGTGAGGCCTTAAAATCCATGCACCCATCTGCTCTGCACTGGCATGAAAGATTCCACATGGCATGGGAGTCAGAGTTTTTCCTGGGACTGGCTCACCTCCCTCTGCTGTCTGTCACCTTCCTCCCCAGAGGTGGCTCCGTTGCAGTGCTGGGCATTATCCTGCCTGCATGTGGGTTCCTGTCTTGCTCAGGCACAAGACTGTTAATGTCAATCCCAGTTCCACCTGCATGGAGGCCTGGGTGCTTGGTCCCTAGGACGGAGAGCAGGTGCCCACCCATGGCTTCTCCCCGGCAGTCCCATCTCCTTGCATCACCCTTGGTCTCCTCTCTCTGCAATTAGAGGGATGGCCAGGCAGCAAAGGGTTAATTCAAAGTGCTGTGCCCAGGGCTGCCATGAAAGCTTCCCTCTAGAGAGGGGTGAACTTGCTCCAGCTTGGGCTTGGCTGAGTCACAGGCAGAAAACAGGGTTCAGAAAAGAGTTTGGATCTTGGGGAAGTCACAGCAAGAAGGTCCCCATTTTGGCAGGGAGGAGTTACAATATTTGGGTTCCTTCTATCAGGAAGTCACTAATGGGGTCCCCTTCATAAGGGAATGAGATCCCATCCATCTGGCATGTCAGGGGCCATCTCCATTCCAGGCTCCCGTCTCTCAGGGGAAGCCCACAGATAGGCCCTTCCATAGGCTACAGTTCTTAGGGCACTGGCTCTTCCCCCTAGACACCAGGGATGGCATCACCTGTCAAACAGACAAAGCTTCTCTGCTGCCCTGGCCTGGTGCCCCCTCTGGTGCTCTTGCTCTTCTTGTTGGTAGGAGGGACCCAGCATGGGAGGATGCTGTGGGGTTCCCACCTCTTCCATGTGACCTGTGAGTAGCCTCAGCCACCCCTTCCTGGTGGGTGAAAAGCATCCTGGCCGCATCAGGCAGAGTCTCCCTGTCTTGTTTGCATCCCTGGGGCAGGTGAGGGCTTTTCGGCCTTTTCACCTCCATAGCTCAGACAGGGTTGCTAGGGAATGCAGAGCCCCTGGGGAGCAGGGAGGCGGTATGTGCAAAGCAACACGGGCTCATGTCCTCTTTGCAGCGGGGACATGGCCACCTGTCTGTCCTCTCCTCCCTCATAGACATGGAAACTCTGCAGTTTGCACAGAGGCGGGGACAGGAACACAGTGTGAAGCTGCTGCGACCGCAGCTGCTTAGATCCAGCCTCTGCACTCTGCCATTCCACGCACTAGGTGTGCATTATGCACCCACACGAGCAGTACGATGGTTCCTGCTCCCTTCAGTGCCGGGGCTAGGGCTAAGAGCGCTGGCTTCCTGCTGCCGACTCACCTCAGCAGGGAGGGCTTTGTTGGCTGCTACCAGGGAACGGGCAAACAGGAGCGAGCCATGAGACGCGGAGCACGGTGCCTTCATCACTGGCCACAGGAATCATTCCCCCAGAGGTTCTAGTGATGGGAAAGGGCTGCTAGGCCAGCAGCAGACCTGCGAAGAGGCTGAGTGCCTGCAGCTCCCTAGGCCCCTGGGCCTGCATACCAGGTGAAGAGCATCTTCTAAAGGAGATTAGTGGTTTTCAGCCTGTCCGATACCAGCCCTCCCCTCATGTCTTGCAGGGCCCTGCCTCCTTTGGGGGAAGTTCAGGGTGGGGGCCACTAGATCTGGGCCAACAACTGACTTTTTGGCTCACCTACAGTTCTGAAAAATTAAAAAAAACAAAAATGGTTCTGGTCAGAGAGGACCCAGGGTTCAGGGCCTCATACAGAAGCTGTTCCACATCCCTGATCATTTGTCACCTTTTTCTGAACGTTTTTCCACTTCCAGTATGTCTTTTTTTTTGAGATGGGGTGGCCACAGCTGCACACTATTCCAGAGGCGGGCGTACCATGTGTGACAAGTTGGACCCCCTTCTGGGGTGCCACCTCATAGACTTTAAGGTCAGAAGGGACCGATATGATCATCTAGTCTGACCTCCTGCACAATGCAGGCCACAGAATCTCACCCATCCACTTCTTTAACAAACCCCTAACCTATGTCTGAGTTATTATTGAAGTCTTCAAATTGTGGTTTGAAAACCTCAAGCTGCAGAGAATCCACCAGCAAGTGACCCATGCCCCACGCTGCAGAGGAAGGTGAAAAACCTCCAGGGCCTCTGCCAATTTGCCCTGGAGGAAAATTCCTTCCTGACCCCAAATATGGCAATCAGCGAAACCCTGAGCATGTGGGCAAGACTCACCAGCCAGCACTCAGGAAAGAATTCTCTGCAGTAACTCAAATCCCATCCCATCACAGACCACTGGGCATACTTACCTGCTGATAAGCAAAGATCAATTACCAAAATTAAGCTATTAAGATTCCACCACCCTTAGACATGGAATCCCACCAGCCTGGGTCCCCCTCACTCTGTGCTGCTGTGACAGGCTTTCAAGCCCCCTTCCAGCACAAACACAAGTAGTTTTTCCACAATGGCCTTAACTGTCCTTGAGTGATCCCTTAGCACCTCGATGGTCCAGTGGCCCCACTGGTTGTTTAGCTACTTCCTGCTTCTGATGTTCTTAAACATTTTTTTGCTATTTCTTTTTGAGTCGTTGGCTAGCTGTTCGCATTCTTTTTGGCCTTCCCAATTACATTTTTACACAAAGGAGTTTATGCTCCTTTCTATTTTCCTCACTAGGATTTAACTTCCACTTTTTAAAGGATGCCTTTTTTTCCCATCACTGCTTCTTTTACTTTGTTGTTTAGCCATGGTGGCACTTTTTGGTTCTCTTACTAGTTTTTTAATTTGGGGCCTACATTTAAGTCGAACCTCTATTATGGTGTCTTTTTAAAAAAGTTTCCATGCAGCTTGCAGAGATTTCACTTTTTGCACTGTACCTTTTTAATTTCTCTTTAACTAACTTTCTCATTTTAGTGTAGTCTAGGGTGACCATATTTCTTAAAGTAAAAATAGGACGGCCGGGCCCCCACCCCACCTTCAAGGCAAGCCAGAACCACTTCCACCACCCATGGCTGAGGCTAATCCCTCCCGAGCTGCCTGTGGCTAGGACCGGGGCTGACCCCCCCCGAGCACCCTGCCACTTGCAGCTGAGGATGCCTCCTGCCCCCCAAACTCCATGTCCCTGCTGCTTGAAAATGGGACATCTGGTCACTCTCATGTATTCCCCTTTTTGAAATTAAATGTTACAGTGTGAGGCTGCTGTGGTGATTTCCCCACCACAGGGGTGTTAAATGTAATTATATTATAATCACTGTTACCAAGCAGTCAAGATCTAGTCATCTCTTGGACCAGATCCTGTGCTCCACTTAGGACTAAATCAAGAATTGCCTCTCCCCTTGTGGGTTCCAAGACTAGCTTCTCCAAGAAGCAAGCATTTAAGGTGTCAAGAAACTTTAGCCCTTGCTGAGGTGACATGTACCCAGTCAACATGGGGATAGTCGAAATCCCCCATTATTGAGTTTTTTATTTTAATAGCCTCTCTAATCTCCCTGAGCATTTCAGTCACTATCACCATCCTGGTCAGGTGGTCGGTAATATATCCCTCCTGCGCATGGAATTACTGTCCATAGAGATTCTGTGGTACCGTTTGGTTCATTTAAGATTTTTACTTCATTTGATTCTACACTTTCTTTCACATATAGTGCCCCTCTCCCACCAGCAGGACCTGTTCTGTCCTTCTGATATATTTTGTACCCTGGTATTAGTGTGTCCCATTGAGTATCCTCATTCCACCAGGTTTCTGTGATGCCTATTACATCAATATCCTCATTTAATAGGAGGCACTTTAGTTCACTCATCTTATTATTTAGACTTCTAGCATTTGTATATAAGCACGTAGCAGACAGCTAAAAAGTGACAATTTTTCTATTACATGATGTAATTGAATTGGAGTCTCTTTCATTTGACTGTTTCTCATCAGATCCTACCTGTATTTCATCATCTTCCTCCTTATTATGACACAGAGAATCTCCATTAATAGATTCCCCCCTAAGGGATGTCTCTGTCCAAACCACATGCTCCTCTGCACCTGTCGGCTTTCCCCCAGCCCTTAGTTTAAAAACTGCTCTACGACCTTTTTAATTTTAGGTGCCAGCAATCTGGTTCCATTTCGGTTTAGGTGGAGCCCATCCTTCCTGTATAGGCTCCTCCTTTCCCAAAAGTTTCCCCAGTTCCTAATAAACCTAACCCCCTCCTCCCTACACCATCGTCTTGTCCACACATTTAAACCTTGCAGTTCTGCCTAACTGGGCTTGTGTGTGGAATTAGTATGAATTACTCTGTAAATAAAATGTATTAAAAATAAAAAACATGAAAAACTTTAAAGTGTGTTAAATCTGTCCCAATTTCATGTAACAATGTAATTCAAGCCCTGGTAATTCATAGGAGTAATGTGAAGGTGGGACGGTTCCCTTTTTGTGGGAGCAGCACAGGGCTGGAGTTTTGGCCACTTTGCCGTTCCATAGCTGTTTTTAACCAGTACATTTTATTTGATGTACACAGGGGTGGACCTTTTTGCCTTAGGGCTGCCATTGCAGGTACCCTTGTGCAGCCACCTCCATCTGCAACTTAAACTTGTAAATGTTGTCAGTAAAAGCTGTGCGCTTTGTCAAAGACAACTCCTGTGTCAATCTCCTGTCTTTTACAATCGTTCCCCAGGAGTGGGGAGGCCCACAAATATGTTTGGGGTCGGGCCCACAAAAGGTTAATCCAGCCCTGGCCAGGCATCAAGGGAGCTAAGCTCTTTGAACATCTGGCCCCTCTCTCTCCAACCCGCCATTCCCCAGCTGTAAATTGGGGCTAATACTTCTGTTCTCTCACCTCTGTCTGCTGTGTCTCTTTGGGCTAGGTTCTATCTCTTACTTTGTGCCTGTGCAGCACCTGGCACAATGGAGCCCCAGCAGGGTTGGCCTGTAGGTGTTACCGTTGTATAAATGTGAACTAATCCTAAAAATAATGGGCCCACAGACTTGCTTTGGCACTATTGGAATTCAGACAATGCTAATGATGTGCTCAGACCCTCCCCCACTGCCCCTGGGTGCACCAGGATAGCCAAGTGCTTTTCTGCAGCAACCAGATATCAACATGCTCCCCAGAGACAGCCAGGTAAAGTGCTTCTGTACCACAGCAAGGCATACTGGCTGGGTTATGCAAACACCCTTCCTGAGTGCATCTGGGTAGAGCAGGTGCATCCCAGGAATGGGTTTCTTCTCCACACCAGGAAGCGTGAGGCACATTGCGCAAACACATTTGTTCACCTCCCAGTGATGTTGTGTCTGTATTTCATGCAGTGGAATGGCCGTTCCATCAGCATTGGCCAAGCCCAGGCAGCAGCAGCTCAGCAAAGGTGATAACCCTGCATACTAGCTGTGCTTACCCAGAGAAGGTGCAGTCCCCAGCAAGCTTGTTCCATTATTAGTTCATGCCAGTTTCTGCAATTAACTGCAGCGCTATTTGCTAATGTGAAAAGCAATTATCTCAGGGTGATATTTTCATGGACACTGTCATTATCATTTCCAGCCTGCGGTTGCACAAGTCATGTTCATTCTGGGACCTGCACACTTCACCTGGGGTTTGTGTTTCCATCAGGTGCATGGAGTGGCTCCAGCATGGACCTTCTACTAACTCTGTCTTCCTGTGTGACTAGCTGGCCAAGACATTGAGACTAGGCCATAGAGCTGTTCTCCCCTAGACTATGGTTTGAATCCAGCCCAAACTGATGGGCACTGTTGAAAAGACATGTTCAAGGTCTGAGTAGGCCACGGGGTCTGAACTCCCCTCATGCCTAGGGAGGTCCCTCTCACTCAGGCTAGAGGTAGGGAGACCATATGGGGGGCAGCTATCCCTGCCTGTGCGCCACCTCCTTTGGGGCTAGGGGGCTTCAGGGTGGATAAAAAGTGAGTGTCATTTCTCTGCTTACTCTCCCCGTGCCTCCAGCAGCACACCGATGCCCAGCAGACCAGAATGGATTCCCGTGGACAGGCCAGCCTAGGTTGTGGTCCCCACTGACCCAGTCCTGCCCTGCGAGGGAACAGTTCATTCTCACAGCTGAGAGAAAGGGGCTTTCCCTGACTCCCTCCTGTCAGTTGCTTCCTTCCACTTTCTGGCACTATATTTACCCTAACACCCAGAGCTGCATCAGCCGTTAGCCCCTGTGCTCAAAGCCAGCCTACATCACCTGCGTCACTTGTGGAAAGGAAGGTGTGAAACCTGGGACAGCCCGGAGACCTTCTTCCTGACAAAAGGCCACTGGAGTCAGGGGGAGCCGCCGATGCCCAGCATCTTTAAGCCCTTAAAACGTTGGCTATTTGGCTACTGAAATGTGGCTCCTGTTATTCTGTGGCAAGGGGGCTGTGCCTGGTATTTGCCACCATGATGCCCAGCAACATGAACGGGTGGGCTCAGCCCACTGCTCCTCAGGCTGCCTTACCTTGGCTCCTAGTTCCCTGCATCCCTCAGTCCGTCTGTCTGTGCCCAGCTCTTGTCTCTTGGCTTCTGCTTGGAGCATGAGCTCTTTGGGGGCAGGGCCTGGCTCTCTGTTTGTCGGTGGGTGGGCAGCACTATCCCACTGATGTCCCACTAGCTCTCTGATACTTGACACCATGCAAGGCACTGCATTCAGCCGTATGGAGTGGAAATCCATCAGCCTCATGATATATACCTGCTCCTGGAAATTTCCACTACATGCATCCGACGAAGTGGGTATTCACCCACAAAAGCTCATGCTCCAATATGTGCGTTAGTCTATAAGGTGCCACAGGACTCTTTGCTGCTTTTACAGATCCAGACTAACATGGCTACCCCTCTGATACTAGGGGTAGCCATGTTAGCTCCTGAGAGCTACCTCAGCTAATGAGGCTTGCCAGGTGTCCAGTTTTTGGCTCTGGTCAGCACCGCTGACAATGCATCCCCACCTGCCACTCTCAGCAGAGCGGCCAGTGACTGCGCGGGCCGGGGGAGTGCATATCCAGAGAAAGCCACCTCTGCTCTGCCCTGGGGCCTGCACACGCTGAGAGATAACTAGAGCTCTTCAGTCTCCGGGGCTGCTGAGCCAGTGGTTTCAGGAAACTGAAATTAATATGATGGCAAATTCCATCCCAGGCCACCTGGGCAGCTGGAGGGACTGTTTGGAGACATCGCATTTCACAAGGTAGCGCCTGCAGGTGTTATGCACTTTCTAAGCGCAGAGAGGGGCTGGAGGAGATGGGAAGAGAGAGGCTTTATTCACTCCTAAATTTCAAGTCTGCTTGGCACAAAGGAGTGGGTCTGTTAGGAAACTAGCTACAACTTTCTGATGCTGTGCTGGCTCTGCCCTGATTTGAGTTAGAGCGGCCCAAGACCACAGGGCTAAGGTCTTCAAGTTCCACCCTACCGCTGTCCAGCCCTTGGCATGCTCCCTCCCTCCTTCCCCTGGCAGGGCCTCTGTGCTGGAAAGGTGAAGGCTGTTGGTGGGGGCATTAGTTCCACTACCAAGGGAATTCTGTGCTGGCCACATATGGCCAGAATCTGGCCCCTCCGTGTCAACTAAGCAGTGTCTGGGCCTGTGGGTGCAGACCATGGTGGTACCCAGGGATGTCTTTGCCCCTGTGTGGAGTGGGACAGCACTTGGAAGCCCTGTTCGTGCCATGTGGATACCCATGCTGTGCCTCCAGCATCAGTACGGCTCACTAGTGAGTCTCGTAGCCCTTGCCCCAGCCATCAAGGAATCACGAGACCAGGGTCCCAGGCATCAGGAAGCTGCCTCCTATTTCACTGCCTCCTGTGGTGCATACGGTAGCTAAATGCAAGGGGCTCTTGGCCTCTCCAGACCCAGAGTGTAACTGGGACATTGAAGCAAGAGGTGCCTGGGGCAGGCAGCAGCCACGCAGGGCATTAGCCCCCTGGACTCTGTGTGGCGATTCTAAAGGTAGCAGACAGACACAGATCCTCACTATGGGCCCGATTTGGCGCTACACACCACAGATTCACACGGGGGTCACTGAGAGCAGGTGGACACAGAGACTAATCCTGATTCATCAGCCTGACTCTTCCCTTTTTGTAGCGGTTAAGGCACCAGAAATATATGGCTCCCTGCTATAATTAGCACTCACTAGATGACCAGAAAACAGGGCATATGGTTCCAGTGACTGTCACTGCTGCAGGGGAAATCTTCTGTAGATTCCCCCTTCCCCTGGGCTGGCTGGGACTTTCCTTCCCCAAGAAGTGAAACTTCAGGAGGTGAAGACCTGCCAGAGGATCACACTGGGGTGTATAGGCAGCAAAGATTAGGGTGGGGGGGTGTGATTTGCATTTTGCAATCCGTGGTCAGTGGCGGATGGAGCAATGCTCTGGGGATGGGATGGTAGGAAGATGAGGGGGACACGAGAGGTTGGTATGTGCAGGGAGGGGTATGTTAATTCATGGGCTGGGGGAGGAGGAAGAGTCACTGCTGGGACATGAGGGGTCAGAGCTCTGGGGAGGTCTTGCCTTGGGGTGGGGAACAGAAGGAGCCAGTCTCTGCAGAAGGGCTGGAGCTGGCATCTTAACCCATGCTGGTGCCCAGGGACTGTGAGTTGGAGATTGGAGAAATGACAGATCTTCCCCTAGTCTTCCAGCCCCCTGGATTAAACTGAGTGCACCACCCTTGGTGGCAATGGGAGTCAATGGACATTGAATCAGGCCCTAGAAACCCAACCTGCTGCCACATGTCCTGGTGCCTGGGAGCTCAGCTCCTAATCCTAGTCTGCTCAGTGGCTGCTCCTGACCTTCCAGAGAGGATGAGTTAATGCACATCAGGTGTGCAGTCCCGAAACTCTACTTCAACTGCCAGCAGGGCAGGGGTCACCCTTCTTCCTCCTACGGCAGTAAAGTGGCTCTCCCCACAACGACTCCCAGGGTGCTTGTTGGAAGCAGAGACCTTAAAGAACAAGGCCCCATTTGCTCTGGGGGGGCGGGGTATCAAAGATGCCAGAGCATTTCTTCCCTGAAAATTGGTGTTTGCCCTGGTATTCTTGGCCCCAGTGCCCAACTCTGCTCACTCCAACGCTGGCTTTAGCAGGGCTGCGCACACAGTGGCTGATCCAGCTCCTACGCCAGTCAGTGCAGAGCCGACCCCGTGGGCAAATCAGGCCTGTAGATTGTAGAATGCACACTGCAGTGGGAAATGTGCGACTGTGTTCACGGGCTCAGCCAGACTTCTGCACTCACCTAATGCCAGGGGTATCACAACAGCCCCAAGCAGGGGTCTCAGCCTTCGCTAAACCTTCTCCCAGGTAGCTGTGACCTAGCCAAGACTCCCCTCCCACCTACCAATATGGGAAGGGCGGGTGGGGGAGGTCACAAACTCCTGCTACTTGGTCATGCTCACCACCTAAAGACCAGGGTAGGCCACAACACCCCGATCCAGATCCCCATCTGAACTTCCCTGACATGTCGTGGAAGTGATAGTGGCGGTGAGTCTGGCCTCCTTTTCTGCTCCACACTTGTTGCATCCATCTCAGCTGGCGAGAGACTGCCCTGCTCGGCTAGGGGCTGGGGGTGTGTGTGTCTCCATCATCACTGCAATTCTTTTCCGCCCCGCCCCTTCTCCCCAGTCATCCCTGCTAGAGTCACTTCTTCTCTCAACCCTTTACTTGGGAGGAGGTGGGTGGTGCATCACCTGCAGTAGACACCAGAGCCAGAGGCGGGATCTACAGTGGATCAGGGCTCCTCCTAGGTAGCCATCACCTTACCTGCTGGGCTTGGAGAGCAGCCAAGGCCACCAGTGCTTCCTCCCTCCACTTCCCATGCGGCTGCACCTTAAAAGCCAGCTGGGGAGCCGTGTCCCTGAGCTCGTTGTTGGCTGCAGCTACCCCTGCTGGTGGAAGGCAAGGCTGACCCAGTCCTGCTGGTTCCCTTCATCCCAAATGGCCTGGTGCCTCCCCAGTCTCCATGGGGCTTGCAGTGTGGAGAAATGGGGAAGATGCTTCAGATAAGTGTGCAGGCAACAAGGTAGAAGCCCCAGTCTTGACCTGGCCCGATCACTAGTATTCTTTGTGTTCTGGTAGCCCCTGGAGATCAGGACCCCACTGGGCTGGGTCCAGCACCCACGCCTTGTAGGAGACAGTCCCTGCCACCAAGGGCTGCACAGACCAAGGAAGGATCCCTACTCCCACTGCACAAGTGGGGAACTACGTGGTTAAGGGATGTGCCCAGGGTCAGTAAAGATGTCTGTGGCTGAGCAGGGAATTCACACCAAGTCTCAGCCTAGTGCCTAAACAAGGGGATCCACCCACACTTTAAGGTGGCAGGGTTGACTGTTAGCTCCACAGGGCAAGAGCTAGATTAAAGGCCATACCAAAGCCCTACCCCTGCTCAGACCCCAGAGCTGAAGACCGGTTTGCACCGCCCCCACTAGGAAGTGGCAGCGAAGGCTCCACTTTTCAGTGCAAAGCTGCTGTGTGTCTGTGACCCACACTCCTGCTTCCTTCCTGCCCTCTGCTTGCGGCTCGTCCACCTCAGCCCTGGCCGTGAGCAGGAGGGCCAGCCCTGGGCTGGAAGGGAGCCAGGCCTTGCTGCTGTCTCTGCTTCCTGGGCGTAGTGGGGTGTGTCAATACCAATTTTCTTTGCAGAGACTTCTGCCCCCAGCCCCGTGACTCACTGCCAGAAAAGGTCAGCCTGGGGGAGAGGAGAGGATGAGTCAAAGCCATGGCAGACCTGGTAAAGCCCCTTTGTAAAATGGGACCAGATCACAGGATCCTCATATCCCCCCCCATGTCACTCTGCCACCACAATTTCACA
Source organism: Chelonoidis abingdonii (assembly GCF_003597395.2). Lineage (NCBI taxonomy): Eukaryota > Metazoa > Chordata > Testudines > Testudinidae > Chelonoidis > Chelonoidis abingdonii. The sequence goes on from NC_133770.1 coordinate 152,329,905, forward strand.
TTCCGAGACTGGGGGCCCCATGTGGGAGGAAACCACAGAAGGTCCCCATGCCACTGACTAAAGTCAGCTGAGCAGCGCCATATATAGAAACCACAGGAAACCAGGTGCGGGGTGGGCAGGGGTTCCAAGGGAAATACATTGTCTGGGTTGGGAAGGGGCCAAGACGGAGCATTCATGGGGTCTGTTGAGAACCAGGGGAGCGTTTGGGGAGACTTTGGAGAGCCACTGAGAGCCAGGGAAGTGCTGGGTTGAAGAGGCTGGGGGAAGAGGTGGCTGCTTAGATACAAGAAATGATCGTCTGGAGGGGGAACTAGTTAGCGTTGGGAAGGGAGGGAGATTTTCCTTGGCTTCCCCGGTCACAGACAGGGAGATTACTGAGCTGTCTTTACATAGGGCCAGGAGCTTCATGTCCAGCCTTGTAAGCAAAACACACAATGCAACTCACATTGAGATACAGGCGCGTGCGGAGAAAGACACACGGAATGAGATACACACAGACTGTCACGCTCCCACACAGGCATGTGTATGCAAGATCCATACACATACAAATATACATACATGGATAGAAACACACACACGCGCACACACACAAATACATATACCCTGAGAGATACGCACTCACAAATATACATACCCTGATGCATCTGAAGAAGTGGGTTTTTTACCCATGAAAGCTTATGCCCAAATAAATCTGTTAGTCTTTAAGGTGCCACCAAACTCCTTGTTGTTTTTGTGGCTACAGACTAACACAGCTACCCCCTGATATTTGACACCGTGATAGGTACACATTCACACACACATCCTGGTAGATACACACACACACACAAATACACACCCTGAGAGATACACACACACAAATATACACACTCTAATTCACACTCACACCCACAGAGATAGACATGTGCACACACACAAGTACACACACCCTGAGAGATCCACACACTCTCTCACACACACACAAATATACACACCCGGATAGAGAATCTCTCTCTCTCTCTCTCTCTCTCTCACACACACACACACACACGCACGCGCGCAGTGGGACGGCATTAGCTCCTCTGATCTCAGTGCACGTGAGTGGAAGCTGCCCAAAAAAGGAGTTCCTCAGTGACACACACTCCCTTATATGGTTGCCCGGAGCTGGCCCCTGATCTGGGTATTTAAACGGCAGAGCCGGGGCAGGCTGCAGAGACATTGGAGAGTCCATCGCCCCGCACATCCAGCCCCGTGCGCCCTACTCCGGACCCTGCGCTGCGCGCACTGCCCGGCCGTGCCCCGTGCGCCCTACTCCGGACCCTGCGCTGCGCGCACTGCCCGGCCGTGCCCCGTGCGCCCTACTCCGGACCCTGCGCTGCGCGCACTGCCCGGCCGTGCCCCGTGCGCCCTACTCCGGACCCTGCGCTGTCCCCCGGGATTTTAGTGGGCGCATCCCCCAGCCCCAGCCATGGTGATGGAGGAGGTGCAGCAGCTGGAGAGTGCGGAGCTCGCCAGGCTGCTCCGAGAGCCCGAGGAAGCCGGGCGCACCCTGGTGCTGGACTGCCGGCCCTTCCTCGCCTTCTGCCAGGCTCACCTGCTGGACTCGCGCCCGGTGCGCTGGAATGGGCTGCTGCGTCGCAGATCCCGCGGCAGAGCCGGCGTCAGCCTGGACTGGCTCGTCCCGGACAGAGCGCTGCTGGGGCGGCTCCGCAGAGGCGAGCTGTCCCGCCTGGTGGTGCTGGACGAGGCCAGCGGCTCGGTGCTGGCTCTGCGGGCCGACAGCCTGGCCAGGCTGCTGCTCAACTCGCTGCTGCTGGAGGCGAGAGCCAGACCCACCCTCATCTACCTGCTCCGAGGTAAAGGCACCTTTCCCTAGGGACTTGCCTGTGGGGACCCAGCACCTCCCCTAGGAGAGCATCCCCCTCCCCCGGGACGATCCCTCCCCCAGGACAGCATCGCCCCAGGGGCGACACCCCCCACCACAGGACAGCATCCCTCCCCCCCATCGGAAGAACACCACCCACCAGGAGAGCACCCTCATCAACCCCCACCCCGAGAATGCGCGCACGCACATACACACACACACACCCACACACACCAGGAGAGCACCCCCACTAACCCTGGGAGAACACCCCTCACCAGGAGAGCACACACTCTCAGGCTCACACACAAACTCACTTCTATACAGTATCAGTACCACCACTTCACACACATAAGAAATGTCACACAAACACAATCTCATGCACGTGCACAGCATGACGCACTAACTAGCACCCTGCAAACTTACAGGCACTCACAAACTCTCTGGCACACAGCACCAACTTCCACTCATGCACACACAGACAACCAGAAATCTTCTCTGCCTCTCTTTCACACATACATTCAGATACACAAATTCAGAACCACACCTGCCGCCCGTCACGCACACTGAGCAGCTCACACTACTCCTTAGTGCTAGAAAAGTACACACAGAAGGGCTAAAGCAGATATGGTTAGTACATGGCTCCTGCCCAAGCTTGGGAGGCTCTGGAGAAAGGCCCGGGCCCCGCTTCTCCGGGCAGGTTGAGATTACAAGCTGCAGTAACAAACTCCATTTTAAAATGCATTTTCAGCACACAAATGCTGGCCCACTTCCTGGGCAAATCTGCACAAGACCTTTCTGCCTATTATTCCCAACGGCTTCAGTGCCTGGTTAGCTAACCTCGGCAACCTGTCCCTGCACATGTGCTGATTGGCGATGCTCTACCTGCTGATGATATTAACATGGTATGTTCTTTGCAGGGGGGTTTGATGGTTTCCAAGCCCGCTTTCCAGAACTGTGCTCTGAGCCACCGCCTCTTCCTGCCTCCTTGCCAGCCCTGATAGACTCCAAAGATGACAGTAACAGCAGGACCATCACTCCTTTCTACGATCAGGTAAGCTTTCCTGACTTCATCAGCAATGCAGCAAACTTGGGCTGGAAGGCTGCTCTTGACGCTGCCCCCCATTCCAAATGTAGACACCCCAGAGCCTATTACAGGGCCCAATTCTGATAGTCTTACTCATCCTGAATGGTCTCTTCAATGCTGAGGAGCCCGCTGACGTCAGTATTCATGGGCGAAGGTGTTACTCAGCTGGAGTAAGGGGATCAGAATTGGGTACCTCAATGATTAGTCATTAATTTTGTTTGAGGGTCAGTCCTTGATCCCATTTCAGAAAATGGCAGTTTTGCCAAAGCCTCCAACAGCATCAGAATCTGTCCTTGAGTGTATATCTGGCCAAACATCTGTCAGCAGGATTTATGGGGCTCGCAGATTAAATTAATCATTAGCTGATCTGGGTTTTCGGCCAAGGTCAAGTGCAGGGTCTATTGTCAGTTCACTCCCAGAAAAGTCATCGGTCCAGGCACTAATCTAATCTGTCCATCTGTCTAATCTCCTGATATCGTTGCTGGAGTAGCACTCCAATCCAGCAGAGATGAGGGGCATAGGGGTTCGTAGACAGATGCAACTCTACGTGATTGCAGGACGAACTGGGTGCATGTCTCCAAGGGAGTGTAAAGCTGTGAAATCAACCCAGAGGAAGAAGGTCTCACGTTGTCTTTATTCTTCTTGTTTCTAGGGTGGCCCTGTGGAGATCTTGCCATTCCTCTACTTGGGCAGCTGCTACCATTCCTCCAACAAGCAGGTGCTGGAGTCCTTGGGCATCACGGCTGTGCTCAACGTCTCCGCCAGCTGCCCCAACCATTTTGAAGGGCAGTTTCGTTACAAGAGCATCCCCGTGGAGGACAACCACATGGCCGAGATCAGCATCTGGTTCCAGGAGGCCATTGGCTTTATTGGTAAGCACGAGATTAGTCATTCAGACAGCATTCCCCCTTGCAGCCCTACTGACGCCCCAGTATAGAGGCTTTCACATTGGGCTCAGCCAAGGTTCACTGAAAGAAGCAGGAGCCTTTCCATCGACTTCAGTGGGGTTTGGAATAGGCCTTTAGTCTCTGGGCATGGCGCACTATTAAACCCCTGCAGCCCTTGCTCCAGTGGGAGAACTTTTGTGTGCCAGGATCCGGTCCAGCCATGTGGCACGGTTCCAGCCCTGGCAGTCTCATTCCTGGCCTCATGTCCTGCCCTAGGGCCAATGCCCCAGGGAAAGCAATGGCTCTTAGCCAGCGCCTTGAAGCCAAACAGGCCAGGGCCTGATTCCCCTCTCACAGCCACTGGAGCAAATCAGGAGTAATCCCAGTGACAATGGGGTAACACTGGTGTAAGTGAGAGCAGAATCAGGCCCATGAGCTCTGCGGGATCAGTGCATAGCAAGGAGGAGAAGAGTGAGTTTAGGGGCCGAGAGACCTACACTGAGCCTGTCCTGCCCTGGATTTCAGCTACTTACATCTAGGAACTCTTGGCCCAACCATCTCCAATGAGCCGCTCTGTGGGGCAGGCTGCATGGAGCATTTGGCCCTGGCTGTGAGGAAGTAAGATCTCCAGAGACACTAGTGGGAGAGTCTGGGCAAGGCCCGGAGGGTTTATTGGAGGGTTCTGAGGGCAAGTGGGGTGCAGTGCTTCAGAACAGGATGTTCTCAGCCCTGGGGTCCTGCTGGAGCGCGCAATGACCCTCTCTGCTTGCTCCCATAGATTCCGTGAAGAGCAGCGGCGGGCGAGTGCTAGTCCACTGCCAGGCTGGCATCTCCCGCTCGGCCACCATCTGCCTGGCCTACCTGATCCAGACCCAACGAGTGCGCCTGGAGGAAGCCTTCGACTTCGTCAAGCAGCGCCGCGGGGTCATCTCGCCCAATTTTGGCTTCATGGGACAGCTTCTGCAGTTCGAGACAGAGGTGCTGTGCCATTAGCTGCTGCCTAGCGGGCACCTTCCGCCCTCTGGAGCGGCCAAGGACATAGACTCACAGTGTGCTTCCGTTTACAGCCCCAAGGGGGTGCTCTACCCAAACAGTATCCCTCATGTATATTGCACTAAGATGTCAGAGGACACCCCTCTGCAACCTGTACAGACACCTCAGCCTCTCCGGGTTAAAGCCCCCATCCCCGTATGAATGCGTTGGACCCTTGAATGCGAAAAAAAGAAGTGAAGATGGGCAAGATGCAAAAAAAGGAGTGAAACTCTGCTTTTCCAGACTCACAGAGAGCAGCCAGGCGGCCTTGTTCCTCACACTGGGGCCATTTGAAGGCTATGTCCACTTTGCCAACCCCCCCAGCCTCTCCCCAATCCCGGTCTTAAAAGAACATGATTGATTTGTCCCTCTTGCTTTCCAGTGTGAAATCATGGCAGGTAGTTTCAAAACAAGGTCATTTACCCTGTAAATTAGGGCCAAGTGCTTTGCTGTTTTTCAGTGGGGCCCAATCCTGTTCCCATCGAGCAGGATCAGGGCTCATGTCAGGTAATTCACTACGTTGCCTGATCTTTTTATCCACAACTTTGCCCCCTTTCTGCCCCAGGAGACAGTAGGAAAGACAACAGTCCAAATTTTCTGCTGGGAAAAACTCCACTCAAGAACCCACAGAGAATTTGGTTCTTTTGCTACCATACCAGCAAAAATGAATTGCACAGTTTCTCCTTTGATTTCTCTCCATCTAGAACCCTGTCTGAACCATGCCACAGAGTTTAATGGCTGATGCAGTGGGACTGGATTGATGTAAGAAACCAGAGTTTGGGCTGTAGTGATAAAAAAAAAAAAGAGTTTAAACGTTTTCTTGGCCAGAGATCTTTCCTTGTTCAAGTCAGCCTCATTGACATGAAAAATCTACTTTGGTCCAGAGTGACAAATATACTGAATCATTCTGAGTGGATTATATGAACGGTGGATTGTGATTGTTCACCAGGCCCCAGCCTCACTTCTGAGAGCCAATAGCCATTCTTCTTTGCACCTGAAAACCTGCTGTAATTCACTCCCTGCTCATTTTTAAAATATGCTGTGGAAATGGGTTGAGGATACTTGATTGCAAATGATCCAATCCTTCCTCTTGGATAATGTGAGCCTTGCACAGCACCTTCTCTCTGTTGGGGAAGAGGGTGGGTGCCCACCTCCCAGCAGAGATCTCCTCTTTTGAATGCACTGAGGGACTCGATAAAACTTGCCAAGCCAAAGAACCTCCTGGAGGGCTGACTTCCTCAGCAGAGCTGTCTCTGACAGTGCAGAGCAATACAGTTTCATGCACTTGCACCAGGAGGCAAACCTCTTGCTTGACTGAAATTAATTTATAGAGCTGTTGGAAATGTTGCACTTTATATTTATATAATAACCCACCAAGTTGGTTTTAATGATGTTTCAATTAAATGCTGGTTTTTACATTGTTCTCCAAGTCTCTGAGCATCATTCTGCCGAGGCTATGGAGGGTATCACTGAACAAGGGGACATGGCCCCGATGCTGCATGAGAACAAGCACCTGCCAAGAGCGGGCCCTAAAGGAGCAAGGCCAGATGTGCATTCCCTGTGTTCCAGCACTTGGGGGAGTGGGTTTCAGGCCACCTTTCTCTCCTGATGGTCTAGGACCAGGCAAGAGCCTCTGTGTAAAGTAGAGCAGCCTCAGGGCTCTCACTGAGTACCTGCGTCTCTGCGGGGAGGCATTCTGGGTAGGGCTGGGTGTCACTAGGTACCCAGGGTTGCTGTGCAGTAGGGTCAGCCTGGGCATGGCTGGGTCTCTGCGCTGGGTGTCACTAGTTACCCAGCATCTCTATCCACGCAGGGGCCATCTGGGTAGAACTGCTTTTTCTTTGAGTAGTGATGTGTGCTCCACTTCCGGTGCACGTGCACCCCCTGTGCCTTTGAGCAGAGATTTTTGGTAGCCATGCTGGCTTAGCCCACATCTACTCCCCACTCATCCTCATTCCCCAATCCGGGCTTGCCAGGGCCGACCCCCCAGCACCTCTAGGCTTGGCAATTCATAGCCCTGGCACCACTGGGTTTGCCATATCAGTAGTGAATGCAAAAGAATCGCTTCAGCCCTGGCATCTTCATACCCTGACCCAAGGATATATAGGGCTGTGTGGCTGAATGGCCCTCATTCCCCTCTCCCCTTTGGCCTGAGACGGAGTCTGTGGCGTGCCCTGTTCTCTTGAATACGTTAGTGTTGTTAGCTAGCTCGTGAGTTAGATATAGTGGTAAATACTAGATAGTTGTAAATAGTGCCTTTGTTTTTCTCCACTTGCAGGGTCTCTTTGGATTCTTTATATCTGGATATGCTGTGAGTCCTATGCTTAGATTTCACTAACCAATTATCAAGTGTAAACTCTTCCATGTAACATGGAGTCACAGACAGTCCCCTTGGGTACTCCACTCTGTCTTGCCATCTGGGTGAGCCTGCCTTTGTGATAGATGGTCCCTTACACCAAGAATCACAGCAATATTCAGGTTACTCCCAGTCCGAAAGGACCAGTCACTTACCCCAGACCAATTGCACCTTGGATCTTACATCAAAGACAATGCTTGTAGCCAGTCCATGATAAGCTATATACAGATTTATTAATAGGAAAAGGAAATGAGAGTTATTTACAAGGCTAAAGCGGGTGAATATAGATACACAAATGAGTTACAATCTTAAGTTTCGAAAGATAATAAAAACTAAGTAGCTGGGTATTCCTTGCTTATGCCTAGGACACCTTGCCACCCAGAATGCAAGCAGTATAGAGATACAGTTCATCCTTATTAAGGGTTTTTATCCCCTTCCTCACTTGTGCTCGCAGCTGCAAATACAGCTGATGGGAGGAATTCACATGCATGACACATCTTCAGTGGGGAAAGGGCAAACAACAAATAGCTTTTGTCCTCTTTACTGTTCGACAATAGTCCATCTGGTGTTGATGGACCATCCCTGTTGGGCAAGACGTTAACACCTTCTGTTGGAGACCAGCACTTTACACTAGTTCTTGTCTTTCTCCTGTCTGGTGATTTATACAGTCACAGAAGCTCACAATACAATTGTTCAAAGATTACTTTACAATATGGTCTACAGATGTTATAAGTGAGATTAATGCATGCAGCAACTCACAAGCAGCCAAAATCCAAACACTAAACACATTCTTATAATCCTAATACCCATTTTAACAATGCTATCACACAGGAGAGCAGGACTGATTCCAGCTCTGCATTTGTCAGTGTTCAGTTGAGACATGGTGACGTTGGCATGAGCTGGCACCTGGTCTGCCAGCATCACACCCCATCCACCTCCAGATCAGGTCACCGAGAGCTTCAAAGGATAAGAATTCTAATACCCCAGTGTGGGGCAAGTGTGCCTTGTCCCTTCTTGGGGTGGGGTAATTACTGCCCTGCGGTTGTGTCATTACGACCACCCCTTGTCTTGGGGTGTGTGGATTAATGGTAAAAGTCAATATGGCCAGTCTCTCTCTCTCAAGGTTGTGTGAATCAAAGGCCAGAGTCAATATGTTATTACCTTGTACCTTATAGTTCGAACAAAACATCTTCATCCATTATCCTGTCATTCCATCCTTATCTTTAGGAGGGGTCCATGTATTCTTGTCCCATCCCCTCTGCAATGTCTTTATGTATTTACTTAAGAGGTCTGTGTGTTCTTGTACCATAGAATCATAGACTATCAGGGTTGGAAGGGACCTCAGGAGGTCATCTAGTCCCACCCTCTGCTCAAAGCAGGACCAACCTCAACTAAATCATCCCAGCCAGGGCTTTGTCAAGCCTGACCTTAAAAACCTCTAAGGAAGGAGATTCCACTACCTCCCTAGGAAACACATTCCAGCGCTTCACCACCCTCCTAGTGAAATAGTGTTTCCTAATATCCAACCTAGACCTCCCCCACTGCAACTTGAGACCATTGCTCCTTGTTCTGTCATCTGCCACCACTGAGAACAGTCACGTTTATTGCTGATGACGCAAGGTGTTAATGCCCTGGCACAAAGGTACACCAACAAGTATGCCCGTGACAATGAACCAGCTCAGTCAGTGGTGGGACTTTGCACTGCCCCCTAGACCAGGCGAAGGGTTAATAATGCAAGATATCCCAACATTAACAGACTGAGACAAACAATCTGGGATGAACAACGTACATATTACCTTACGTGTTCTATGACACATTTGTTACCTTCCCTTGTACTTTTACTCCTGATATTTCAGACAAAATAGCCCTATTCACCACTTTCGTCAAACCATTTTATCACGTGCTCAGTTGGCGTGTTCTTGTGCTGGCCTGCCGGAATGTGTTTATATATCCAGTGGTGTTAGCACGTAGGCTTGTTTGTTAGCCTGGGGTAGAATTTTGGGGTTGATTTTTTGATACTTTTATATCTTATACTAACACGTGTGAAGAACAATGAACAAAGACACTGTGTGTTGCATTTCCCACAACCAGATGGGGGCTTTCAGTACAATGAGAAAAGATATGGGACCGATGGCAGGTAGATGCATTGGTGGTATAGTGGTGAGCTTAGCTGCCTTCTGAGCAGTTGGCTGAGATTTGAGTCCTCGCCAATGGATTTGGGACAATCTCTACTCATTGATATTTTTTGCTTTCCACCACCAAATCTCTGTACAACTTTTCATGAGTGATGCACCCGAGTACTCGTATTCTAATATCTAAACTGTATTGTTAAATCTATTCACCTACATTTGGGTTATTGCTGATTATGCACTATATATATCTTATGACTTTAAAAACAAATTTTGTATTTGTGGATAATCTAAGCACTCTATCCAGATGTACAGATGCTCTTTTCCCAACCTTTGTATCCAATCATTTTTTTAACATTAGCTTTAATAACATTTTTAAATATGCGTATACACTGGAAACTGCCTGGCTTTTCTGTCAAGGCAAGGTCAAGCAACCAGTTGAGAGGTATGGGGGATACTGGGGGGAAAGTATAAAACACTAAAAGATCAAAGAAATGCCTGTCCCTGACTGTAGCACCCTCACTCCTTCCCTCTCCCATGGGGCACAAAAGGGGTGGGATGAAGACCCCAGACCCATGATCCCCCAAACAGACCATGACCATAAATGGCAAGGGGTGGCACTGTGGGTGTGCATTGCAGGTATATTTGGGCCTGCTAAGAAGAAGGAAGTGAGAATGGGGAATAGGGCCATAGGAAAGGCTCTGCGGTATCAGAGCTGGGAAGAGAGACATGGTATAAGTGATCTGTGGTGTCAGAGCTGGGAAGGAAACAGTGGGAACCAAGACTCTGCGGCGTCAGAGTTATGGGATACATATGCCTGCTGGAAACTAACCTCAATAAACATCGCATTGCCTGTGCTTTGGACTTCCGTTTTTTTGCGTTCTGTCCACGTGACAAGAGCCAGGGGAGGGAGTGAAGGGAAAGCCCTCTAACAAGTGCGTTGTAGCAATGCCAACAGTACTGGTGCTGAGTTTGTTTACCAGTCACTGGCTTCCAGGCAAGCATCTGCTTTTGACAGAGCCTGACTGTTGGTTGTAGCATAACTTCTGCTGACATTTGTTCAGGCCTCAGGCCCTGCACCAGGTTCATGCTTCAGGCTTTCTCTGTCTACTGCAATAAGCAAGTCACAGATCTTCCAAACTCAGGCTGGAAATTCCCTCCAGCCTGGAACCACCTCCCCTGTTGTTCAGTTTGTTCTCTAGTCGTGTTTCTAGGTGTTGAGTTGCGCGGGGAGTGAGGACGAAGGATGACGTCACTTCCCACTGTTATAGCTTCTTCCAGCTTGCTCGAAAGATCCTTTGCTAAGAGGTGAGTCAAACAGCCTCCATTGTGTAGGTGCTCTCTGTGAGCGGTTCCTGGGTAATACTTATGAGTGTGTATATTCCCCTTAACGGACCATTAGCAGTTTCCAGCTGCCCCACTGTTGTACCTGAAAGGCTGGATGTGGGTGTTTCCAACTTTACAACATATTTCAGTAACATACACACAGCAAAACTTCATAACTTCACTTACAATGACAGCGCATACATTCCAACAGGATATTAATGTTCTACAGATTCAGACTTTTAAAATGATACCTCACAAGGCAAAATGTACAAGTACAAAATGTATCATAATGATATGAAAGTGGTGAATATGGCGGTGCCAGGGTGTTGCTTTGGGGTATAGAGTGTCACACCAGCTTTATAGGGGCTGGGGGCAGTCAGGGTATAGCTGGATGCCACTGTGTACCCAGGGTCTCTGGGGCAGGGCTGTCAGGATATAGCTGGATGTCACTGAGTATCCAGAGTGTCTAGGGGTGCAGTTGGAGTAATTCTGGATGTCGCTGGGTACCCAGGGATCCTTGGGGGAGCAGTCTGGGTAATCCTGGGTACCCAGGGTCTCTGAGGCTGAGTTGGGGGTAAAGCTTCATGTCAGTGGGTACCCAGGATCTCTGGGCGGGAAACTGGGGTATAGTTGGGTTACCAAGAGTGTCAGGGGGCAGTCAGAGTATAGCTGGGTGTCACTGGGTACTCAGGGTCTCTGAGGGGGCAGATAGGGTATAGGTGGGTGTTGTAGGCCTGAGACCTGAGACCTCATCAACTGATCCTACCCCTCTCCCCATATTAAATCATCCTTGGGTGAGACTCACGGAGTTCACCACTAGAATTGAAAAAAGGCATGTTCTGCTGCTGATAAAGCACCCCTAGCTCACGAGTGTCCCTTGTGAGAGTTATACCCATCCAGTGGTAATGACGCTGGGAAATTAGGGAGGATACAGAACAAATGGGAAGATAAGCTCTGACCAGCGTTTTATGCTGACCATCTGCACTGACAGGGAAGGTCACAATTAAGTTACAACTGGGGCATGAACGGTAAAATGTAAAGCGCTTGGGCAGGAAGGAGGACACATAGGTGTCAATGCGTAACTGATTGCCATGTTTGTTATTTAGGAGTTGGGGATCATGTGATAGAGTTAGTACATTTGAAGGAGGGAGCGAGTTTTGCCTACCTAATGTAAATGACAAACAATGCTCGCCGGGAACCGTTTCCGAGCTGCAGTTCAACATCCTGCTGCTGGAACTCTAACCCCTGCCGTGACGTGCAGAGGCATTACTGGGAACCCGCCGATGAATGAATCCTGACTGGCCAGCGGGTGAAATTTGTCTGCACACTGGGAGTGGTGAGCATAAGAGTTTAGCTTGTTATTTGTGTTCTGTGTGTGTTGCTAATAAATAGATGGTTAGACCTGTGTAAGGCTGTGTGTAAACTGTGTAAGGCTCTTTGGCTGGGAAAAGGTTCCGCAGACCCACAGAGCCCCCAGGGAAAGGGCAGGCACTTACATTGACCAGGTTTCTTCCTGAACTCCATGGGTAGGGAAAGGAGCCTTACACCCTGAGCCCTCGGAAGGGAAAGGGTGGGGGTGCCTAACTTGATTGGGTCACGCCTTGAGCCCTTGGTAGGGTATGGGCGGGCTGCCTTAAACTGAGCAGGTAAGAGTGTCATTGGGTATCCAACGTCTCTGGGGGGCAGTCGGGTGTAGCTGGGTGTCACTGGGTACTGGGTTTCGAGGGGGCAGGGAGGGTGTAGCTGGGTGTCACTGGGTACCTGGGGTCTCTGGGGGGAAGTTGGGGTGTAACTGGGTGTCACTGCATACCCGGGGTCTCTGGGGGGCAGTCAGGATTTAGCTGGGTGCCACTGGGTACCTGGGGTCTCTGGGGGGCAGTCAGGTGTAGCTGGGTATCACTGAGTACCTGGGGTCTCTGGGGGGCAGTCGGAATGTAGCTGGGTATCACTGGGTACCCGGGGTCTCTGGGGGCAGCGAGGATGTAGCTGGGTGTCATTGGGTACCCGGAGTTTCTGGGGGGCAATCAGGGTGTAGCTGGGTATCACTGGGTACTTGGGGTCTCTGGGGGGCAGTTGGGGTGTAGCTGGGTGTCACTGGGTACCCGGGGCCTCTGGGGGGCAGTTGGGATGTAGCTGGGTGTCACTGGGTAGCCGGGGTCTCTGGGGGCAGGGAGGGTGTTGCTGGGTGTCACTGGGTACCCAGAGTTTCTGGGGGGCAGTCAGGGTGTAGCTGGGTGTCACTGGGTACCTGGGGTCTCTGGGGGGCAGTTGGGATGTAGCTGGGTGTCACTGGGTACCCGGGGTCTCTGGGGGCAGGGAGGGTGTTGCTGGGTGTCACTGGGTACCTGGGGTTTCTGGGGGGCAGGGAGAGTGTAGCTGGGTGTCACTGGGTACCCGGGGTCTCTGAGGGCAGGGACGGTGTAGCTGGGTGTCACTGGGTACACAAAATCTCTTTGGGGGGCAATTGGGGCAAAGCTGGGGAGGTGACAGTCAGTGGGTCGAACAGCCACTGCTGGGTCTGTGCAAGGAGCTGCATGCTGGGGGAAGCCGCTCTCGTTCTCAGAGGCGTGATGCTGTTGGGCTCCTTGGCTCATGTTTTTTTTCCGATGCCTTGCACAGCACAGCACCCGGGAGTTGGTACCTTGTCTCTAAGGCCATGGTCCCTAAACTTTCAGGGTCACATACACCCTTATCCTGTCTGTGTCCCCCCCCGACCTAGGCCTGGGTGACTAGGTACCTGGGGTCTCCCCCCACTGCATCCCCCCAAAACTTTCCTCCACGCCCACCTAGGGAGGGGTGCTCCAGATTGGGAACTGCCTCCCTAGAGGGAGCATGCCCCACAGTTTGGGGACCTCTGCTAAGGAAAGAAATCCCCTGCGCCTGCCTGTCTTGCTGCACAGGCTGCTGTTCTCAGCCTATTTGGCGTGGAATTCTACTGCCCCTTGGTGTCAGCAAGGGGATTCTAATGTTTGCATCAAAGTGCAATTCCAGGACATTCTGAACATCATAGAATAGGGCTGGGGGGCGAGTGGGGGTGTCTCTCAGTCTCTCCTGGTGAAGCTGTCCCACTTTGTATAAAGAATTATTTCTTCATTGGAGGAGGGGCTTGAAGCTGGGTATCCCACCCAAGTGCCCTGCCCACTGGGCTACTGAGTCAATCTCTCTGCTTGCCCTGGGATTTTCAATTATTTATACAGAGTGGAACAGCCCAGAACAGTTAAGCTGCTGGTGGCCACAGATCTGCCCTGGAAAGGGAGATCTGGGTTCACCTTCCTACTCGGAATCTGTGTCTCGCCATTCTGGAAGAGTGCGCCAGGCAGTGCTCCCCTGGGCCGCCAGCCAGGCAGCTCCAGAACTGCCAGCCTCATCGCCCAGCCAGGGGAGGCGGGCTCTGAGCACACCTGCTGCGTTAGGCCTCGCAGACAAGGCAGGCGGGGGATCACTGAGTCTAAGAAACCTACAGGGCCTAGGCATTAGCCAGGGCCCAGGAAGAGAGCAGCACGTGGCTTCAGGCAGCTTGGGCACAGCACTGGTGGAAATGTAGGGCTAGCTTCACAAAGGGACTTAGGTGCCTAGCTGCCACTTTTGGCACTTAAATCCCCAACTCCCAACTCAGCTGCTGCTGAACCCGCCAGTGCTCAGCCCTGGGGGGGCGCGAGATCAGCCACTCCTTGGGAAGGGGACAAAGTGGAAACTGAAGCTGTCAGTGACCGGCACAGCCAAGAGCAGGGGCACTGGTACCCTGGTCCTCCCAGAGCCAGGCCAACTCCTGAAGGAGAGGAGAGGGCTCCACGGGGACATATATGCGCTGCCAGGCCCTTTCCTTAGGGACATTCTGGTTCTGCCCTTGTGAGAGGCCCCTGGCCCGAGTCTTCCCTCTGCCTGCAACGGCAAAAGGATTCAAACAGGGGTGCATTTTGGTGTGTGTGCGGGGGGCTCCCTCAGTCTCGCCTATTGAAGCTGTTGTATGAAGGATAAATATAGAAAGAGTCAGTGGATCAAGGGGCCGGATCCACCACATCCCAGCTGTGTGCACTGACCACCCGGCTACAGAGTTATTCTCTCTTTCCTGTCTTTCTTTCTGGACCAAGACTTCTGGGGATCTTCCATTAGCCAGCTTAGGTGGGGAGCCCCCTCCTGTGGTGGCTTTTGTGATTTCCATTCTAAGGTGCCCATCTGCTTCCCTTCATTGGTCAGGGTGGCTGAGTGCCTAACTCAGATTTTGTGAATCCCAGGGATTTTCTAGGCACCTAAAAGTTAGCACTGCAAGGCCTGAGTCCCTGTGTGAATCTGGGGTGATCATCCTCCAGCTGAATGGGGATTTTGAGAATCTCATTGATACCTAAATGGTGGGCTGAGGCACCTTGGTTAAAGTTGTACAGGACTTTGCTAGCAGAGGTAGAAAATGAACCTCAGTAGAGGAGGGATAGGTCAGTGGTTTGTGCATTGGCCAGCAAGCCCTAGGCTTGCAAGTTCAATCCCTGAGGGGGCCATTTAGGGTTCTGGGGCAAAAATCTATATGGGGATTAGTCCTGCTTTGAGTAGAGGCTTGGACTAGATACCTCCTGAGATCCCTTCCAACCCTGATATTCTATTGTAGGGATTTCACTGCAAGACCACCTTTCCTCTCCAGGTACGTGAGTGAGTGAGCCAAGCTAGCTGAGTGTAAAAATCTGCACACGAAACATTTGCTAAATTAGAAACTGGGTTTCAGTTTAGTCTGTTCTTTCCCCTTTTTCCTCTATGTTTGGGAACATTCATACGAGCAGCTTTAAATGACCCACAGGCAAGGTTCAGTCTATACAGACAATCAAAAGGCAGAGCAGGTATGATACAAACGGAAGAGAAAAATCACATGAACCCCACAACCCAACTGGCTTGTCTACTGTGTGGGTCTGTGTATCTCTGCAGTGCTTCCAAGTGTGTGTTTGTATGCATCTGTCATATACAATATGTGTGTGTAAGTAAATGTGGGGGTGGGCAAATTGCATCATCAGTGATTTTGTGTGTTCCTGCCGTGCTTTTTGTTTGTGTGTGATTGTACCTCCAATAATTGTGCAGGTGTGTGTTTGTAGCTCTTCAGGAGTGTTGATTTGTTCCCCTGCAGTGGGTTTGTGAAGGTAGCTGCAGTGTACGAGGTTTTGCTTGCAGCAGTGTCACTTTGCAGTGTTTTTGCACACTGATGGATATGTGCAGCTGGACAAACAGATGTGAGCTGCCCATAAACAAACCTAGGGGAGTGAGGTTCTGGACCAGCCTCCCAAAAGTAGTTGTTGGAGACAGAGCAGCACAAATTTAGGAGTGTGATGGTAGGATGGGTACTTGTGATGATGGGAGGCAGGGTGCACTTCTGGTTTGTCTTATGTTCCTGAAAGCTCAGGCTACAGAGTTGCAGCCGGCCACTGGCAGAGGTCAGGAAGGGAAGGGTTTTTTAAATCTCTTTGCTCTGAAGCATCAGGGATGGTCATGGCTGGAGATGGGACACTGGACTGGGTGGGCCAGGCATGGAGCATTCTTTCTCTCCGGTGCTTGGCTGGGCTGGTTCTTGCTCACATGCTCAGGGTCTCACTGATTGTCAGATGTGGGACTGGGAAGGAATTTTCTCCCAGGTCATATTGGTCAGGATCTGGAGGGGCGGTTCACCTTCCTTGGCAGCCTGCGAGTGGGGTCACTTGGTAGGATTATCAGGGTGTATCTCCTTTAATAATTCTCTGCCATCGCAGGGACCTGGGGCACTGGGGCATGCCAGTCCCTCCTATTCGCTGCCTGGGGCACAGCACAGTCTAGTCTCCTGTGGGCTGTAATGCTTTAAGCTAATTTGGGTTTTTGGGTAGCCTGTGACCCACTGATGAGCAGACTAGATGATCTGGTTGTTCTTTCTGGCCTTAAACTCTATGGTTATCTCTGCACTGGGACCCCATGAGGGGGAGGGTCCCAGAGCCTGGGCTCCAGCCCAAACCTCAGTGTCTCCACCTCAATTTTACAGCCCTGCAGCCCAACCCCCACCCCACCAGGCCAAGTCAGCTGGCACTGGCCAGCCATGGGGGTTTAATTGCAGGGTAAATAGACCCTGGATATATTAGCAGTGAGTTTGCAGCTACAGGGACGATATATGCTGCTATCCCTGCAGTATGTGTGTAGCTGTCTCTTATTGATGTTAAATGGGCTCTGTACAACGGGTTAATGGATCATCCCTTAATCAGAGGGCCAGTTCCAGGTGTGCCTCTCACCTGTCCCCTATATAAAGATTCACAGGGGAGTGCTGCTCTGAATAGCTTGGTGCTAGTAGTCAGGTGTCTAAGTGTGTGGTGTGTCACAGTGGCTGCTGGTCCTTTGGCTTGCCTCCTTTGCCATGGCTTTGCCTTTTGGCATTTGGCCTATATTCATAGGCTTTATCTGGGTAGCAGAAGGTAAGGGAAAATTCTACCTCTTCCATAAAGCTGTTGGCTTTTTCCTGTGTCACCATTAACAGCTTCTGCTCTTGTGCAATTGAGGGTAGCTCTAGGGGACATGAGAAGCTCCAGAGTGTGTTTAAGGCTCTGCTTAAGCAGCCCCTGAGCTGTAAACCTGTAACTTCTGTATATAATGTTTGGAACCTCAGTGCTTTCTGCCTCTGTAAACAAGTAATGGATTAGCAAGGAGTGGGGGAAGAGCACACCTCCACAGTAGAGTTTGCTAAATGGCTTGGAGATGCACTGGTGTTTCTCTGGATCAGAGTAAATGTCAACTGAGAACTCCCATGTTGGTGCTGGGGCTACTCCAAAAGCTCTGAGTCTAATGGAGATGGGATCAGGAGTGGCTTTCTGCTAATGAAGTGACTCTCTCTACGGGGGTAGAGTTCTCAGCTTGCCCACTTAAACTGATGGGGAAGCTTAATTAGAGAAGCTGCTGGGCTTTATGGTGCAGTTTAGGGCTGCATGTCTGGGTCTGTGGCTTTAATTAAGGATGGTCTCTAACTTCACTCTTGGCTTTGCATAAAGAGTAAGATGACAGGGTGGCTTCCTTTTCAAAGGATCACATTCAATAGCTGATAGTATTAATAGAAGATCAGTACTATAGTGGAAGCTTTAGTCTTACTAGTGATCTCATCCCCCTCCTATTTTTGCAAGCTTGGCTCTATTGATTTTTTGCTAGGGCTTGGTTAAAGGAAACCACCTAGCTTCTTGAGCCAGGAAGCTGTTAAATGTCTCTAGCTAAAGCTATGGCTCTCTTAGCTCTCAACAGGTGGTGTATCTGCCGTGCTCCAAATGGGAGCTCTGAGGAATACTAGCCAGAGAGCAATAGCTGTACCACTTTAAACATCAGGGCTCTGGTCTTTTAAAGACTTTATAAGGGTGGGATCCATGGAGGGACTTGGGTACTGCAGTGCTGAGTGTAACCTGTGGGCAGCCTAGAGTTTACTTCATTGTCCTTCTGCTTAAAAGCCCAACTCCCATGGAAAAGCACCTGGAGACCCAGAAGTCAATCTAAGGACTTTCAGCAAGGATTGCACAGGGTCAAACTTCCTACATTCAAGTCCCAACTCCCTTCCTCCTTCCCCCCATTAAGTACCAATTTTACAAAATATGATAAACAAATAACATGGCTATTTTATAAGCAACATACTTTAACTTCTGTTTAGACTGAATTTGTTTTCTAACTCAGTAAAAAGAGACTCTATACTACCAAAAGCTTAGGTTGAGTTCACCTGAGTCTTAGTCTTTGATCACTAAATGTATAGATTCTGCTGAGTCAAAAGCAACATCTTCCTTGCATTTGCTTGTAGAAATTCTCAGCTGGAAGTCATGCAGACTCCTCCTCTGAAATCACTCTGAGCTAGTCAGCTGCTAACTGATTAACCAGCCACCTAGTTAATGATGTAGATTTTAAATTAAAACTTGCATGCAATATCTAATGTCAAAATAAATGACCCTTTCCCCACCCTCTCATTTAAATAAGAGGCAAGCTGGTGAATTGTACTTGTTGAGACCATTTAACTAAAACAGTTTGGCTAAAATCAGTCTTTCCTAGTATACAATTAAAATGAGGGAAAGCTTTCTGTAATGAACACTGCTAGGGCTTCCCTTGGGGAAGAGCTAACAATATCATTTAGCCTACTGCAAAGTGCTTCAGAGTTCAGGACAGCCCATGTCCTGCTGCTGGGCTCAGCTTCTCCCAGCCTATGCTAGGCACATGGCTGTTGGCAAAGCAGCTACCATGAGGGCGAGCAGACCCCAACAGCAAACATACTGGTGTACCCAAAACTACCATCCCCAATTCTGGAAACTTCTGAATGTGGTGAGTTCATTGTGCCTCTGCCTAGAAACAATGAACTGGCTGAACTCCTTCCTATCTCCCCCCCACCCCCCTGTCATAGAGGTCTCAAAGAGACAGCTCCCTATTAGGCCTGTGGGCTAAAGACCACTTAGGAAATCAAGGAACAACAAGGATCCACAAAGCCAAGAGAAGAGCCCAAGCTCTCTGGGTGATCTCTGGGGAGAGGTGGCTAAGAAGGGGCTCCACAAAGGCCAGCCCACTAGGTAGGGTGCTGCCTAAGCTAGCCAATGAGATGCTGATTACAGTGGTGCATGGTTCTGCATGAACATGGAGTCAGGTGGGCTTGGTCCTCACACAGCATGAGAGGTGTAGTGTGCCCCTATCTACCCTAACTCTTAGCCCAGGGGCTAGAGCCTTCTCTTGGCATGTGGGAGACCCAGGTTCAGTTCCCCCTTTGATGGTGGGACAGGAAAGCACCCTCTCTACTAAGCTGTGGAATGTCCCTCAGTCTCTCCTGTTGAATCGGTTTCGTCCTGGGAAACAAGAGTGACTGGAGAAGGAGACTGAGACTGGGCCTGGGGTCTCCTAAGTAGGCACCCTAACCAGCAGCTTGGCCTGGGGGTGGGGAGGCAGCTGAGCCTGGCTCTGGGGGTGCTTGGTGGGGGGGAGCTGGGATAACCTCCCTGAAAGGGGGGGGTTCACACACTGATCATGTAGGATTTGAACAAGGGCCTCATTTTCCTCCTCCATTGGCTAGAACTTGAATGGGGCTGGATCCAGTAAGCCACCTCTGAGCATGCCTTGCATGTGACGCCTGTCTTCCCCTGGCTTGTGAATTGCTCTAAGGTTTAGGTGCCCACATGCCTAGAGAGACAGGAGGCAGCTGTGCATGATTTGCCCTGAGGCAGAAACATGGGAGCTGAGGCCCTTATAGGGTTTGGCAGGAGTTTTGGGGATTATAGCGGTACCAAACTTGGGACTGAAGCACCTAAGGCTGGGCATTGAGATGCCCAAGTAGCCTTGTGAATCTGGGCCTAAACATCTGTCTCTTGACCAGCTGCCAACTTGCCTCTTGCTTATGACCTTGGTCATGCTGCTTAAGCTTGCTGTGCCTCCATCTCCCTAATGATGCTGAAAATGACTAGTGCTTGGGGCAATGGTAGATCCTAAAGGGGCTTTAGGAAGTGACTGAACATAAGGAGGAAGAAGCTTTGACTCTCTGGTGTAAAATGCCCTGCAATTGCCAAGGATTTCCCTTGGTAGTGCCACCATCTCAAAGGACCCAATTTGAGACTGCCTAGTGCTCTGAACCAGGCCTGACTTGGAGTGGGTGGGTGATCAGCACTCCAAATAGCTGCCCCCCTCAGATCAGGCACCCATGATCCCAAGTCACTCCTAAAACTGCAATTGGAGTGGTGGTGAGTGGGTTAGATGCTGCTTGGGGTGGAATGGATGTGAAATCATCTTGATGGTTGTCTCTGATCTACCCCAAGGCTGGAGTGGGAGTGAAATCTCCAATCACTTATTTAATCTCCCTCCTTCTAGCTCTCCCTACAGGAGGCCTTGGCAACTCCCTTCAGCTCAGAAATCCTCAGCAACATGCTATTGGTATGGCTGGGAATCCACCTGACAGTGATGAGATCCTCAACATTAACCAAGGTAGGAAATCCCCTTGTGCTTTGAGGCATTTGTGTCTGCAGATCCCTCTGAAATCCATATGTGCTGGAAGCTCTGATTTGCTGGGACCTGTTCTGCTGGGGTGTCCATGTCTCTCTGACCAGGAATGCCAGCTTCACACCAGCCAGTATATGCCCTGTACACTTGGGCAGGCTCCCTGCCTCAGCTGGGGCTCTGCTGAGTGTGGTTTATCCCAGCAAGTCTCTAGTGTCTTGGTGTGGTATGGTGCACCCAAGTCTGGGAAGCCTGAGAACCACTCTGCCCAGCCCATCTCAGGCTCGGATTAGGTGGCCCAGTTAGTGCACAAACCTTCTGACGTCGAGCACCAGCAAGAGCTGCTATGCTTTCCACACCCATCCCACTCCCCTCCAGACTTGGGAGTGGGCAATCGGATGCTGTGACAACACAAGCCATGAGAACAGTGGCCAAAAGAACATCAAACCCAATCTCCCATGTGGGGGCAAGGGCAAGAGTGTGTTGGGTGGGGGAGGAGGGGAGAGTGAGTGGCAGTAACTGCAGCTGTCCACTGCCCACGCTTCAATAGCTGTTTGGATGCCAAGAAGCAGGTCTATGTGACTCCTAACAAACTGGCTGGGTGGAGCTTCCTGTCATCAGGATGCAGGGAATATTCTGACTCTGGGCTGGCTGCTCACCTGGTGATGTAAGCAGGTGAGGTACCTTCCCCCTGAGGCATCAGGTGATTCAAATGATGGGGATTCTCCTACTTCCAGAGCTCATTCCTCCAGAAGCACCAGGGAGCAGCTTCCTGCTGGAGGGAGACATCGTCAAGGTGGTAAGTGACCCTCCAGGGGGCGAGGGGTAAATCCATTTGGAGAAGGGGTGGTTAACAAGGCAGGGTCATTGAGGCCATATCTGTTGGCAGATCTCGCACCCTGAGCAGGGTGCTGCTGGCAGAACTGGGTCAAGGACTGAGAGCCCTACTCGTGTTCCCAACTGTAGGTCCATGCATTTGCTACAGCAGCGGTCAAGCAAGATGCATGCCCTGCCCTGGGGAGAAGGGAAGCACAGAGTAGTCGTCAGCAGGGGCACAGACAGCCCTCTCAACTAGCTTAGTGTCTTGGCTTTCCTTTGCCACCACCACAGCTAGTGAGGTTTTAAAAGAGAACTAACTCAACGAGAAACTAGTTCCACTGATGCAGAGAGAACTTACCCACTTACCTATTGTTTGCAGAGGGCCTGAACAGCCCCACTTGTTTAATGAGTGCTAAATCAGCTATCGTGGTGTGACTTAGATATCAGCATTCACTATCTTCACTGCTCAGGGCACGTAAGAGAAGCAATACTGATGCTGGTGTTACAAAGCGCGGGGAGAATGACTCCTGGAGAGGTGGATGTGTCTGCTGTGCAGGGGGGTGACTGTTCATTTTTCTGTTTGGGAGGTGGGGGCGGGGTTGGCTTCCAAAAGTCTGGGCATGGGGCTCCTCTGAGCCCTGCAGTGGTCCTGGTAGAAGATGAATTGACATGAAATTATATCAAACGATGAAGGAGGAATATAAAAAACACAAGCATGTAGGGATGAAATTAAGAAGATCAAAGCAACTAACAAGGGGCATAAGGGTAACAAGAACATTTTACAAATACATTAGAAGCAAGAGGAAGACCAAGGACCAGGTGGTAAACAGATGCCTCAAGGAGGATAATACCAAAAATGCTGCATTGGCCAAAATGTTAAATGTGTTTTCACCCAAAAAAACTAGCAGTAATTGGATTACTAACATGGCAAACATAGAATATCAGGGTTGGAAGGGACCTCAGGAGGTATCTAGTCCAATCCCCTGCTCAAAGCAGGACCAATCCTAACTATTTTTTTGCCGTCAAGGATTGAACTTGCAATCCTGGGTTTAGTAGCTCAATACTCAAACCACTGAGCTATCCCCCCCAAACATCAGTGTAAATGGGGTAGAATCTGAGTCTAACATGGGGGACAAGTTAAGAATTACTTAAGCCAGGTCTACATTACAGACCTCGATCAGTAGAACTATGGCATTCAGAGGTGTGAAATCCCCCCTGGAGACATTTCTCTGAGCAGCTCTCCTGTCAGTGTAGTAGCATCTTCAGTAAAGTGGCACAGCTGCATCTGTGCTCCTGGACAAGCCCCAAAACAAGCTGGCTGTCTTGCATCCTAGAATACTTAAAGAATTGGCTGAAGAGACGAGTCATTAACGCTTATCTGAGAACTCAAGGAGACTGGAGAGATTCCCAGAGGATTTTAAAAGGGGGCAGATATTGTGCCCATCTACAAAAGAATGACAACGCATGGGATTGCAGACCAGTTAGCTTAACTTTGGTATGCAGAAAGATAATGGAGCAAATTTTCCTCTAGGTGCTTGCAAACCGGCTAAGTGATAAGTCAGCATGGATCTGTCAAGAACAAATCCGTCGAAGGATTTTAGGTGTTCTTGACAGGATAAGAAGCCTTGTGAATAGGGATAAGCAGTAATGTGATACATCTTGACTTTAGTAAGGCTTTTGACATGGTCTTGCATGGCCTTCCTGTAAACAAAAGCAATTTAGCCTAGACAAACCTACCATTAAGCACTGGCTGGACAAGTGCACTCAATGGTTCAGAGACCAGCTGGAAGGGCATATTGAGTGGAATTCTGAAGGGATCTGTCCTGGCTTTGTCTAATCAACATTTTAATAAATGATGCCATGGAGAGTACACTTAATTTGTGGTGGATACCACACTGAGGGGGGTTGCAAGCACTTTGGAGGACAGGATTAGAATTCAAAATAATCTTGCAAAACGCCTGAAAGAAATAGGATGAAACAGTAACAAAGAAGGAATGAATTGCCCCAAATACAAATGGAAAATGCCTGCCTAGGAAGTACTACAGCAGAAAAGGCTCGGAGTTAGTGGATCTCAAACTTAATGAGTCATGAATGTTTGTGTTGCTTTGTGCAGCAGTATTACATCATTCTGGGATGTATTGGCAGAATTGCTGTAAGCAAGACATAAGTAGCTTTCCACTTTCCACAGCACTAAGTAGGACCCTACCAAATTCATGGTTCATTTTGGTCAATTTCAGTCATAGGATTTTAAAATGGGAAATGTCATGATTTCTGCTATTTAAATCTCAAATTTCAGTGTAACTGTAGGGATCCTGTCCAAAAAAGGAGCTGTGGGGTGGTCACAAGATGGGGAGGGGGGTGTTACGGTACTGCTATCCTTACTTCTGCACTGCAGCTGGTGGCAGCACTGCCTTTAGAGCTGGGCAGCTGGAGAGCAGTGTGCTGCTGTCTGGGAGCCCAGCTCTGAAGGCCGAGCTGCTGCCAGCAGCAGCACAGAAGTAAGGTTGGCACACTGTGGTATTGCCATCCTTACTTCTGTACTGCTGCTGGTGGGACACTGCCTTCAGAGCTGGGTTCCTGGCCAGTAGCTGCCACTCTCTGGCTGCCCAGCTCTGAAGTCAGTGCAGAAGTAAGGGTTGCAATACTGTGACCACCCCAGCAAAAATAACTTGTGACCCCCTCCCCCCTGCAACTCCCGTTTGGGTCAGGACCGCAATTTGAGAAATGCTGGTCTCACCCATGAAATCTGAATAGCATAGGTTAAAAGCGCACCGAACAGACTCCATGGGGGAAGACCAGACTTCACAGGCCATGATTGTTTTTCATGGTCATGAATTTGATATGGTCCTACTGATAAGGCCTTAGCTGCAGTATTCTGGGCACTACACTCCAGCAAAGATGTGGACAAATTGGAGAGAGTCCCCAGAAGAGCAACAAAAATGAATAAAGATCTAGAACACATGGGTTTATTTCTTCTAGAGAAGACTGAGGGAGACAGGCCTTCAAGTATGTAAAAGGCTCTTATAAAGCGGTAGGCTGATAGTGTTCTCCTTAACACTGAGGATGGGACAAGGGGCTTAAACTGTAGCAAGGGAGACTTAGGAAGTTTGTCCCTAATGTCTAATCTAACTGGCAGGGTAGCTGGCTTGTTCCAGTGTTTACCTAGGGAGATTGTAGAATCTGTCATTGGAGGTTTTTAAGAACAGGTTAAGCTAACACCTGTCACAGGTGGTCTAGATAACATGAGTGCAGGGGACTGGACTGGATTGGCCTATTGAGGTCCCTTCCAACTCTGCGTTTCTGTGACTTTAGGGCTTGCCAATACTTCTCAAGCTGAGCAGAGGGTTTGCTAGAATATCTCCCATGAGATTCTGGCTGAAGCAGTGTTCAGATCCAAGGACTTGATGAAAGCAGCACCTGGTTCAGGTGTCAGCCATGTGAGCTGCATTGCCATGGCTTTATGGGGGAGTGTGTGTGTACATACAATAACCACTTCACAATGCAAGCACAGCAGCATTAGAGGGGGCTCTCACTGCAGAGGACATGAGATTGATTCTTTTTGTGGTTCACTCCATGTCCTTTCCCTCTGTTCCCAGTACAGTATGTGCAGCTTGCAGCAGCTAGTACGCTTAAACTGTATTAAGTGGCAGCCAGTGACTAATCTTGACTGGCTGGTAATAGGTGTTCAGGGAGGAACATAGTACGGGCACACTCAAACTTGGCAGGTTCCTCTAGTCTTGGTGGGACTACTGGTTGGAGAGTCCAATCCTAGGAACACCTGCCCACCTAACTAGCTTTTTTCTCTTCCTCCTGCTCCAGAGCCCGTTCAGAGCGTTTTCGTCTGCAAGCCCAAAATGGCCAAAGAGAAGAGGAACTGTCCAAATTCCCTACATCATCTCCTACAAATATGGTAGGTGGTGTCTAGTGCTCAAAGCCCTTTCCTGGAGGGCACGTTCCACGTCTGAGGTGACCAGCTCTAGCTAGAGACCAACAGGAGAATCCCTGGGGTGCAGGAAGATGCCTATAACAAGCTGTAGTGCCAAAGGCCAACTGCTATGCTGAAAGCCCAGAACAAAGTAACCACCTTGCCTATCTGGCTGGGGTTTCTCTCCCATCCAGCTGTAGGAACACACACTTGGTGCTGCCTGGCCCTCTCTGGGAGGGGTTTCACTAGGGACTAATCACTAACTTATCAGACTTCCTACACCAGTTTGGAGCTGGCTTGTTACCAGTTCCAGAGTGCTCCTGTCCCTCCAGGAACCCTGAGTGTTCCAGCTGGATGCTGGAAGTGGCCACTTGGTGTTTGAGCCACTTGTCCATTTACATGGCATTCTGCTGTCCCTGTCGCCTGACTGGAGTAGCTCCAACTACTAGAGGGAAAGCTGGTAGGGCTGGAGCTCCATGACTCAGATGGGCTGCAGTGATGCAGATGAGTCCTCTGGGTGACGTGACACTGAAGCACCTCTGTTCTCCCCCAGACAAGCCTGGTGTGAAGATCATCAAGGAAGCATTTGCAGACTTCGCAAGGTTCACATGCATCAAATTTGTTCCCTACTCATACCAGAGAGATTTCATCTCCATCATGCCAATGTCTGGGTTAGTATTGAGCCTGAGCAGTAACTGCCTCTGAGGTAGTGCAGTAAAACCTCTCGCTTGCTTTCTGCTCATGCATCCAGGCTTTACCTTATGGTTGTCCCATGCTGCCTAAGCAAACTCCTCTTTGGCTGGTATCAATCAACCCCTCATCTGAAAGTTTGATTCCCCTCCAGTAAAATTCCTGAAGCAAGCCCCAATTCCTCCTAAGAAGCTGGGGAGCAGCACAGAACTCTACTGAAGAGACAGCTAGCAGAAACTCACTGGTGCTGTCCTACAACCCCCTGCTAGCCAGCAGCAAGAACTTCACTGGGCCCTTAAGCACCAAAACATGGGCTCCTCCTACTTGAGCTCTACTAGAAGTTGTAGCCTCTTGACAAGACACTGGAGGGGGAAATGATGCTCCTAGCCAGTGTTAACATCCCTCTTCTCCTAGGTGAGAGCAGCGCATCCAACATGCTGGAAATATTCAAATTCAGCAGGGACTGAACTGGGGGGCTTGGCACTGAAAGCACAGCTGAAGTGACAGGTGCCTGAGCAGTGCCACAGCCCCTCCATAGGTGGATCTTCCAGTATCAGGGGTGATCCCTGCAGTCCTAAGAACTCGAGTCGAATCTCTTCTTCCCAGCACAGGAGCCCTCAGCAGTCTTTCTGCTCATGTAATGCTCCCTCCTCCTAGCCCCCAAGCTCTTGAGCAAAGAGCTTGCCAGCCATGTGACAGAGCAAGGCTGGCAACTCCAGCAGGTACCATGGATGGGGTGGAGGTGGCTCTGTTCCCTGCGTTGGGTCAGCAGAACTGCTACTGAGCTGAATAGCAAAGTTGTCAGATGGGGCAATTTCTCCAATGCCAGGACAGTCTCTAGCTTGGCACTGCCCCTTCTGGCTTGTAGAGATGCTACTAATTCTCAAACTGGACCTGTCTGAAGTCCAGATCCTGCCCTTGGTGGGATTTACACTGGTATAACCAAATCGGGGCAGTTCCTGATGAGTGTGAAAGCTGCATGGATGGGTTAAGTTCTGCAGCCTCCAGCTTTCCTGCCTTAGTCATGTTTCAGGGGCTGCTCTGCATGGCAGGGTGCCCCCTCCTTTCCCCAAACATCTGTCTCTTGTTCACACTAGATGCTTCTCCAGCGTTGGACGCACTGGTGGGATGCAGGTGGTCTCCCTAGCACCTGCTTGCCTCAGAAGGGGGAAAGGGGTGACTCTGCACGAACTCATGCATGTGGTGGGTTTCTGGCATGAGCACTCCAGAGCTGACCGGGACAAGTACATTAGAATCTCCTGGAATGAAATCTTGACTGGTAAGTCCTCCCCTCTGCTGCCTGAGTCTCTCCATTCCAGATGAGCTCTCCTGAAAGCAACTAGTGATTTGGAGAAAGATATTGCAGAACTTGGAAGTAGCTTGTTTCCATTCTGTACCTCCATAGCTGATCAAATGCATTCCTTTGGGGGAAAGCTAAAGGAGTCTCCTCTAAATCTCACTGCTAACAGCCCACATTCCCACTGCTGGACATTGGGGCTCTCCAGTGTAGGATGGTGATATTGCATGTAGAAATAAACTCCAGTTTCATTTGGGTGGGAGTACATGTGCAGAACAAATCCCCAAACCTGGAAACACATGAATAGGAGATGCTGGACTTCGGAGCCTTTCATTAAGAACCAAAGCCACTTTGAATAAGCATAGTCCCTCCTGGTATGTTAGATTGCCCCAATCTGAGTAAAAAAAAATTCATGTCTGCCAATTTAACTGCATCTCACTAGTCTTTTGTGTCTTGAGGGACCAGAAGAGCTGCAATTGGAAGGGCATCAGTTTTGCCTTGCAGTACCCTCTTGTCAAGGTTTCTTTCCCCACTCTGAACTTTAGGGTACAAATGTGGGGACCTGCATGGGCACTTCTAAGCCTAATTACTAGCTTAGCTCTGGTATACTACCACCACCTGGAATTCCAGTGTCTGGGGCACTCTCTATTCCCCCAAAACTTCCCCCTTGTTGCCTTGAGGGACTTCACCAATTCCCTGGTGAACACAGATCCAAACCCCTTGGATCTTAAAACAAAGAGAAAATCAATCAGGTTCTTAAAAAGAAAGCTTTTAATTAAAGAAAGAAAAGGGGAAAAACCGTCTCTGTAAAATCAAGATGGAAAATGCTTTACAGGGTAATCAGACTCCTATAGACCAGAGGAGTCCCCCCAGCCTTAGGTTCAAAGTTACAGCAAACAGAGGTAAAATCCTTCCAGCAAAAAAACCTTTACAAGTTGAGAAAACAAACATAAGACTAACATGCCTTGCCTGGCTAATTACTTACAAGTCTGAAACATGAGAGACTGATTCAGAAAGGTTTGGAGAGCCTGGACTGATGTCCCGTCCCTCTCAGTCCCGAGAGCAAACACCAACCAAAACAAAGAGCACAAACAAACTTCCCTCCACCAAGATTTGAAAGTATCTTGTCCCCTTATTGGTCCTCTGGTCAAGTGTCAGCCAGGTTTACTGAGCTTCTTAACCCTTTACAGGTGAAAAAGGCATTAACCCTTAACTATCTGTTTGACACCTCTGTACAGCAGCAGCACTTGTACAAGTCCCAGTCCATTCTCAATGAGGCTAGGGTACTAGGCTGTGGGAGTAGATCTGTTACACTCCTCTTGCCTTACAGGCTTTGAAATTAACTTCATGAAATCCTGGAACAGCAACATGTTGGTGAACTATGACTATTCCTCAGTCATGCACTATGGCAGGTAAGCACCATGCAAGCACTCAGGTGGAGTCAGGCCAGTGGCAGTGCTCCTGAGGCTGCCAGCTTGTTCTCCATAACTTCAGCTTTCAGTTTGCTCTGAAGGATGCAAGCAGAAACCACTCTTAAATGTGGAAGGAGTGTAAACCAATGCAGTGGTGCCTGCCTGAGCCTGTAGAGAGCCCAAAATAGTTGAGGGGCAAACTGCCCCATTCATCTGAGATGTTAATTCAGGTTCCCAATGACTATAGCAGTGCTAACTATTCCCAGGGGTGGCTCTAGACATTTTGCTGCCCCAAGCACGGGACCATGCCGTGGAGGGAGCTCTACCGGTCACTGGTGCCGTGGCTCCGGTGGACCTCCCGCAGGCATGCCTGTGGATGGGTCCGTTGGTCTTGTGGCTCCACCAGAGCCACGGAACCAGCGGACCCTCCGCAGGCATGCCACCAAAGGCGGCCTGCCTGCCACCCTCCTGGTGACTGACAGAGCGCCCCCAACAGTATGCCACCCCAAGCGTGTGCTTCATGCTGGGCCTGGAGCCGCCCCTGACTATTTCAGTGCTATCAAAGCATATGTCATGTTCTCTCAGCTGTGAGTGGCATGTCACATTAGTGTCACGAATGGGTGGTGCTTGGGAAGGAGCCACCTCTTGATCAGAGCCAGGAAGAGTACTTCCTTCAAGGTACTTCATGACCCTGATCACCATATTTGGGGTCGGGAAGGAAATTTCCTCCAGGGCAGACTGGCAGAGGCCCTGGAGGTTTTTTGCCTTCCTCTGCAGCATGGGTCACTTGCTGGAGGATTCTCTGCACCTTGAGGTCTTTAAACTACAACTTGAGGACTTCAATAACTCAGACATAGGTTAGGGGTTTGTTACAGGAGTGGGTGGATGAGATTCTGTGGCCTGCGTTGTGCAGGAGGTCAGACTAGATGATCATAATGGTCCCTTCTGACCTTAAAGTCTGAGAATAGAAGGAGAATGAGTCTAGACAGATGCTTCTGTCCACCAGACAGAATAGGGAAGCTTCTAACAGCCTCTCCAGTTACCTTGCCTGGTATTCTGAAGCTACCTTTCACCACTACACTCACTGTAGAAGATCACTGCTTCTCCATGAACTACTTGGCCTCCTGACAAATTATTCCTCACTTCTTAATTCTAGGTATGCCTTTAGTATGACTGGCTTGCCCACCATCATACCACTCTCCAATCCTTATGTTGCTCTTGGGCAGAGGTGGAATCTGAGCAGTTCGGACATTGCCAGAGTCAACAAACTATACAAATGTTCTCCAACTCTGAGAGAATCAGGTAGGAAGGAGCTGGGTGCCTTCTGTGCCTAAAGCCCTCCCCTAGGGGAGGGCCATAGTGCATTGTGGGGGCAGTAGCGTTTCAAAGCACTTTGGCACAAATCTTTTGTAAGTGCCTGGGGAGTGGGTTCTCCTGTGGGAACAGCTAGGTTTGGGGAGGTGGTAGGGCCTGAAGGGGAAGGGGTGGTGCAGGATCAGGGCCCACATCAGAATAGGGGTATGGATGCACTCTGGATTAGGGTGGGTAATTAGCTACAGAACAGATGCTACATGAGCCCATCTTATAGAAGTAGTAACATGCACTTGGCATTAGTGTACTGCAGCCATCCTTGGTATGTGGCATAACATGACAGTTGAGACAATGTAGGTACATGAGTGGATCTCTGCTAAACAACTTCTTTCCAGAAAGCCCAACTGAAAGTACTACCCAAGAGAATATAATGGACTTCCTCTCTAATGAGCTGGAACCTTGCCCAACAGAAGGGGAAATCAAAGTATCCACCCCCTCTCTCACTGCAGGAGTCTCCTCTCCAGGAACCAAACCCCCTGAAACAGTCCAATCTGCAAGGAGGCCTTCTAGACAAATGACAAGTGCACCTACAGCATGGACAGAGGAGATCATGGGCAAAACTGCAATGGATGGTGAAGGCCTAAATGTCCCTCTGGCTGAACATCCTATAATGGAGTCGGAGACATTTGAACCTACAAGGATGTCTACCCATGGCATAACATATCTGGAAGCTACTGGGAAGCCCCCTTCACTTCACATGGAAATAGGGACTGTAGGCCCTGAAGGGAAACGTCTGATTCCTACAAGGGAAGCTTCAGTCCTGGGAACTACATCCATTAAAGAGCCTGACTTTACTACAGTAATGGCTCCTCCTGCTTGGCTCTCAGAAGGGACAAGTCACCATAGGAAGGCAGCAGAGGGACTAAGTACTAAAATCCCTACAGATGCTCTTGCAGGGCTTGCATTCCCAGAACTGGTATCTCCTGCAAGAGTAGCCCCGGTGGAGACAGGGAGCACTAGGCCAAGTGATGTGGGAATAGCAGAGACTACAAGCATCCAAGGAAAAGAGCTGGTCTATCACTCTACCTATCTGGTACAGAAGGGGCCCTCTCCAGTATCTGAAGTTGAAGTGGTGACCTTGTCTTCAAACCAAACACAGTCTCTGGAGAGTCAAACTGAGTTGGCCACAGCAGAGATCACCAGCCCCTCGGAGAGTTTAGGGACCTATACAGCACATCTATCTCTGGGACCAACACGCCCTGAGCAAGTACATGCCACAGAAACCCCACATCCAACCAGCACTGAGAAATGGACCAGGAACTTAGCCAGACTGAGTGACAAATACATAACCACCATGGCACTCACCAGGACCAGGTCTGCCCTGACTTGGGAGACTCCCTCTGTAGAAATGGAGACTCGCACTGTGAGTTATGCTACAGAGCGGACTTCTCTGCTACCCCCTGTACAGAACTGGACCAGCAGCCCAACTAAGCAGGGAAACCAGTCTGCAAACAGCCAGGCATACAGCCCAGGGAGTCATGAGCAAAGCACCATTGCCATTCCTACCAGTGGCATTACAGAGAGTGAGCCCACAGAAGTGATGCAACCTACATCATTAACTACCTCCTTTGAGATGGTTCAGAACCACACAATTTACCCAGTGCAAATAAGAGTGCACTGGGCCACAACTAGGCATAAAAAAGGTATAGCCTTGTCTTTATCAGAAATGGAAACCTCCTACAGAGCACCTCTGACAAAAGCTACCACTTCCGTGGAGACCCAAACTGAGCTGGGATTTGTAGAAGGCACAAAAATCAAAGCCAGCTATCAACATGGCTCTCCTAGCCTAACAGAGGGGACTCGCTTTCCAGTGAGCAAAGTGAAAGATGCTGAAAATGCTACAGAAGCAGAGACCCTTCCAGTGGATTGGGGCTCCCAAGCCTCTAAACCAACTGAGATTGGTATGCAAGCAACTAAAACCAACTACAGAAATAAAGAGAGGGTGCACACTAATACATTATTTCCTGTTGGAACATCACCCACAGCAATTGGACCCACATACACAATACCCTCTCTGGAGGCTTCTGAAAACCCAGTAACAAACCCACCCAATGCAGGGCCTGCAGAAGCCACAAGAAGTGAAGCTAGAAACCAAGCTACCTTGTCCACCAAAAGCTCGCCTGAGATGGGGGTACAAGAAGCCAGTAACGCTCCTCCAAACAGAAGGAGAGGACTAACTTATACACCTGCTTCTATGTTAACATCTTCCCCAGCAACTGATCTTAAATTCATGGAACATCCTACAAGGGAAGTGTCAAGCCTGGAAACTCCAGTGGCTCAAGCCAGCAGACCAAGTGAGATGGTAATTACCGGAGTCTCTCCTGCTTGGACTGAAGCTAAAGACCAATTTAGCTCCCCTGCAACAAGGGAGGCAACACTATTTCCAATGAGCAGTGCTACAGAGAAGATGTATTCTCCTCAGATTATCCAGTCTGCCAGCCTACCTGAGATAGAGATAAAGGAACACAGAGTCCCTTCCAGAATGGGAACTGGACTAGTCTCATTTACCCCTCCACAGTCAAGGCCAAGGACTGCACTGGTGCCATCTATAGAAATGGTTGAGCTGACAGTTCCTGAGAAACTGACCCCTGTCCATACTGAACCCACAACTAACCAAGCCCAAACTGATGTAAATACCAGTCTAACCTTAGTGGGTGAGATGCCTTCCTTACAAACTGAGCCCATCAAAGCAGCGTATCCTACAGAGGGACCCTCACTGCTGCAGACTTTGCCACAGATGTTCAGCTCAATTAAACTAAGTCTCAAAACT
Source organism: Chelonoidis abingdonii (assembly GCF_003597395.2). Taxonomy (NCBI): domain Eukaryota; kingdom Metazoa; phylum Chordata; order Testudines; family Testudinidae; genus Chelonoidis; species Chelonoidis abingdonii. The sequence goes on from NC_133770.1 coordinate 152,362,770, forward strand.
TCAAGTAAGCAACAAATGCATGAAGCTGTGCATTACGGGGAAAGCCTGACACCCCTGGAAGGGATCCCTACAGCTTCCATTTCTGCATGTGAGCTGTGCCATTCTACAAATACTCTATCCACTCAAGCTTCTGAGACACCTAAACAGAGATCAGAGGAAGCTAAAGGAAAAACCTTTCCTCTCCTCATGGGATCAACACTGCCTGCTGAAAATGAAACTTCCATGGAAACTTCTGAGAGCCATGCAACTGAGCTACAAACTACAGATGTGTCATTATCTCAACTGCCTCACTCTATCCACATAAAAGGAGCAAGCTTTCCTATGGCCAACCCATTGGAAGCTGTGAACACTCCACTGCTGGGCATGTCTGAGACATCAACCACTCACTCCATTCTCACCTGGGAACCCATAGCCCAAGTAGAGTACAGAAAGCAAATGATGACTCGGTTTTCAAAGACAAGCCCATTGAATGCAGAGCATTTGACCAAAATAGCCTCTTTGGAGGCCACAGCTGAGTCTGGGCTTGTGGAAACTACTGGCACTGGCATGGAAGCTAAAGAACATGGTTCTCCAGCAGAGAGAACCTCCCCTCCACTGAGTGAAGCCCCAGAAGTAACATTCTCTCCAGAGACTTCCACAACCAACTCAGCTGAAATGGGTGTTCAGGAAGCAATAAGCACCCATAGAAAGAGAAGCAGATGGGCCAGTCACACGGCTCACTCCATAGAGAGACTTTCACAGGCTGCAACTGAACCCACATATGTAATGGTCTCTGAGGAACCTGGCAACCCAACAATCAGCCCAGACTATCAGACTGCAGAAGTGGTGAGCACTAATGCTGGAAACCAGCAGAGATTGTCAGTATCCAGCAGCAGAACTGGGATGGGAGCCCAAGAATTCAAAGATGAGCCTAGGAGGAAAGGAAGACCCAGCCCTACACTCCCTTCTGTGGGAAGAAGAGAGATGGCTCCACTTCTAGGGACTCTAAAGAGTAAAGTCATGCTCCTTCAGGGAAGTAGGCTCAGGAAAGGCCTGTTCCCCTTGAAACAAGCTCAACCATTTCTGGGAATGAAGTCTACTGAATCAGTGATGACCACAGAAGAAGCTCCTCTCCTCACAGAGACCTGGCAGCTGCACCAAGCACAGACAGGCCCGAATGTTCCTGCTATTCTTTCCCCAAGAACAGAGCAGGCCACAGGGGCTCATCCTGCTATGGAGGAGACTTCTCTACCCCCTCCACAACTGACTCCTGTCTCCCCTGAGTCAAACAAGCTTATGAGCTACAGAGAAACACATGCCACAAGCCTCCATGGAGAGGAGGCTGCACCAAGTCTCTTCCCTCTAGAGAGAGCTCCCTCAGCAAGAACTGCCAGTCACATCCCCCATCCTCTAAAGCCCTGGGGGAGCAGGACAAGCCACCCAGTTGAAATGGGAGTACAGGAGGCTGAGAGCTATAGAAAGAGAGGTTGTGAGTTCAGGCCTGCTCTCTCTCCTGCCAGGGAGAGAGCACCTGCAGTAACTGAACTGTCTTGTACAATGGTACTGGTTACAAAAGCAATAGAGGATCAAGGGATGGAGATAGAAACACATATGCAAGGAACAGAAAGTAGGGGGCAGCCTGCTGCCCCTACAACAGAGGGAATGGTACCCGTGGACACTGAAACAATAGGAGTGTATACCTTTCCAGAGGCACTTTGGGCTCAACACACTAATGTGACTGAGGTGGTGGGTACAAAAGAAGCCCCAAGTAGCTCCAGAAAAAGGAGCAGAGTAGGAATTCCTAGGCTGACTCCCACTAGAATACCAGCAGCAACTGTGAGCAACTTGGAACCTTCAAAAGTAACATCCACCACAGGGCACCTTGAGACCCAAACCATCAGCCCCACTGAGATGGCAAGGATGAAAATCCCATTCAGCCAAAGGAAAGGTTACTTGACGACAAAAGAAATTAACATGCCACTTCAGTCACTGGCAAATGGCCAATTCCTGGAGGCTGTGCCCAAAACCACTACTCAAGCTGTGCTGGGGCTGCAAGAAGTCCAGAAGAGCCCTAACAAGCAGCGTAGGGTGTCTGTAATGCCCTCTCTAGAGACACCCAAGGTCCCAGTAACACATCCAAACACTGGGACTGCAAATACTACAAGCATTGGTGCTAGTCTCCATGATACCTCACATGTTCTGAGCATATCAACTGATATGCATGTACAAGAAGCCACAAGCGGCCATGGGCCAAGAAAGGGAGGACACCCCTACACTGCCACTTCTGCTGGCACATGGCCTGTAACAAGGGAGTCGGAATATAGAGGGCATCCTACCAAGGAAACCCTTATTCAGGAAACGCAATCCCTCAGCCCACCTGGGAGAGGGGCTACAGAAACCACTTCCATGCAGACCAGAACCCAAAACTTCTTGAACACTGAAGAGGGAACACCCATTGCAGACACTGCTACTGAAGTTGTGCATTCCACCAGGGTGGTGGTGCTTCTGGAGGCTCCTGAAAATAAGACTGTTGGTCTAAGAGAGCTGGCAAAGGAAGAAACTACTAGTTACAGAGAGGAAGGTGGTCTGTCTACTATCCATCCTCTGATTTCAAATACCCTAAGCACTGAAACTGAGCAAGTGCAGTCTACGCAAGTAAATGAGCAGATGCTTCCTGAGAACTGGCCCACCAGTCACCCTGAACAGGGGACAGGCAAAGCCACAACTAATACAGCCCAAACAAGTGGAGAATATACCAGTCTAATCTCAATGGGTGGGGTGCCTTCCCTAGAAGCTGAGACACACTGGTTTGATCTTGCAGAGGGAACCTCACTGCAGCAGGCTTCACCACATCAAACTTTCAGCCCAATTGAATTGCAAATTGGATCTCTAAGCAGCCAAAAAACACCTGCAATGATCCTCCACCAGGAAGAATATGGCCAAACACCAACGTCCACAGAAGGGATGCAACCTGCAAAAATGGAAGTTTTAGAACTACAAGGGCTTTTTACCAAGTCTGTATCCACACAGTCTCCTGAGACCCCAACATCAAGACTAGAGGTCAGTGTCTCTTACAGAAAGAGAGGCAGAGGAAAACCCTCTCTCCTCTCTATAGGAACAACACTGTCTGCCGAAAATGAGACTTACTTGCTATCTTCTACCAAGATAGCACTTGGTACAGAAGCTTTAGCAGGTCAAACCACCAGCCAAACTGAGCTGGGAATTACAGAAGTTTCACTAGCACAACTTCTTGGCTCTCCTACACCTGCAGAGAGAACAAGCTTTCCAGGGGCTGAGGCAACAGAAGCTGTGAAAGTTCCCAGCAACAGTACAGAGACCAGGGAATCAACTCCAACAGCAAGGACTCCATCTGCAGGAACTGAAGTCACAAGACAGTCTTATTCCACTACAGTGAAGGCTACTGAGACCCCTAGCAGCCCAAGTGAGAGGAGGGGGTACACAGCTACAAGTGGCTACAAAAAGAAAAATGGAGAACAAGCCTATACCCATTCTGCTATTGGAAGCATGTCTTCTACAGGAAGTGACCCAACTCATAACAGTCCCTCCCTGTGGCCTTCCTACTACCAAACTGCACTGGCTTCCACAGAGCCTGTGAAGACTCAAATAGAGTCTGGCGCTCCATCTCCTGTTGGAGGAATTCCATTTGGAGAGGTGGAACCTACACATATTGGATCTTCCCTTGAGACCCAAACCCCAAGCACACCGGCAGGGGGCAATGGAGGGAAATACACCTCCATCAGAAGAGAGCATGTAACACCAGTGAGTCACTGGGATCTGGGAAATATCTCTGCCCCAGAACACCACTTGAGTTTATCTGAGAAATGGGCTATCAACACCACCAGACTCGCCAATGGTGAACAGTCAACCCCACAAGCACAGGCTCAGAGAGAGAGAACTACCATCCACTCTGCAGTGGGAGTGATGCCAGTCCCAGGCACTAAAGAAGCACATGGCATAAAAGTGACTCATCTGAAACGGGCTTTTCAAAAGCACCCTGGTGACTTGTTTGCAGTGGACCCAGAGCTCCTACACCTTGTTGGCAAGAGGTCCTTGCCAGATCTAGGGGAAAGCCCAGCCCCGCCCCATGACAGCAATCCAAATCTCAAAGTGATTACTCTGACCCATGGGGGGACACACATGCAGAGTCCCCTGCTCTCAAACTCTCTAGAAAAACTAAGGGCAAAGGTTCTAGAAGCATTCCAAAAGAAACACATCCTGTTGCCAGAGTTTCAAGTGTCCCCAATCACTGGATTATACCCAGCTGCCAAAGAGATCAAGAGTGTTCCTTGGCTTGAGACGAGTGCCGCCGCCGCTGCTGCTCCTGACCATAAGCATAGGCTCTACAGACCTAAAGAGCATCTCTTCTCAGACAGGAAAAAGACAACTAGCCTGACTCCATTCCTGCTTTCTGCTGAAGCAGTGCTGGCAACAGCACCTCCTGCCATGCACAAGCCTATTGCAGCTCCTCTTCCCAAGAGGCAGTCTAGCTCTGGTAAACGTGCCCATCACATCCTACCAGCTCAAAGGGCTACAGTGCAGCCTGCCTGGCAGGTCTGTGACTTTGAAAAGGACTTGTGTAGCTGGCAGCAGAGCGATACTGATGACTTTGACTGGATACTTGCTGGGGAGAGACCTTCTCCTAGATCAGCAATTGGTGGCAACCTCTCTGAAGAAACCCATTCTCCCTCCAGGGGTAAGTTCTGCTATCTCTTGGCAGGTCTCTGAGCAGTGGGGTGGGAGTAACTGCCATGGGACCCAGGAGTGACCTGCTCTCCACAAGGGCTGGTTAAGCAGGTCAAGTACCACAATCTTATCAGCTAGGTCCATGAAGCCAAACACCAGGGGAGTTTCCATTGGGACAAACTAGTGTCCAATGCCATGGCAGCTTTCCCTTCTGGTGACTGGCAGTCTACTCCACAGGAGGAAAGGAGCTATGCCAGACTGAGCATGCTGCCCTCCGATCAGCACTGCTTGGCTGATTGATCACAGGGAAAGTTCCTCTTGCAAGGGAAAGGCCCCTCTTGTATGAGGTCTGGAAGTGCCCAGCCTTGCACTTGGTTTTAGGCCTGGGAGGACCAAAGTAGCTGGTACAACTCAGTCCTAGTCTCTCTGACCTCAGTCCTGTCGTGTGTGTGGTTTTTTTCTTTTTGCAAGGGTGGAAGAGCTGAGCAATGGGAATAGAAGGGACTCTAACAAAACCCTAGAGTCAAGTAACCCAACTATCCTCTGACTCCATTTGGAGAACAGAAGTCTTAAGACCACACAGTAGAAAGCAGGATGTGGAGTCTAACTTCTGAGACTTTCCCAGAGGGCCCCTGGCAAAACTAGGGTAACCAGATGTCCCAATTTTTATAGGAACAGTCCTGATTTTTTGGAGCTTTTTCTTATATAGGCAGCATTACTCTTCCTCCACCCTACCCCCAGTCCCAATCTTTCACACTTGCTATCTGGTCACCCTAGGCAAAACCAGTGAAGATCAGTGACTAGCAGAGTTGGTATTCCATCTCTAAGTTCTGAGGCTTTCATGCATCCTAAAGAAATGCAAGGCATGAACCATCCCCTAACTTCCTTTGCAGCTCACTTAATAGCTAAAACTTAGTATCCCTGGGGAACAAGCAGTGCTAACATGGACAGATGCCCTCTATGGGTGTCCACCTCTCCAAACGGAATGGGACTTCTACAGTATCCATATACTCAACCCACCACAAGCCAGGAACTAGACTCCTGGAAGTCTAACCCTAAAGCCATTTGGAGGATGCAAATTCGCACTTCTGGGTTACAAAACCCTTAATCCCATACATGGCTGAATTACCAGCTCTTCTATGTGCCTCATTCAATCTTGTATACATGCACTGTCACCTGGCCTGTCTGCCCCTCCCCTGTTAAGGGAATTTCTTCCTACCATGGTAGCAAGCAATCAGGGAGGATTACTACATTTTGATTCAACTTGTCTTCCACCAGGCAGTTACATCTCCCTGAAGTCCCCTTCTGCCAGACAAACCACAGGACATAAGACTTCTCTAATCAGCCCCATCCTGCATAGGATTGGATGCATCCACTTCTGGTACAGCCCCCTGGGCTCTGTCATGGGTAAGCCTGGCCTTGTGCCTCTGACAAGGCTTGAGAGAATGTAAAACTGACTAAATCAATACACTGGCAGCAACCTTGGTCTTAATAAGCACCTGCTCTACCACATCCTGGCTGAGGGCTCCCAGCTGGGGAAAGGAGGTGGGGCAGGACTGGCCCCTGAATTCTCAGCACAGGACTGCATGGCTTTGTCTGGAGCTGTAACAGATGTTTCCCATATTAGGCCTTTGGAAAAGCTCCCCCAGAGGCCTAAGCCTGTGTCTAGATCAGTGGCTTTCAAACTGTCAGGACCCCGGAGTGGGTCACAACTCCCTTTTTAATGGGGTTGCCAGCACTGGCATTAGACTTGCTGGGGTCCAAGGCTGAAGCCTGAGCCCCACTGCCTGGGGGAGAGCCCAAGGACTTCCATCTTTGGGTGGTGGGACTGAGGTTATAAGCCCCAACCTGGGGCTGAAGCTTTGGCCCCTTCCTTAGTCTCAGTTGTCAGATGGGGGTCACATTGCAATGACATTTGAGAACCCCTAGTCTAGGTGATCATGTGTCCCATGCACATGATGGCTTTTTGGTGTAAGCACATGGTATGTCTAGTGGTGGCCACTATACTAGCTAAACACTTGCTGTTTTATACCTGAGCTACAACATGGTGGAAGTGACTATGATTAGCCCATAACTCTCATCTGCAGGGGGCTTTAGGGAGGGGACAGAGACCACATTTGGTTTGTTACTGGCCTTTATCAGAGTCCATAGCCTGTTGGCACTAGTTGTTTGCTTGAATTCTCTCACCAGGCACAATAAACATCTATATCAAGTTGGCAGATGCCCCTGAGTGGCACAGAATCTGGTCTGCCAAGGGGAAGCAGGGCAGAGACTGGCATCAAGTAGGTGTGGAGACGTCAGTGTCACAGAAGCTGCAGGTGAGAGCCCTTCTGGGTTGGTCTTAAGTCTCAGCTATCTCTGGGTGGGGAGGGAGGAAGCCATATAGCGGTGGTCAGGAGGCTCTTTAGGAAGATGCCTGGTAGCTTCAAGGGGAAAAGTTGTACCCACTCTGCTGCCACTTACAGATCCTTAGCAGAGAAGGCTGTGGGAACTAGGTATGTGCCATAAACACACAACTTCCTGCTGTTGGCACTCATGCAGCCCAACTCAAAGCCATTATCCACTGACATCTCTCTCCTCCTGCAGGTGATGGTGGAAGGCGTCATTGGCCCGGATGCAGGGAGTGACGTTGGCATTGATGACCTGTCTGTCTGTGTGGCAGAGTGTCAGGGAGGCTGTGATGAGCTGATTGCTTTATACAAAAAGTGAAATGAGCAACCAACTAAATAAACCTTTTTAAAATGCAAAATGGTCCAGAATCTTACATGGGGCTGGACTGATCAAACCTTGGTCAACTTGGGTGCTGGCACATGGGACATCAGCCCTGGAGAGGTTTGTGTGCTGACTGAAGCTTGAGTTTCTGATGACTGGGTGGGTGTCCCTGGGAGGAAGGACAGCTGGACTCTTACAGTGGGGAGGTGAAGCTTAGGCACTCAGTTGAGTGGCTTATCTCCTCAGCAGTGGGGGAGTGGGGGTGGACTCATTGCTGGCATAAGAGCAATTAGACCTTGTCATGGCATCTAGCCCCAATCTGAACCTTAGAGTCCAAAAAAAAAAATGGGGTACCAGCATGAATTCCTCTAAGCTTAATTACCAGCTTAGATCTGATAAGCTGTCTCCAACCAGGACTTGGCGTGCCTGAAACTCTGGTCTCCCCAAAACCTTCCCTGGGGACCCCTAGACCCAAATTCCTTGAGTCTCACAACAAAGGGGAATAAACCATTTCCCTTCCCCCTCCTTTCTTCCTCCCAGATCTTTCCCTTCCTGGGTACACCAGGAGATCACTGTGCTTCAAACTCCTTGAATCACAACACAGAGAAATCAGGTTTCTTCTCCCCTCCTCCCAGGCTTTTCCTCTCTGGGTTATCCTGGAGAGAGAGACAGTGATTTTAAGTCCTTGAATCTTAAAACAGAGGGATTCCACCTCCCCTCACCCAGAGGCAATACAGATTCAAGCTCTGTGAATCTAAAACAAAGGAAATTTACCTTTCTCCCCGCCTCCTCTCTCTCGCCCACCAAGTCCCTGGTGAGTACAGACTCAATACCTTAGCATTAACAGGGGTGGTAAATCAATTAGGTCTTTAAAAAAAGTTTTTAATAAAAGACAGAGTAAAGATGATCACTGTAAATTCAAGATGGAATATTACAGGGTCTTTCAGCTTATAGACACTAGAAAGAAAACCTCCTCCAGCAGAAATACAATTTAAAATACTTCCAGCAAACTACACATTTACAAATAAAGAGAAACAGCTAAAAAGACTAAACCCCCTTTCTACTTGCACAGAAAATTAGAGAGCCTGTAGTACATCTGGTCACTCTCAGATCCCAGAGAGAACAACACAAAACCCAAAAAACACAAACAAAGGCTTCCCTCCACCGAGATTTGAAAGTATCTTGTCTCCTGATTGGTCCTCTGGTCAGGTGTTGCAGGTCACTGTTTGTTAACCCTTTACAGGTGGAAGAGACATTAACTCCTGTCTATCTGTTTATGACAGACCTGTTTCAGCTTTTTCCATTTCACCCTTTTCACAAAGGGGTCTTCTCAAACACAGTACTATGTGGGGGGAGAATCTTCCAAAATGTTCAGGTTTTCGAAGGGGTTCGAAAATCAACACACTCCTGCCGAGTGCCTCAGTTCTACTCAAACTGAACTTTGAGGGAACTGAGGAGACAAGAACTGGCCTCTTCCCCAGATCTAGAGCTGTCTTGGAGAGCATGGGCAGCTAACCTAGCTTCCAGCCAGTCATGTTGGAGTGGGACCTGTCAGAGGCAGACTTGGCTTCTCCTCTGCTCAGAGCAGTGAGATTGCCTGCAGGGGGTGGGAGTTTTGGCTTAGCTTACATCCCTCTGCCATTGTTCAAAGCTGCTGGCACACAGTGATACTCTGACAAAATCCAATAGCCCTGGCCTTGTCTACACTCCAGTGGAGCTAGTCACTAAACAGGCTAGTTAAATCAAGGGACTGGTACCAGAATAGCTACAATGTTTTGAACCGTAAGGGCCTGTTTCTCAGCAGGGTTTGTCTAGATGGGGTAAAGTGTTGGAGTTTGAGTGTTCCTAGTTTGTATTAACTAACCCCTGCCCACGTGTCTGAACTAGCAAAGAGTGACTGGCTTTATGGAATAAAACAAGGACGCTGACCTGGTTTTAAACTCTCCTTCCATGTAGACACAAAGCTAGAATTTCTGCACACTGGCAGGAGGTGAACCCATACCAACAGCTTCAGGTTCCCCTCAACCCCATGCACTGTTGCATCTGATTAGCCCTCTCCGTGCTAGGGTCTTAAACACCTTAGCTCCCATGTTCTCTACTATCCCTGGTCTACTGCAGTGTAGACATGCGGGCTTGGGCTGAAGCCTGGGCTCCAGGAGCCTGAGAGGGTTCTAAGGCTCATGCTCCAGCCCAAGCCTGCATGTCTACACCCCAATCAAACAGTCCATAAGCCTAAGTCAGCTCACAGGTCAGCCATGGGTTTTTAAATGCAGTATAGACATACCCAGTGTAAGAACCTCTGGCTTAGCTCAGGAGTTAGCTCTGGGGCAGGAGCACCCAAGGGGAAAAATTAATGGGTGCTCTGCACCCACTGGCAGCCAAGCTCCTCTAACCCTCCCACTTTTCCTCCCCTGAGCGTGCAATGTCCTCACTCCTCCACCTACCTCTCAGCGCTTCCTACCCAATATTAGCATGCTCTGGGAGGAGCAGCTTTGGGGAAGATGTAGGGATTTGGGGAAGGAGTTGAGGCAGGAACTTTGGGGAAAGCATTGGAATGGGACCAGACTCAGAGGGAGGTCAAGCACTCACAGGAAAGAGGAAAAGATGGTGCCTATGCTTGTAAACATGCTTATTGACCAACTTTGATCTTGTGCACATCAGTGTAAATCTAGAATAAATGCAGTACAATCCAGTTTTACACTAGGATAAGTCAGGGAAGAATCTGGCTCATTTTCATCTTCCCTAGTAGTATTGAGGAAACTCTAACGGGACTCTGCCAGGTGCAGTAACATGCATCCTGCACCAAGGGGGATGGGCTTGTAGTCCCTCCACTTTCTCTGGTACCTGCCAAGATTTTCTTTCTCACAGTGGCACAGGTATAGCTGGCTCCCTTACAAGGTCAGATCTTTCCATGCAGGAGCAGTGGGTGTTCCCTAGAAGTGGGGGAGGGCACACTGTGCCCAAATCATGGCCCTGGCCCTGCTCGCTCCTCTCCCTCCCCATCGCTTGCCCTTACAGTCAGTAAAGAGGGAGGGTGTAGCCCTTCCACTTTTAAAAGTGATGGGGTCATGGCCCTCTAGCCTGCTTCATTCTGGCACTCCTGTTTCAGTGCCCATGTCCACAAAGACAAAATTGTTCAAACCCAGGTGCCTAACATTAACTACTTAAATAACAGCCATGCTGGGTCAGATCAGGGGTCCATCTAACCCAGAGTCTTGTCTTCCAACAGTGGCCAGTGCCAGATGCTTCAGAGGGAATGAACAGAACAGGATCAACACTCTGTTTCCAGTCCCAGCTTCTGGCATGCAGAGGTTTAGGGACAACCAGAGCATGGTGTTATACACAGGGCCAGTGCAACTTATTAGGTGACATAGGTGGTCACCTAGGGCACTAGGATTTGGGGGGCAGCATTTTCTTCAGCAGTGAGCACGGTGGCTGGATTTTCGGCCCCCCGGTCACCGCTGGTATTTAGGCAGAAGGAGCTGGGGCAGGGGAGCACGGGGAGGGCTGCCTGCAGCAAATAAGTGTGGGGGGGGCAGCACGCAGGGGAACTCTCATGTCTGACTGCAAATTGGTGGTGTGTGCAGGACCCTCTGAATTCCCCAGGACCGCACCTGAGTGGACTCACTGTGGGAAGCGGACGGAGGGGTATATGCAGACCCAGGAAGGTGAAGCCATATGAGCTTCTTGCCCTGAAGACCAAGGGTGGCTCCAGGCCCCAGCATGCCAAACGCGTGCTTGGGGCGGCAAGCCACAGGGGGCGCTCTTCCGGCGCTGCAAGAGCGGCAGGCAGGCTGCCTTCGGCAGCGTGCCTGCGGAGGTTCCACTGGTCCCGCAGCTTCGGAGGACCTCCTGCAGGCACGCCCTCGAAGGCAGCCTGCCTGCTGTGCTTGGGGTGGCAAAATGCCTAGAGCCACCCCTGCTTAAGATAGTCTGCTCCAGGGGAGAGAAGGGTCCCCAAAGTCCTGACTGGCTCTGTGGGGAGCAGTTCCAGAGTATCATCCGGGGACTCTGTGACAACTGGGCATTATGTGAGGATGTACTTAGGTTTGTTTTAACCCTAGGGTGGGGACCCTGACCCACAGGAACCCTAACCCTAGGGTGGTGAGCCGTACCTAGAAGGGCCACCTCCTTCCCCCTCTCCCCCTGCCAGGGGCACATAGTGATGTGCCAGCTGCTGGCCACTTCTGGAAGCGGTGTGGGGCCACTGCCCACGGCATGCAGGCAGCCTGCCTGCCTGCGCCCTGCTAGGTGGGAGTCGGGGGCAGGTTGTCAGATATTTGTCCTGCATGTTGGGGGGGCTATTGTTGGGGGGCCCATGCCACCACATGGTTTGTTTCATGGTAAATCTGTTCCTGACCTGGGCTGATGCCTCCTTGGATCTTTTAAAGGGTATGAGGGTGGGGGATCATGGCGTGGCCCACATTATAGCTAAGCCAACTCCTCCTTGCCTTAGCAGTCTGGGGGCAGCCCAGGAAGCTAGATAAAGCCAACTGGGTGGGGTCCCAGCAGGCTGCTGTGCAGAACCACAGGGAAGGCCAGGAGAGGTGTGGCTAGGTGAGAACTGTTGGAGGGGGACACCTAGTGAAGCTGCAGGAGGGAGATGTAGAGTGTGGGGAGACGGCATCAGCTGGAGACTCACATGGCTTGGAGGAAGAGTGGCTAGAGCACAGTCATGAAGCTATAGCACAGCGGCAGTATTCCAGCTGGGGAAAGGAGTGACCATGAAGCAGGTCCAACAGGAAGGGCCTTGAGCAGTCAAAAGGGATCAGTAACGAACCCAGGCTGTTCTGCCCTTGATGGGATAAGGCTCCAACCAAGAAGCTATTTCACCTGGGAAATGGGTACCAGGGCAAGAAGTGACAGCAAACTACAGGCCAGTGGATTGGGCCGATGGGAGCGGGGCTGCACAAGGAGCAATGGATGGGGATACTGGGCCATAGCAGGTGGGATCCAGAAAACAGGAAGGGCTTGTTGCTGAACAGTCTGGAATCCCCCATCGTTGGGGATTTTTATGTTTCAGAGTTAACACTGAGATGAATGGGGAAGTTCCTGCCTCTGTGCCTTGGGAAGAGCCGTGCTATGTGAAAAAAAGCCATTGCGACTCCAGCGCTTCCTTTCATCTTCTACCTCGCTGTCTGCATAGGAGTAGAGCTCAGTCCTCATTCTTGACTGTAGGGCTTTGTATAGCATCAGTTGTGTCCCCCAGGGTCCCTGCCCTGCAGCAAGCCCAGCAGAAATTTGTGGGCAAATAAATAGAAAGAGAGAAACAAAGTTTCAAAGGCATTTCCGAGCAACAAAGCCGTTCTGTGTTCTCATTTCTATAGACTTTGTTCCAGAGTCAACACATCCATGGACAGTGATGTGGCAGGAGATGCGCATCAGAGCTACTGTTTCAGGCTCTCTGCAGACTCAGGCACAGGCTGGCCCTGTCTGGGGCGGTGCCTCGTGGCAGACCAGTCTGGGATGGGGTGAAAAATGACACCTACAGAATGAGAGTGAAGCTGGGAGGCAGGTGCAGCTGGGGAGAATTGGGGGCCAGGCCAGCCCTGCTTCCCCAGGTCAGCCCCATCCCAATGCCCTCCCCTAATGCCCCCAAAGCAGCCTCACCCAATGCCCTTTCCCCCAACCTCCAGTCCACCCCCCTTCCTACGCCCCGTCCCCAATTCCCTAGGCCATCCCCATTCCAACAGCGGCTCCCAGCTCTAACCATCTAGCCCAATGGTTCTTAAACTTTTGCCCTAGTGACTCCTTTCACATGGCACCCCTCTGAGTGCGACCCACCCCCCTTATAAATTAAACACACTTTATATATTTAACACCATTATAGATGCTGGGAGCAAAGTGGCGGTTGGGGGTGACCAGTTGCGACCCTCCCCCCCGTACTAACCTCATGCCCCCTGAGGGGTCCTGACCCCCAGCTTGCAGTCCCTGAGCTAGGGCACCCACAACCCGCCAGGCCACCCCTCCCATTATGCCCCGCCCCCAGGCCAGCCCCTCACAATGCCCCGCCCCTACCCCCAGGAGAGTGAATCCCTGGAACCCCGCCCCTGCTCTGCCACTATCAAGATGGCGGCCAAATCGGTCACGCGCTGCTGCGACGCTCTAGCTCGTCGTCTCAACTCTATGATCTGCGGGCGTGTCCCTATGACAACGGCATCGGTTAGCGGCCGGAGCGTTTAGCGAAAGGAACGAGCGGAAGTCGCTGCCGGGACGTGTCCAGCGAGACCGGAAGTGCCTGGCAGGAGGAAGCTGGGTTGCCCTGGTAGCGGAGGAGTCTGGCCCTGAGGAGCCTCCCTTCCCCGCAGCGCCCCAGAGACTCGGCGGGGCCAACCCCGTCCTCGCGCTTCCGGGTCCCAGCCCCTCCCCCCCCGCGGGGTCCCCTCGCTGCTCCCGAGTCCTGCGGGGCCCCGCCATGGACCTGGCTCCTGCCATGACCGACATGTACGACCAGGCGCTGCTGGGCATCCTGCAGCACGTGGGCAACGTCCAGGAGTTCCTCGGCGTCCTCTTCGGCTTCCTGTACCGCAAGACGGATTTCTACCGCCTGCTGCTGCGGCCGGACGACCGGCTGGGCTTCCCGCCCGGGGTGGCGCAGGGCATCGCCCTCAAGGTAACCCGGGGCCTTGCCAGGGGCTCTCGCGGGGCGCAGCCGTGGTCCCGGCTTCCCTGCAGCCAGGCGGAGTTTCTGGCTTCCTGGCTGTAAGAGGAGCAGTTCGGCCAGGGGGTCACTGACGTCTGAGTCTGCAGGCAGCCCGAGACAATGGATCGGGCAGGTGTGAAGTGGGCCATGCCTGTCAATAGGGGGCTGAACCCTGAAACCAACAGATGGTGCTAACGTTAACCATTTCACTGATCAATTTGGCACAAAGATCCAGCCAAAGTACTTGTACCACAGTCCTAAAGGGCCTCCCACCCCTTTGCAAGTGCCCCAAGCCCCTCTCTGTCCCAGCTGCTAGAACTTCCAGCTTCCCCATGGTGACTTCACCAGTGTAGTTCTGCCCTGTTAGTCCAGGATGAACCGAGAGAACTGACAGGATAGGGACAGCATTGCATTAATGACTCTCTCACATCAGAATCTGAGTGGACCAGCATAGATCCTTGTCGGTTTCCCTCACAGAGTATAACTGTTGTTGTTCATGACACTGCCGCCTTGAGGGTTGGATCAGCCCTTCATCAGTTGTTCTCATGATGTATAGTGGTGGTTAGTAAAAGCAGCAAAGAGTTACATGTCACCTTATAGACTAACAGACATATTGGAGCATGAGCTTTCATGGGTGAATACCCACTTCAGTCAGATGCATGTGATGGTGGTGGCATGTGATGGTGGTTAGTGGCATTCTTACACCAGAGCCTAAGTGGGGCTAGCTGTATTACATGAGCAGTTTGCACATGGCCAGTGACTCCCTAGCAAAGGGTGGAGTTACTATTTGTATTTATTTCTCAAGCTTCTAAAAATGTTTGCAACTCCACAACCAAATAAAAACCCGGGCCTTGCCCTGGGGAGCATACAGTCTGTGTGCCATGACACAAGTGAGCACTATAAACACCCAAAGGGGATGGTGAGTGAAGGGAAAAGGGAAGGATGATGGTGAGATTGATCAGTACAGTGATTGTTTAATTCCTTTGTTATTTGCAGGTTACGTTCTTCTGTCATGTCTTAGAGGTTCCACATCATGAGGTTTTGGGAGGAATTGGAGTGAGGAGAGAAAGGTGTGTGGGCAAATAGGTTTGGGGAGAAGAGACGAAGGGAGGATGATGGTGCTGCTGTTGGAGAGGAGGGCACATGAAGGATCACTTCAGAGATGTGGGCAAGGGCAGCGTGATGGAAGAGGATAAGAAGTTGGAATGTGATGCACAGTACAGTGGGGAGCCATTGGAATGACACCTGGTGGATGAACTCTTCAGAGGAAAGGGCATGAGAGAGGATATTGACAGTAACATTTTGCACACATTGGAGGGGATACGGTTGGTGTTTAAAAATGCCTGACAGGGAGTGATTGCAGTAGCCAAGGCAAGAGGAGAAGTCAGAGTGATATTGACAGAGAAGGAGGGGAATTTAAGAGAGACCTTTGGAGGGAAAAGTGTGTGGATCTGACCATAGCTTGGCTGAGAGGGTGGGGTCGAAGACCTTTCCTCTAGGTTTCAGCATTTGCTTTCTATTTCTAAGCCTTGCTTTTCACACCGAGCTTCTCAGCCTTCTCATTTTGTGTTGAAATGCGCCTTGCTTGGCCTCAGCCTTTTGGCTCTGGAGTCTACGCTGATGGGCACATTGAGAGCAGGCTTTCTTTGGAATGCTTAAAACAAAAATGGCTCAATGGGTGATCCGAGTAAGGGAGATAGGAGAAGACCTGGTTGGTTTTTTACAGTCTAGTTTTTTTTATACTCAAAAAAAACTGGTAGCTTACATTTTAAATGTCAATTTGGGGGCATACATAATCAATCAGGAGTCAATATTTACCAGTTGGTTTGAAAGGTTTGTTGTTCATACAGCATTACAGAGCTGAGCTTGATGTCTTAGAAATCAATAGTCTGTAAAAGTTCCCTCACCCAAGGCTATTTCAATCGAAGTAAGATTGAAAGGAGTGTTGGCTAGTGGTTGGAGCCAAGGGCTATGGTTCAAGAGATTTGGAACTGGATTCTTGGCTCTGTCACTGACTTGCTTTGTGGCCTTGAGCAAGTGGATTCCCTCCCCTGGTTAAAATACAATCTTAATTATTTACCTTGCAGGCGTGTTGTATGGCTCAGTGCATGTTTGCAAAGGATTCTGGGACTCATAAAAGCCCCTAGAAAAGTGTCAGATATTAAGTATTTCTTATCATAATAACGTTTTAAGGAACTGGAAATTGCCTGCTACACATGTGCATTAATTTTCAATTAACAATTTAGTGCTGAGTATAGAGTTCCAGTGAAGTGCAGGGCAAGCATGCCTTATCTGGAAGTGCACATTTGAAATAAACACAGCCCCATTTAGTATGGTGTTTATGTGAAGGCATAAATGCACAGACACTAATCTAAAATACCCAACCTGCAAAGTGGCCAAGTCAGTGATGCTGTGGAAAGTTTGAATCACCTTGCTTTAGAGAAAGCTCTCTCTGCTTGGAGCTGTACTCCAGAGCTGCAGGCAAAGCAGCATAGAAGTGAACTGCAGAGAGGAGCAAAAATGGATTTGTGTCTTATTACTGAGTCATGACAGACAAAGGAGACCTGGAAGTTATTTTGTTCCTTCTTGTTTTTAAGGTTGAAGCCTTGCCTTCCTTGCCTTTTGCTGGAGGACCAGAGAACTAGTGTGGGAGTTTTCTCATCCCCCAGTGGAATGGACAGGTTGTATTTTTCAGGGAGAGCGTTCACTCCAAGTGTTTCACAGGAGTCTACATTAAATTGGTATAAACAAAAATAGAGGCAAACTAACGAGTTTTAAACAGTCTGCCTAACAATCCCTTTCCCTCTCAATTGCTCAGGTTATGGGTCTCTTGTGATGTCGTAATCTCATTAGTTCTCCAAGCAGTTCTCCAGGAAAACCAGGGAAGGCAATGTCTGATATTTCTAATGTTCAAAAAGACAGTTAAAAAACCCAGGTAACCTCCTCTTTGAGTAAACAGTTGGCTTTTCAGGGCTTTTGGCAGCATAAAGAAGCAAACAAAACCCATGCCCATTGTTTCCTTTGCAGATCATGTTTCAATAAACAGGACCGTAATGAGGGGGAGGAGCCAAGGGGCATGAGGGGACCACATAGGCAGTGGGCTTATACTAGTGTTGATGATGGTGGAGTGCACAAGGAAGCTGTGTCACTGTACTTCTGTGCTTCCCTGTCCAGCTGCAGTAGCCACTCAGAGCAACTCACTCTCTGTCCTCCTAAGGCCGCTGCCTCTCTCACCACAGCAGCTTGAGAGCAGCATCCCTGCTTTCCAGAAAATGGAGCAGAGTGCAGCTGCCGTTGCTTTTGACAGAGCACTGAGATCTGCAGAGACCTCGGGTCCTAACATCATGCATTGCAACTTAACATTGCATTATGGGGTTCAGATCCTGTCTCCGCTGCTTTGATGGCAGAAAGGGGGCAAAACAGCCCCCTGGGGAATATCTTCAGTACAGTGCTAGCATAGACAGCCTTCTGCGACCCCCATGTGCAGCCCCTGCCATAAGAGACTGCTGGCGAGTAGCCAGAGATGGTAAGGGGAGTCATTCCAAGAATTCAGAACTTCAGAGAAGCCCATCAACAACCGTAGCCAACTTCTGTAAGTTAAGAGCAGACCCTGGGGATGTCTTAACTCATGCTAGGGGCTGTTCTGTCTGCAGGGGCAGCCCAGAATCCTGTGTGTGCAAAGGAGATATAAAGCCCCCTTGCCCTCCCCCTGCTTGTCCTGTGTGACCCAAGGCAAGTACAGAATCTAGTCCCTGGACTTGTAGCCTGTGAGCGCCCAAAGGTGAGGGTGCCTGGAGACTCCACTGGAGAGCTCTGCAGCCTGTAATAGGAATTAGGTAGGTAAGTTGCTGTGCACGTGGAGCAGCAAATGAGGTGACAGACTAGTAAGTGTTACACATTCTCTCCTCAACAGGCCGTATCTTCTAAATGAGAAACTGTGTCATGTTCCCCCCTGAGGAATAGCTCAGGTCTAATGACTGTGTGAGTACAAACCACTGCACAGTAGCCTAAATCTTAATTTCCCCAGAGAGAGGCCATTCTGGGCTCCGGCTTCAGTCAATTCCAGGACATGCTGTTTCTTTCCACTAGCCATGGGCATTCAGAGCTGAGACACTGCTCCCAATGGTACTGTGCTGCAGACCAGTTCAGCGGTCACCCTCCCTTCTCAGCTCAGGATTTTGGGTCCTGTCCTGATTTAAAGGGCACGGTCTGAGCCTTGTCTCTGAATGCTCTGCCTTGGGCTGGTTTGTGTTTCATGATTGAAATGCAGCTGGCCGGGTGGGTCTCTATGAATAGCACATGTGAGTCACTCGCTGGGATTCTTTTGGAGCGGCAGTGCCTGGTTTCAGACTGTGGCTGCACTAACGTGTTCTTTGCCCTAATGCTTCTCCGGAGGAGCTGCTGGTGGCAATGTCACTCCTTTTGAGAGAGCTCTGCCCTTCAGGCTGAGTCTGCCTGTAGCCTGGCTCCTCCGTCCAGTGTATATTCCCAGAACTGCTGACTTCTCTAGAACTGTTGCTGTGTTACTTTCGTCAGCTTTCTGCCAGCCTGACCAGGCAGCAGTACTAGCAGGTATGGATTTCAGAACAAAAGCCCAGTGAGCATGTGAACTGGGGAGTTTGGAGGGGAGGAACCAGTGTGGGGTTAGGGTAGGGGTGAGGTGGTACAATTGGAGAAGTAGCCAAGACCAAGTGGGTTGGGGAGTGGTGAGATTGCACCTGAAGACGAAGGCAGGCATGGTGCAGGTTGGAAGCTGCTGACTTCTCTAATCACCCCTCCTTTGGCCTCTCTTCTGATCTCCCATCCTCCCCCAGTGGCCTCCCATTCTGTTTTCCACACACACAAAGCAAACCCAACCCATTTCTGTTTTAGATTAAAAAAGAGAGAGAACCAATGTAATGTTGTTTGTGTGAGAGAGAGCACGGTGTATGTGTCTCAGGGTAACTGCAGCCATGGTGAGCTGCCTCAGAGCAATGACCCCACAGTCCGCAGAAAATGGAAGAATACGTTTGCTTATTCCTGTGTCGCCTAAAGAATCTGTCAGCTCACTGCTCCAGGCAGGCCTGCTTTCTGTCACCAGTTTCCTATTAGAAGCAGTGCTATAACTGAACTATATCAGTGCCTCTAGTGTCAAGGTGCAAACCCTGCACCACGTCTACTTCTGAGATACATGCATATTAGCTCTGGATTGATGGCTTGGCTGCCTGCTTATTTGCTTGATTGGCTTTATCTCTTTCAGGCATTCAAGAGCTTTGAACACCTGGCCCGTCAGGATGATGAGAAGAGGCAGCGGGAGCTTGTGGAGAAGATGAGGAAAAGGGAGGAGGAAGGGGCAGCAGAGAGGACAAACGTGCCTGCTGTAGCTCAGGAAGTTGAGATCCACTCGGCACCAGAACCAGTCCCTGGCTCAGATGATGGTGCTGCGGCCAGGCCTCATGAGCCCACTGCAGCAGAGGAGACAGCTGAAGTGGCAGAGGGCTCTGTGGCCTCAGGGCCACCAGGAGCAGCTGCCGCAGTGGAGTCCCAGCCATCAGCATTGCCCAAGTAAGGGTTTCTTGTTATGGTACTTCCCTTGTGTCCGTTGCAAGCCTAAGCAGCTCATTCTGAATAGAGTCTAGTCCTCAGTCCTAGCTCACAAGGTGATGGGGTTGCGGGAAGGCTGCACTTCCCCAGGGTGGTGTTTAGATTCTCCCAACAGAGATAATTGTGTTGTGTGGACACAGGGCAGCCCCAGCCTTGTCAGACCCATCAGTCAGAGGAGGTGACATGGGTTCACAGAAGCATAGCAAAGCCTTCAGATTCGGTTTCCTTTGCTCCTTTTTGGGCACTTCAGTCTATCTGCTCTCTTCTTCCCTCTAAGCAGTGGAGGTGGTCTGTTAGCACCTCCCTCTTCACAACATTGCAGTACAATTGTTTGCTCAGCCAGGTCGCTAGGCCTTCCTCCCCCACGGTCAGGTCACACACAGTCGAGACAAGGCCACAAAGCATCTTTTCTTCCAATATGGGATGTGGTGCTACCTGTGCATCTCCACGGACTCTTCTACTTGACTGTGATCTGTGCATTCAGGGAAAAACTGGGCAGCTGTCTCATAATGCCTTGGGAAGTTAGGTACCCAACTCCCATCGCTTTCAAACTCCCTCAGTCCGCTTTGAACACTCTGACTATGCACTGAGAGCAGACACACATGGGGCAGTGCACTCTGGGAGGTTACCATGCAGAGAACTGGGAGCAGGGAGGACCAGCCAAACTGGTTATACCAGCGCAGTTAGGGTCCAACTGCACAGCAAAACAAATGACCTTGTCCCAGCCTAGGCTGCAGGCCTGGGTGCACACCAGCTGAGTAATCAAACCATATATAAAGCTGATTGTTTCACTCCTTCATATGAGCTGCAGTGTCAATGGGACCAGAAGGTCAAGTTGTTTTCTTTTGTTCCTTGGGGTTTCTCACTCCCCTGTGGAAGATCGACCTGGCTCAGTCCAAGGCCAGCGCATACATTCCAGAGCAAAGCTGGAATCTCTTCATTTTTGAACTGGCCAGTTTTTAAAGCCTCTGCGCAGACGTCTGTTACACTTGTGTGAGTGAGGAGCATTCTGCTGGCCTGGGATCTCCTAAAACAATGGCAAATGACCCTTTGCAAGGCTAAGTCAAAGTGTCACCCCTTTCCTAGAGTGATGTTGTGGGGAGGAGCTGTGTCTGTTTCAGCTGGGCTCTGCTCCAGGTAATACCCACTTGTCATTCTGGAGGCGCTGTTCTAGAATGTTGAATGATCTAGAAGCACAGCTACTGCTGGGAATATATCAGGGCAAGTTCTTTGGATAGCTGGCTGCCCTGCCCTGCCCTGCCCATCCCATACAAACCACAAAGACCATGGGATGTGAGGATGGTGGAGAGGGATTGGATGGTACAGGGAACAGATGATGGCATACAAAGCATTTTGCCTCTAGATCAGCCATTTAGATCTAGAGCAGATTAATGAGTGAAAATCGTTACCAGCTGGTGGCTCTTTAACTGCCTTTGCGAAATGAAATTCAGTATGATAATTAATGGACAGGTGTCCACTTCATAACGGGGCCTGTGTGGTCCCCTTTACTGACATCCCCCTAAGAGATGCCAAGGATTGAATGGGCCACAGCAATGTCAGGCTGGTTAGATGGGGGCAGTTTGCACTTCTCTTGCCTGGGCTGTCCCTGTGACAGGGGCTGTCAGTCTCCGGTATCCATTCAGTAGCTTTCAGCAGCACTAAATTAATGGTAAACAGCAAAGAAGCATTAATAAGACACCAGGCTAATGAAGTATTAAAGGCCACACATGAGTCTCTCTGGGCTGAATACTTCCATCTAATCCTCAGAGATGGGAATGTTCCATGTTTCTCTCTGGGGAGACAATGCCAGAAGAAAGAAGAACGGAAGAAAAGGATTACCATAACTCTGTGTTTTTTGGCTCTTATAGTGGGGTATGTGTGTGAGATCTTTTATGTACCTTTCCCGTGGTTTGAGAGACCTGCTGTATGGGTTGTGGATCCGGAATGTATAGCCTTCCCTGCTTCTCTAGTTACTTTATATTGTGTCTATTAAAACGTTATTGGGGGTGGAAGGCAAATGTCCAGCTCCTCATATCATGGCCTTGTGCCCCGCGTCCCCAACCCAGAGCACACGGACCATTTCATTCCTATGAGTCTGGGGGTGCTAAGAGTTCAGAGCTTAGCAGGCTGGGCTCTTTTTCAATCCCCTGGCATCCCTCAAGAGCAGAGCCACCACCCAAAGGTAGGCCAAGGGTGATGGAACACTACCGGGACTCCCAGAGATGGAGAAGGATGGTTCCCCCCGCCTTGGCTGTGCTTTTTCTTCCTATTTCTACCCAAGCAACAGTGTGTTTGGCAGGACCATCCCCTCATCAGCAGATCAGAATATTGCAGGCAAAGGATTATGTGAAGTCCTTGCATCATTGTCTCCAAATGCTATCTCTTTGGTAGAGGAAAGGCATGAAAAGCAAAAGGCCTTGCATTGAAGTAAAGTCTCTCTAGCTCCCTCCTATTCCCCCCACCTCTGCTTATTGCAGGTTGAAAAGCTGCTGTACATGCACTGGCTGCAGTGGAGAGGAAGCTTCTCCAGCACAGTGGGCTGTGTTGATTTTATCCGCTTCCAGCGTGGCACGGTTTTGCAGCAGGACTGGCATGCGTGTAACGAGGAAACAAGCTGAAAGGGCTGGTTGTGTTGATGAGTGTCTGGAGTGGCTTTCCTTTTAGGAGCGCTACAGATAGGTCTGCGGAGCCTTTTGGTGCTTCAGAATGGGGCAACTGGAAGAGTGTGTTTTTGTCAGCACAGTCTAAGTAGCTTGCATGCTGAGTTTGTGCAGCAGCCAAGTGGAAGAATGGGACAGAGTGATCCCTGGGAGCTGGAACCAAGTCACTGAGCGGGTTGGTGACAGCAGTGAGCCTTCCACCTCTAGGTTTCCTGGGTAAACATGATGTATGTCGGTAATGAATGAGGCCAGTGAGGAAAGGCCATTGGAAAGAGAGAGGCTGATCAACTTGATTCTAGTGAGGAGTCTGACTCAAGACATCTTTGATCCACAAAAAGAACCAGGTGGCCTTCTGCTCCTGGTTGCTAGGACAGAGGATGTGAAGCAGGAGTGCACCCTGGGGGCTGCTGGGTTATTCCCATGTGGGACCAAATGCAGTAAGGATGGGAAGATTAGAAAGGAACACGAGCTTCAGGGAAGTAGAAAGAGAACGGAAGAAAAGAATGATGTTCTGCTACCAGAGTTATAGTTCTCCTGTGCATAAAACCTTCATTCTCCCAGGCTGTCAGTCTGGCACCTTTCGCTAGCATGAAATTTACAAAAAAACCTATTAGAATTGGCAGATCCCTTGAGCCTGCCGTGCAGCCGCTACTCTGGCTAGCATGGCTAAAACTGACTTTTTCTAAAAATACATTTGAAAAATTAAATCTGTGCAAAAAAGACCTGAATGCAAGCTACTAGCACTCAGGTTTAATTTCAGATTGATTGTGTTAAGTCTGTAGGACTAAGGTTTGACTTTCTGAGTTGTCCTCTTGCTATAAGGACAGTAGTTGCTGGGAGTAATGAGTATTTAAGGGTGGGCGCTTAAGGCCCTGTAAAAAAAAAAAAAGTCCTATGAACACATGTCTGGACTGGGGAAAATAAACAAGATAAATTAGAAGCGATACTAAGGGAAGGAGATTGACGCAGTGGGCGTAAGATGCATCTTGTTGTGGATGTGTGTGAGCTGATGGGTGCAGTGTCTGTTGGAGAGACAAAAAGAGCAGGCCCACACCTATTTAGCTGAGAGGCTTGGAATGAGCATGCTAAAGCTGGGTTCTGTGAGCAGCACTGATTCCAAGAGCAATTGAAGTTGTTGGCTTGAGTG
This sequence comes from Chelonoidis abingdonii, assembly GCF_003597395.2. Taxonomy (NCBI): domain Eukaryota; kingdom Metazoa; phylum Chordata; order Testudines; family Testudinidae; genus Chelonoidis; species Chelonoidis abingdonii. Next base: position 152,386,198 of record NC_133770.1, read on the forward strand.
TCTTAAGTCCGATAGTGTGGGAGATCAGGGACAAACTCTCTCTGTGCAACCTCATGACGTCGAAGACCAGCTGTGTCTCTCCTGTTGACCGCCTGATAAATTTGTGTTCAAGGGCTGGCCCTGGAGCTTCCATCCCATATGGGACAGTCAGGTGTTTAAACAGTGTGGTTGAGCTAAGTATCCAGCAAACGAGCTGGGCTGTCTAGTGGGTGCTGTAGTTTCAATGCCACTGCTATGAAGGAAGGCTGAAAGAATTGGGTTTGTTTAATTTGGAAAAGAGAAGACAGGGGACATGATAGCATTTTTCAGGTATCTAAAAGGGTGTCATAAGGTGGAGGGAGAAAACTTGTTCAACTTAGCCTCTAAAGATAGAACAAGAAGCAATGGGCTTAAACTGCAGCAAGGGAGATTTAGGATGGACATTAGGAAAAAGTTCCTAACTGTCAGGGTAGTTAAACACTGGAATAAAATGCCTAGGGAGGTTGTGGAATCTCCATCTCTGGAGATATTTAAGAGTAGGTTAGATAAATGTCCATCAGGGATGGTCTAGACAGTATTTGGTCCTGTCATGAGGGCAGGAGACTGGACTCGATGACCTCTCGAGGTCCTTTCCAGTCCTAGAATCTATGAATCTATGACCTGGGCTGAGCCTTCAGGATCTTTAGGGAACTCTACAGTAGAGCCAATGAATTTGTCTACAGCTCCTGGCTGGTGTGAGGTCTGCGTGGCTAGTGTTACTACACTGACTGAGTGTGGTTAAGCTTGGAAGGGAACTGATTTTGTAGGGCTTCTCCAGCGTTGTATTTTCTGAGGCTAACTGTGGTGGGTATTGTCCTGTTTGTTAAAGAATGACTCAAAGTGAAAAAAGCAGGAAGAGAGACAGCTTCTTTCAGTACAGCCTGCCCCTTCAGAGGAGTGACACTTGGGGCAATTTCAGGAAAAGCCACTCTTTCAGGGATGGGGAGTGTTGGCAGACATGGCGTTGCAGTATCTGCGTTGGAAATTCTTTTAGCAGCCTGGATCTTCCAGTCCCCTGTAGTGTGTGACGGGGAGATCCAAGAACAAGGCGGCCTTGTCATGAATACCTCATCCTGTGCGTGGTCCCTGTAATGGGCATCAATCGGTCACACTTGTTGGGAGAGGAATATTCAGCTGTCTGTAGGGAAGAGTACGAGATGCTGGGCTGCCATTCTTCAGCCTGCTCTCACTCTGGAAAGCCAGGCTTTGCTGAACAACTTTTCTGCTGACATTGCTGAGTGAGAAGGGCTACTTCAGGGCAGTCACCTAAGGAGCAGTGTCTCTGCAGCCCCTCTGCCAGCTAGACTGGATCTCCTCCTCTTTCAATACCCAGCCCCGAACCCATTGAAACCCCCTGTGTGACAACCCTCTCCCCACCTCCTCTCAAATGTGTGCATGGCTGTGTCATTGCAGGGATCAGTAGAACCGGGTGAGGAGCGGCAGATTCACTGGATAAGGGCTCACAGGCCCAAAGTCCTGCAGGAGTGCCCGCTGCTCAAAGAGGCTGCTCATAACTGGGATCAAGATTCCTGGCTTGCAGAATCTGAATAGGGCTGTTTTGCTAAGCTGATTGTAGCTAGTGCTGTCTGCCTCTGGGTGGCGCTGCAGTCACCTGAAAGAATGTCGAGGGCTGGAACGTGCGCTCAGATAATGGCTGTTAATAATTTAAAGAGTGAGTTCCTTCTGCACACACACCCCCGCCCCCTGACAAAATTCAGCGCCACCAGCCTGGTTAGTAGGAGCTTATGAATAATGCGCATCCCCAGCAGCTAGCTGAATGCAAAAAATGAGATAAAACACAAATATTTTTCTGTCTTCTCAGGGGGAAAAATAAAGAAAAAGCCAAACGTGTTAGTTCCCCAAACTTTAGTGCCGTGTAAAAGTAGGGCATTTAGCATCCCGGCTGGATGAGCCCCTGGGTTCCTGGGCTTGCATCCCGGTGCCTCTTGTAAACTGCCTCAGTATGGTCGTGGCTTTTACGTGGCTGCTCTCTGGATAGTGTCGAATAGGCGCTTGCCAGGGACTGTGTGGACAAGAGGCTTGGGCAAGTCACTTAGTCTCTCTGGACCTCAATTCCAGTGGGGGTAATAGCTGGACCCTTCCCCATAGGGGTGTGTTTGTGTGTGTGAGTACGTACGTTAAAGATGATGAGGTTCAGATACTGTGGGAATGGGGGCCAGAAAAGTACTTTGACAGACTCTGTTATGATGAAGGTGTCTTCAGTGCAACTCTTATCCACCCACGTATGCAGGCCATTCCCAGCCCCACTGCAGGGCAGAAGTTTCCCTGGCACTTCTGCCTGTGTCTACCCACCATTCCAGTCCATGGGTATCTCGTGAGCACGTCTCCTGTCAGTTACTCTCTCCTAAATCTCAAGCCACTTGGTACTCCCACCTCCTCCCTTTCGGTTGAGCGTGGAATGACCACATCTGAGGCAACGTGGGCTTTGATCGCGCTCATGCAAATAAAGCGCTTAGCTCTGCACTCCCCCTTGGCAGTCCTTGCAGCAATGAGATGGGGTAGCCTGGCTGCAGCCACCTCTCATTAATCAGGATCAGGCTCCCTTGTGCCCCATGTCCTCACTTCACCGTGCTCCCATGCAGCAGTGGGCAAGGCCGAGCCCTTAAGGGACAGAACCAGCACCATCTTAGGCTTAGTCAGTGCAGGTGACAGAGGGCATGTCCATCTCCCCAGCATGGGCCTGCTGATCCCTGGGGGGCTTTGTCAGGCATATGGACACTACCCCACCCATGATGAGGTGTCTCCAGCTCCTGTAGGATCATAGCAGGGGAAAGAACACTTAGTTTGCAGCCATGTGGCTTGCACAGGGTGGTGAATTCCCCCCTCCCCCTTCTTTGCAAGCAATTCCCATCTGCTCCGAGAAGCCATTCTCTTCATCATTCATGCTGCTTGAGTTCAGCTCCTAATTTTGAGCATCTCCCTTCTCACCCAGCCCCCTTCTTGGATTTGGCTCTGCATACATTTGCCACATAGCATTCAAAATAGTGCCCGGCTTCCCACATGTGCCGCAGTGCAGTCTGGCCTTTGAGTTCTATTTATGTTTCTTGACTCTGGCTCTCAGTTCTTCTCCAAGTGCTTCTTTCCAGGAGACTGAACTTTAATACTGACCTAGTGCTTCATCACTGTGCGGTGGGCTAGACGCTCTTGAGAAGAAGCTGCTTCCCAGTGTTTTCTGGGAATTAGTTAATTTCCAGAACCACACAGCTGTTTGGAAAGCCATAGAGACCCAGCAATGGCCGGAGGATGAGTGAAGTGAATATCATTGGGAGTCTAAATATGGTTCAGGATGGTGGGTGTCTCATCTTCCCTCTTATGTATTCTCTCTCCGGATAGTTATACAAGAACGGCCAGACTGGGTCAGACCAAAGGTCCATCTAGCCCAGTGTCCTGTCTTCTGACAGTGGCCAATGCCAGGTGTCCCAGAGTGAATGAACAGATCAAGTGATGCATCCCCTGTCGCTCAGTCTCAGCTTTTGGCAAACAGAAGCTAGGAACACCTAGTTCCCCCTCCCACTCTCGCCTCCACACACAGCACTGCTTCACTGGTGCCTGCAGAGGGGCAGCGTCCAAGTGGGTCCTGGTCAGTTTCACAATGCTCTTGCTCAGACAGGGAATTACTCTGTGCCTGAGCAAAACCAGGTGGGTCTTGTGAGTGTGGAAGGAGTAGCAGCAAGTGAATCTCCCACCTGCTCTGAGCAGCCGTAAAGCTAGAGGCTCGCACCAGTTCTGCTCTTGCACAGAGCACGGCACCTCTGGCCCAGCAGCCTTATGTCAGTTCCATGCTGGGGGCTATGCTTAATACTGGGAGCACCATTCTGAGAGAGGAGGCTAGTGCGAAAGGGAGCAGAAGGGGAGCTTAAGTGAGACACGTGCAGGAGGGATGGGTGCACACGCAGTGGGGAGGTGTGATAGGTTACCAGCAAGCAGAACTCAGGGCTGAGCTTGCTGCATGGCTGCTGCACTCCATCCCACTGCTCTCGGGCGCAAGGATGGAGCAGCATCTACCAGGCTCAGCTAAACAGATGGTCTCCACGCTACAGGATCTATGGAGGATGGAAAGACCCGTTTAAAGATGAGAGGCTTAAAAGGAGGAGATAGAAGAAGCAGAAGCTGGTTGCTGGCTGTGATTGAAGTTCAGGGAGCAGGTGGCAGTCAAAGTCTTTCAGCTTGTGCCACAGTAGCTTGTGGGATCTGGAGCCTCGTGAAGCTCAGAAATCAAGCCCCAGCTCCCTGCAATTTGAAAATGTTGGGAGATGGGGTCCACACTTTCCTTCCCCTGGCAGACTGAGAGAACCCAGCACAGCTCTTCTTTGTACCCTGGGCAGCCCATGGCTCTGGCCCCACTCTGATGTGAGTCCAGGGTTAGTGAGTTAAATCCTGTGTTACATCTTGAGAGGTATGTGCTCTTGGCGAGGAGAGGGACTAGGGTGGTGGCAGCCTGCGTGGGCCCAGCAGCGAGAAATACCAGGCTCCCACAGTGATGGTGGCAGCAGCGGGGAGAGGCCCTGAGAAAAAAGATGACCAGGGCCTCTAACCACCAGTGGCCAGGGCTCCTGCACTGGCTCAACTCATGGTGACTCTACCCAACTGTTATCTCCCTTGTGGGCAGCAGGGAGTACAAGAAGCCACAGCTCTCAGCGCTCTTCCTGTGTTAGCGGGGCACGTGGCAAAGAATGGAGCAAACCAGTCAGTTCGGAGCTGCCGAATCTCTGCACCTGTGTGACCCAATTCTCACTCACTTCCTTTTCGTAGCTCATACGTGGCTGGAAACTTTCCAAGCCCCAGAATCAGAGCAGCAAAACAGACTCCCGGTGAGACTCCTAGCAGAAGCCAAGGGAGCAGTCACGGTGCCTTATTGCTTGGGAAAGGTTTTCCAGCTGCAGCCCGAGAACTCGTAATGCAGTGACACGTGAATGTCACCCGCAGGTCACTGATCCAGAGCAAAGCAAAACCCTGGTCCGGGGGGTTCTGCAGCAAGACATCTGTTTGCTTTAGAAAAGCCCTCGGAGCTATAGGGGAAACAAAGGATTGTAGAGATTTAGAAAAGAGCTAGACCAGTAGGAATCAATATTGTCGAATGGTTAGAACGGGGGACTCCTAAGTTCTGTCTCAGCTCTCCCACTAACTCACTTTGCATATGCTACACTGCCAATTGCTTGGGCTTGAACCTGAGCAGCTGAAGTTAAAAGCTGAGTTGCTGTGTCTTCACTGCTATTTTAATCCACATTAGCTAATGCAGGCTAAGAACCCACCTTTGTTTTTGCAGGGCAGACATATCTCCTGTGACGTCGGGGACGCCACGTAACTTCTGTTCTGTGTCACCATCTGTAAACCAGGGATCATGGAGTTGCCCCACAAGTGAGCCTTAATCATTGACTGTTAGGAAGGGCTTGGAGACTCTTCACTGAAAGGCTAGATCGTGCTTCCTGTCATCCGTCCAGCCAACCAGGCATGTGTCAAATCCCAGCTCCCTTAGGCACAGCCCCCGCAGCCTGACCTTTGCCCCTCTCCTGGCGATGCTTGTGATGTACTCGGTAAGGCCACTTTCTGAGCAGGTAAAGTTCACTGCTGTAACTTCCCAGTAACTAGGTGGATAGGAACGGCGGTGACCTACAAAATCACTCGTTGCTCTCCAACTCCCTGTCCCTAGCGAGAGGCAGAATAAAGTTGAACTGAAACGTGTTAATGTGGTGAGCTCTCCCAAGAGTGAATGCTTTTATTCCTGGAGGCATCTGCGTGAAATTAACTGTTTCCAGGGCATGATGGTTTCAGTCCTATAAAGTTTCTATGAGAGTCTAGAGTGCTTCAGCTCAGGAACAGCCTGGCCTGCCTGAAGCTGAACTGACTGTCACAAGCGCTTGCAACATCAGCCGCTCTAGAAGGGAAAATTGATCCATGTGGAGAAGACCCTTTGTCCATTTCTCCCTGTGCTCTTAACAGAAGCGTTGGGGGTTCTACTTCACTTGGTACTCTTGCATGGTAGTGAAGTTCAAATGGCCATCCCGAGCTGCTGGGAAGGGGAGAGAAATGAAGGCAAGTTTTGCATTGACTCATTTAGGAGTGGGATTGACCGCAGCTCTTTACTGTTAACTTGTTGTAAAGGGGACTGGCTGTAGGCTGCCCAGATTCCTGTGTTGAATGGCCCATTCTGCTCGCTCTGGCATTGCACAGTACAGAAACCAGTTTCAGCTAATACTCATTAATTTCCCCACTGAAGGCCCTTTGATATTTCGGATTCACCGATGACTCACAAATACCCGACCATTACAGTTACAATCAATGGTATATTTCGGTGGCTCCAGGCTGACCCCAAAAGGTCAAGGGACCGCAATCAGTACTGCAGGGCAGAGTCTTTGTCCTGTTGCGTTCTCTCTTTGCCCTGTTCAGGCAGCAAGTTCCCCTGCTGAGCATAGCAGTGTCCCCCTGTTGTACAGGAGCCTGCTCTGCGAGCTCTCCTGCACCTTTCCTGTGGCCTCTGATGCCTGGATCCTCTCTTCCCCCAGGCACCTGGTATGCTGCAATGGGTGGAAAGAGGCCCTCTCCTGTGATGGTGAAGTTCTGAAGTGTTTTTCAAAGAGGATAAACACTTGTCTCTAAGACAAGATTCCCTCTACCCTCGAGTCACCTGTGTGCCAGAGCTCTAGCTACGGCTCAGGCTGGCTGTGCAGTTACGAGCCCTTCACAGCTGTTGTGAAATCACACTCAGGGCGCGATTTCTAAATACTTTAATCGGGCATCCAAACTGCGCACTTGGTTGCTAAGAGCATCCGGAGTTCCAGTCCCCTTGGCATGGCCTGTCACTAAGGAATTTGGGTGCCTGGCCTCAAAAATTAGGCCCTGAAACAACCAACCTCCACCCCCAAACCTATGAAATTTCTGTTGTTTCTCTTCAACAAGCAAAAAAGTCCCTGGGCTGGAGGCAGAAGGAAGAGGTGTACCTGATTTTAATAAAACATAAGTGTCCTTCTTAAAATATCGATGCTCATCAAAATAGAGAAATTCAATGTGGAAAATCACCAAGCAGAATTCAGACCTTTTAATGCCATATTCAAGTGGTGGGGAAATTCAGACTAGGTCGCCTTGTGCATGGCTTAAGGGTCTACAGGTTTGAAAGGCCACATTTCCTTGGAATTGTAGGTTTAAACCCTGTCAGGAATTACTTGGTCCTTCATCCTTCAAGGGAGCTAAAACTGAATCCAGTGCAGTTCACTATGTGGAGGTGTCTCAAAGGAGACCTTTAAAGCCCAAGCATGTGTGAGCTCTGTGTGATCAATAAAGATCCCAGGGGACTTTTCCTAAAAGTAGCATGTCCTGCTATCCTTGACCTAAATTTCCCAGCAGTAGTGAAACCCACTGACGACCAGGTGGAGTTTTTCTGGAAGCTGGCGGTGACATTTTAACTAGTTTAATGTCAGTACAAGTCGACTCTGCTGAGCCATTCCATAAATAACTTGAAATCAAAGCAGAAGGGTGGAAGACCACCTGAAGAGAGCGAGAGAGCGTGTTTCAAAAGAGCAAATATCTGACCAACAGAACTTGTTGGGGGAGAAGAGGGAAAGCTCCTGGCACATGGAGGAAAAATCTCTCTCCTGAATCTTTGCAGTAGCTAAGAATCCTGCAAGGAAAAATCTGAATCATGGCCTCTAGCTCTTCAGAGGGCCCAGTGGCTATTGACCAGAGCTGACAGACACAGTGTGCGCGCCTGTAGTTACAAACCTACTATGGGCAGGGTTGATTGCCCAGGATCGTTGCTGTTTCAGAAGGCTGCACCTGCACCTGCAAACATTGTAGCGGTAATTCCCCACAGGTGTGCAACTCCACGTGCAACTGTTGGTGTGACCAGGCTTCTGGCTTGGTTGTAGCATAGAGGGGACACTGGTGACTTACCATAGGGTCATTTAACCTTACTTACGTAATACATAGTGGAAACATGCCTAAGTAATGCTCACATTGCAGCTTCCATCCCGGCTACTGCTGTGGTGATGAGATGGCTTCAAAGCTTGCTAGTGTAGGCAAGGTTTATCAGCATGGTGGCCACTAAGGGCTTGATCCAAAGCCCACTAAAGTCAATGGGAATCTTTCCACTGACTGTGATGGGCTTTGGGTCAGGCCCTGTAACAGCATTGGTGCGTTTGTTTGGGGAGCCGAGAGGTTTATTGACAGGTTTTTGGGCTAGTTCGTGGGGCCTTTTGTCACTGGTTGGTGAGAGCTCTGGGCACTGGCACATTCTGCGAAGTATGCCTGTCTTGTTTGTGGAGTGTGTGCAGAGTTCCTGTGTCCGTACAGGAATGGGCATTTTAGGGGAATTCTTGAATCAGGGCAAATGTTGGTTTGGTGCTATGAGACAATAAGGTGGCTGTTGCATGAAATGATGCTGAAATGTAATAAACTTTTAGCAACTTAACTCAACCACTTCCTGGTTCTCAGACGTGTTGGTGGGACACTGGCCATCTAAGTGATTGGAGAGCTTCTACTAGAAAATTAAAGAGGAAGAATGGCTCATTGGTTAGGGCACTAGCCTAGGACTTGGCTTTAAGTTCTGTTCTGTGACCTTGGCCAAGTCATTTAGCATATCTGTGCCTTACTTTCCCCATCTGTACAATGGTAATGATGGCATTGACCAGCCTCCCATTTCAGACTGTGATGCACTCAGATACTATGGAAAGGGGGCAAGTTTGGGACTACAGATAAGTAGTGTTTGTGCTTACAGCGGACAAAGAAGCTCTGGAAGGGATTTTTTAAACAGGAGTTTGAGTTGGTGTCTCTCCCCCCCCTCATCCCACCCCCAGCTTTTTTTCGGTTTCCTTGGTCCCATCTAGGCGAAGACTCTCTGATGCAGGGGGCTAGTGAAATGATTGGAGCCAGTGAGAGTTGATAGCTCTGACGCGGGGAAGGGATTTGTATTTGGACTGTTGAACACTTTGTACGTCAGTGATTTCTAGACATTTTGTATTAAGGATGCCTTTGCTAAATACCCAACACCTCTTCAGTGGAGGTGTTAAGAGCTCAGAATAAGCATCTCCTGTGCCTCCCAGTAGTTCTCCAGCTAAACTAGGGAAGGTCAGACTTTACATTCCGGATATTTTGATGCTTTAAAAAAAAAAGGGGAAAAATCCTTTCCAAGAATCATCAAGAAGCGGAAAGGGCCCAAGCCCCATATTTTCAAAACCTCTTTGCAGCTCACAGGTAAAACATCATCTCTCCAGAAGGCTAAACTTTATGCGTGTCTTTGTGTTTGACTGTTTTAGCTCACCCTGGTGGACATTAGGCTCAGGACAGCACAGGGCTGCAACAGCCCTGTTCTGAAATTCAGTTTGCAGAGGCCTCATATTGGGTTCCAGGGAGGGGCTGGGCACAAGCTCCTCACTGCTAGAGGACCCTCCCCTAGCCTGTGGGGGGGATCCACAAGGTCCAGGAACTCTTCCTGTGCAGTATTTGTTTCTAGGAAGGGCCCTAGTTGACCTTTAGCCATCTACCCTTGAGCAACGGGCAGGCAAGGTCTGTGGGGAAAATGGTCCGAAAGTGGCTGGCTTCATCTCTCCTGAAATGTGTATTCTAGCACTCCTAGCATTGCAGATGGCTTCCTCTTTCCAAGGCGACCGACTCTCCCTGGAGAGGCAGGAGAATCGTTTGCCTAGTTAACAATTATTTGCCTAAAGGGGCTCTTTAGGTAGCTTGAATGGCAGCTGAAGAAATCCTTGCTGTAGAAGAGAGCAAAGCTGGTATCTAGAAAGTAAAGCCTCTTGGTGAGAGTTAAGGGGATTTCCAGTTGCAGAGGTGACTTGCATGTGGAAGTGATCTGAGTGGCTTGAACAATGGCAGATCAGCTACCTCTGTGCTGGGATCTTCTGGTACAAGGCCCCCTTTAGAACAACGTTTCCCAAATGATGGCTTCTGACTCTCAACCCACCAGTTGATCCCATGTGCTCCCATGCTCTCACTTCCCCTGGGTGGCAGGCAGCAGTGTGAGGAGTGGGGTCTGGGTGGCAGGGGGGCAGGGACAGGCTGGTTTCAGACTGACAGCCGTGTTCATCTGTATCAGCAAAAAGAACAGGAGTATTTGTGGCACCGTAGAGACTAACAAATGTATTTGCGCATAAGCTTTCGTGGGTTAAAACCTACTTCATCGGCTGCATGCAGTGGAAAATACAGTAGGAAGATGTATAGATAGATACACAGAAAACATGAAAAAATGGGTGTTACCATACCAACTATAACAAGACTAATCAATTAAGGTGGGCTATTTTCAGCAGAAGGAAAAAAAAACTTCTGTAGTGATAATCTGGATGGTCTATTTCCAACAGTTGACAAGAAGGTGTGAGTAACAGTAGGGGAAAAATTAGCATGGGGAAATACGTTTTACTGTGTGTCATGACCCATCCACTCCAAGTCTTTATTTAGGCCTAATTTAATGTGTCCAGTTTGCAAATTAATTCCAGTTCTGCAGTTTCTTTTTGGAGTCTGGTTTGGGAGTTTTTTTTGTTGGAATATTGCGACTTTGAGATCTGTGATTGAGTGACCAGGCTGTTCGCTGTCTAGCTCCGGCTGCTTCCTCCAGGCTGTCACCCCCCTTGGGCAGCATGCAGCAGAGTCAGAGGTGGATTAGGGATTTGTGGGGCCCTGGGCCAGAGCAAGCGGGAGGCCCTCTCTAGCCCTTTCACCTGCAGTTCCTCACCCCCTGGCGCTCCTGCCAGGGAAATGGGGTCGGGGTGCGTAGCCTTGCCCTGCTCTGCTTGCCTGGCGTTTCTGCTGTGGAGCGGGGCAAGCCCCCAAGCCTGCTCCCCAGCAGGAGCGCTGGCTGGGTGGAGCTGGGCAAGCCCCCAACTCTGCTTCCCGGTGGGAGCACTGGGTGCGTGGGGCGTAGGGGCACCCCAATTGGCCATGGACCGCATTGGCCCAGTGGCTAATCTGTCACTGGGAGCCAGATCTGGGCAGCAGGAGCAGCATGGAGGAAGTGTTTGGAGCCAGCAGCTAGTGGACAGTTACCAGCTCAATGGCAATTGCAGCCTGGCTGTGGCCTAGCTGGGGCTGCGGAAGGGAGCAGGGGAGGGGAGCAACTTGTTAGAGGGCTGGGGTGGGGAGGGGGGGATTAGAGGTAATGGTGGGTCCCCAAACAGCCAGAGTGCCTTAGTAAGAAGGTTGGGAACCCCTGCTCTGGAGCACAGAGCTGGCCAGTCAGTTCAGGTAAGGGGTTGCTTTGGGGTTAAGTCCCAAAGGTGGTTTGGCCAAATTTTTAGAAGTATGTCCTTTGGGACAGAAATCGGACTTCTTGTTGAAAATACCACCTTTCCTGAGCTCAGTGAGTGGCATGCGAAGGAATTGCAAGAGGCAGAGACTAGCAAAGCCTGACTCAGAATCCCTCCTGTGCATGCTGCCCCCTTACATCTGCTGTTCTTCCAAGCCTTTAGCCTGTCCCTTAGCACTTTGACTTGCTTGCTAGAGGGGAGATTTCAGCTGGCCTAGCAGCCTGGGGAAGGTGAGGCTGCGGAGCTGGTCTCAGGCTGTTGGAGGGCATGCAAGAAGCCAGAGCCCTTAACTGTGCCATGGCATCCAAGGGAAAGGCTGCACTGCCGTCCTGGCTGCTACTCAGAGGTGGACACGTAGGCAGCAGTTGGATTGTGAATGCAAAGGACCCCTTGCATCTGCATCCACCTGTGCCCTGCTGGCTTCTGTCACCTTCGCTCTCCCTGAGTTGATTCCAATCAGGTAACTTGTGTTCAGTAGATGGTCTAGCACAGGGGTCGGCAATCTTTCAGAAGTGGTTGCCGAGTCTTCATTTAATCTCTCAATAATTTAAGGTTGCGCGTGCCAGTAATACATTTTAACATTTTTAGAAGGTCTCTTTCTATAAGTCTATAACATATAACTAAACTGTTAAGTATCAGAGGGGTAGCCGTGTTAGTCTGGATCTGTAAAAGCAGCAAACAGTCCTGTGGCACCTTATAGACTAACAGACGTATTGGAGCATGAGCTTTTGTGGGTGAATACCCACTTCGTCGGATGCATGTAGTCACCCATGAAACCTCATGCTCCAATACGTCTGTTAGTCTATAAGGTGCCACAGGATTCTTTGCTGCTTTAACTAGACTGTTGTATGTAAAATAAGGTTTTTAAAATGTTTAAGAAGCTTCATTTAAAATGAAATTAAAATGCAAAGCCCCTGGACTGGTAGCCAGGACCCGAGCAGTATGAGTGCCACTGAAAATCAGCTCGGGTGCTGCCTTCGGCATGCGTGCCATAGGTTGCCTACCACTGCACTAGCCTTATTAGTACTTAGGGGACTGGGGCTGCTTGTGTTTCTGCGTCGCTCAGCAAATGTAGTCCAGGGCCTTTAGAAAAGCTGCTCAGGCCAAACACTTGTTCGGAAAGATGCTGCAAAGGAGAAGTGCTGAAATGCCAGAGTGTGGCTGAGCATAACAAGTTCCAGTGCCTGCCTGAAACGAAAACAATCGGACTCATTGACATTTACGGAGAGGCTGCTGGACCTGCCAGCTCTGTGATGGATGCCCAGGTTGGCTGGCATCTGGAATCGGCACTGGTAAGTGTCTGACTTGCCAGCCAGTAGTTGGCTGCCACCTCCGCAGGTCAGGCCAGGGCCAGAGTGGAGGGAGCGTTTGCATTCAGGAGAGGGCTGCTGGGGAGGATCAAATTGGATCATCCAGAAGCTTTATAAATAACAGGGCTGTTCTCCTGCCATTAAAAACTGCAACATCATTTAGTTCTAGTAACAGCTCAATTCCCTGACTGCTCTGCTCCCATTAGCTAGGGCCTATGTTATTTGCAAAGGCTTTAAACGAGCTGATTTTATTTAATGCTCCCCTAATCCATTGTCTGGGTTTGCTGCCTTTGCCACTTGCTTGGCTGCCAAGTGCCTTGCTTGAGCCAGGTGATGATGGCTATTAAATGATGCTAGGGTCTCACTGGCATCAGCTAGTATCTGAGAAGGACAATCATTGGGCTGAGGTGGTGCCCCATCTCCCTCTACCTTCATGCACAAGAATGGTTAGACTGGTGCCTTCCCTCAATCCCTCGCCTTCCCTGGTGTGACGCGAAATAGTGGAGTAGCAAGCCAAAGCATCCTTTTGCTGTGCTCGGGCTTTGTTGTGGGGAGGTGTCAGCCCTGGTGAAAAGCTGCTGGTGCAAGGAGAGCAGCTGACTGCGTTTCCAAATGCTGGTCGAGGCAAGTGCTAGCTGGCACAAGCAATGGCTGCTGAGGCAGGGCCGGCAGTTATCAGATGAAAACATAGGCCCTCACCCGAAAACATGACAGAATGGCAAGTCCAGCTCATTGCACAGGTTCCCTTACCCTGGCGCGCTGCACAGCACCTCAGGAAGTACAATTATCCTGCGCTTGATGCACTCCAGGCCTGCTGCCTGCCAAAATGCTCATGTGCCAGCTTCAGCATCTCTCATAAAATCTGCCACCTCCTCCCTGATTCATCCCCTTGTTGTCACAATTCAGTGTTTGTGAATTCACAATTAATTACTTTGATGGACGCCTCTCGCTCTAGGCCGCTGTCAGGGAGAAGCGGCCTTTATTTGACTGTATAATTATTGAAATAAATGATTTGATTTGATCTGTTTGCACATAGTGCATCTCTGAGGAATGCCACACTTGCTGCATCCTTATGTGATTAAGGGGTATGGATGCATCAGACATCATCTTCCTGCTAGCTTGTTACTTCAGTGTTGTCTAGTGAAATTGTTTTGTGTTCAGCAGGGCTCTTGAGCTTGAAAAATGCTTCACTTGTCAAAAAAGGCACAAGCTAGTGCTTAGGGCACAGGACTAGCATCCCCCCAGATCCTCTTGCCACACTCTTCTTGTGTGACCTGGGGCAGTACACTTCACCTCTCTCTGTTTCCTTTATCTGTACCATAGGGATAGTCCATATAATGGTGAGGCTTAAGTCATTGATTGTAAAGTAGGATGGGGGCCTCTTATGAAACTTACTGTTGATGGCAAAGTGTTCATAGTATGTGAAAATTGTAATGCCCCCTCCATGTTCCTGAAAAGACTCAACAGATTTTTCTCAGCATTTCCCACCTTTTGACTACGAACATTCAGAAATTTCATCCGCAGAGGAAACCGTTGGAGAAACACTATGTTTGGTCACTTGGCTAAGCTAGAATTGGTCGTTCAAGACTAAATGCACTTAATGTTGACGACAAACCAGTGATCTGCTCTAAGCTCAGGCTCTTTCAGCCTTTTCCTATTACCTCTGCTAGGAAAGTTCCTCACCTGTTGCAGGAGAGGCAGAAGAGCCACAATCCCGATGGCCTTCTCTTGGCTAGCACAGGTATGGTTCTTGACACTCCAAAGGGTAGCGGAACTGACCTGATCAGGGCTGTCCATGTCTCAGCACACTGAACGAGAGCATCTTTCTCCATCCCAGCGTGGTGTCCCTGTCAGGCTGACTCCTGAGAGGGTAGAGAGTGAGAAGTCTGGTGTTTGTGAGCAGGTGTCCCAAATCTGCCAAGAGAGGTCCAAACTGAGCTATCTGATGCCCCTCCATTAACCAGGAACCTGTGCCAGTGCTTAACAAGAAAGGTTGTGGAATCCCTGTCAGTGAAGGTTTTTAAGCACAGGTTAGACAAACACCCATCAGGGACAGTCTAGGTATAATTAATCCTGTCTTGTTGTGAGGGGGTGGACCAGACGACCTTTCTATGATTGTATAATTTCATAGAGCCATTCCTGAAGCTTTAGTTTCCAGGAGTGGGGGATCTTTTGAGGTGGGAGTCTATCGAGAAGAAAATTTCTTCTCTGTGATTGTTGTGGGATGACTTCCCACTCCTTACAGAGTTGAGGGTTCATTCCATCACTTTCTGTGTGTGCCAGTAACTTCACTGTCTGCTCTGGGAGGAGCTGCTGTGCTTGCATTCCACAGCAGGAACTGGCACAAAGCTTGCCCTTTGAGCCTGGAATTCCTATCTAAGGCCTGGGCAGAGTTGGGACCCTGTTTTGACTAGATCTCTAGAGAAGTGGTTCTCAAGCAGGGGCACACATACCTCTGGTAGTATGCAGAGATGTTCCAGGGGGTACATCAACCCATCTATATATATGTATGTAGCCTATTTTACAACAGGCTACAGAAAAAGCACTCGCGAACTTACTACAAACTCAAATTTCATACAAACAGCGACCTGTTTATACTGCTCTGTATATCATACACTGAAATGGCAATACAGTATTTATATTCCAATTGATTAATTTTATAATTATACGGTAACAATGAGAAAGTAAACAATTTGTCAGTAATCGTGTGGCTGGGACACTTTTGTATTTTTATGGCTGATTTTGTAAGCAAGTCGTTTTTAAATGAGGTGACACTTGGGTGTATGCAAGACAAATCAGGCTCCTGAAAGCGGGACAGTCATTTGGAAAGGTTGAGAGCCTCTAGTCTAAAGAACAACAGTTACAGGTAAGTAAGTCTCCTCCCTTTTTTCCTTGAGTGGCCAGCACTTGTAGTTGGATGGTAAGTTGACCTCCGGGTCTAGGTGGGAGTGGGTCTAGGCATTGGTATTAATGACAGCATAGACATATGTTGCAGTCCATAGGAAGGAAAAACAGATTTACTGCTTCTCAGCGGTGCATTGTTAAAGGTTTCACCTCCCCCAAAATGACACATTGTGAGCAAAAATAGAGCAAGACAGAACACACAGACCCACCCACACCATCCCCACCACCAGGCAGCCAAGTGCAATCAATACCAAACCCTTTATTTTAAAGCTGCTGCTTCTTCACTCTCCCTCTCCTCAACCCCACCACCATCTGCTGCCAGCCACTGCTAGTGTTCCTGTGCCCTAGTGCACTGACCAGCACAGCAGGGGGTGCTAGTCATTGACAGTCTTCTGCCTGGAGACCAACTGCAGATGTTCCTGAGCTGGCTCCATGAATACTCTGTCCCCTGGGAGATAGTCAGTGGGAGGGACTGTTGTTTTTGCTGTGTGATGGCAGGAAAGGCTCTCTCTGGAGGTGGAGCTGGTGCTACTTGGTGGCCCTGTTGAAGCAAGACTGTCTTCCCATGAGCACGTCCAAGCCTCAGCATGGCAGGCGGCAATAATGGAAGAAGCTGCCTTAAGAGTCCTCTCTGCCCTGGTCACTTTGAAACGATGCAGCCATCCCAGTATTTCTGAGGAGAGGGGATCAGCTGTTTTCTAGCCTATCTTCCCACTCCAGCTAAGACGCTCTAGCCAGTTACCTTATGCTGCTAACACAAAGGATCATATAAGCCCAGCAGGGCCAGACGAGGGCAGTGTTTGGATGGGAGACCTCTGTGGGAAACCCAGGTTGCTGCAGGAAATGGTGTTGGTGAGTCAGTGAAAGGTGCCATTTCTTCTGGGTCAGTACTGAACCCAGTGCCCTCCTGTGGTGTTAGCAGGAGCTGTGTTCAAAACTGAGGTCCTGACTACTTCTTTCATTAAAGAGCCTCTGTTGCCCCTGCACAAGATTAGGATGTTAACCTTACTGCCTTGGTAAGTTTCCACTTGCGTAGTTCCATCCTGCCTCTCTAAATCCCCCAATTTTTAATGTCCTGGCCCAAATTCTGTGCACTGTTGCTGTACCTTGAAAGACAGCCACCCTACTC
The DNA here is from genome assembly GCF_003597395.2 of Chelonoidis abingdonii. Lineage (NCBI taxonomy): Eukaryota > Metazoa > Chordata > Testudines > Testudinidae > Chelonoidis > Chelonoidis abingdonii. The sequence goes on from NC_133770.1 coordinate 152,402,826, forward strand.
CACCCCAGAAGTGGGTTCACAGATCTCTTACCTGCATTTTGAGGCGGAAAGATTCTGTGGAAAGACAAAGCATTGCCTAGTTTGGAGAAGTAATTAGACACTGATGATGAAACTCTGTTCTTCCTACCACTACCTGTGTTTCAGCCTTGCTGAGAGGGCTTTAGCCATCCGGGGAGAGGACCGGAAAGTGGCTTGGGACAGGATTGCTGTTAACTTCCACTTGCCCTGTTGCTGGGTTAGATGGGAGCAGGGGAAGAAAATGGTCATTCTTTGCGTTCCTCAGTCTGTAGCATCCTTGTTATGTGAGCCTCTCTAGGAGGCAGCATGGCTTGGTGGCATGAATGCAGGAATGGGAGGGGCTTTGGGCATGTCACCCTGCCTCAGTTTCCCCATCTGTAAATAGTGGGTAATACTGGTTTACTTCTCAGGGCTGTTGTGAGGCCCAACTCATGGCTGGGCTGCAAAAGTGTGCTCCAGCCAGCCCTAGGTGAGCATGACGTGTCAAGATGGCTTCCTTCCTCGGGACAGTTCGGCTCCAGCACAGTAGCTGTGTTTTAATAAATTGAGAGATACCTATCTCATAGAACTGGAAGGGACTTTGAAGGGTCATCGAGTCCAGCCCTCTGCCTTCACTAGCAGGACCAAGTACTGATTTTGCCCCAGATCCCTAACTGGCCCCCTAAAGGATTAAACTCACAACTCTGGGTTTAGCCAGCCAATGCTCAAACCACTGAGCTATCCCTCCCCCCAATGTTTTGATGAGCTGCAGCGTATTTGCACAGTTTTCCCAGCAGAGACCAACAGCCTGTTCTTTCCAGGCCTCGCAAGCCCTTGTTAAGACTGACCTTTGCTGCAGGAGGGTGACCTCTGAGCACTCTCCTTCTCATCTGCCTTGCAAAGTGGCTGGTGCAATTAGAAATGCAGAGTAGCCCTTTAAAAAGCAAACCGCCTTGTCATGCAGGTTGGGGTGCAGAAACAAAACCTGCTAAGTGGAAAGAGAAATGGAGCGGCTGGAGGTTTCCTAACAGCACCAGTTATAAAGGGAAGTCATTCTGAAACCCTTGCTTGTAGATTAAAACGTGATGCGAGCTTTAAGTGACCCGGTAAACTCTCCTAGAATACAGTCATGAATAGCTATTCCTCCAGCTTCAGTTTGTGAAATAAAAATCCCAGCCTGCCTTTTGCTAGCTGGTAGGAAGCCCCAGACATTGATCCATTAATTCTCCTGATGGCCCACCTTTCTGACGTTGCTGTCTTTGGTGTATGTTATATAAATGACAATAATACAATTGTGTTTTATGAGCTTGTGACGAACTGGGAATGTTCTTAATGTTTTCTCTGAATACTGTGTTGGTCCCTCAGTGTCCCCTATGCAGTTCTTAAGTATCTAGGTGGTGGAATAAGGGTGTGTGATTGCTGCAGAGCAAGGGGCCAGTGCACCTAAATGCCTGGCACTCTGTCTCCTAGTAACTGATGGCCTGGGCCCCTCCTCTGCAAAGGTGCCAACTGAAGGTGTTGGAGACAAAGAGGTCAGGTGACCTCCTGGCCTGGGAAAGGAACTGAGCAGAAGAGGAGGGGCTGAAGGGGGTTTGGGAGTCTGGAGCTGGCTGGGGACGAGGAGTGAAGTGCAGATGTGGTGGTCTGGCTCACTGTCCCCCAGAATGGACCCGGCCGAGGGGTTCGGTTTGCAGTACCTACAAGCTCAGTTTTAGACCCTGTTCCTGTCATCGAATAAGCCTCTGTTTTACTGGCTGGCTGAGAGTCACATCTGGCCGCAAAGTGGGGGTGCAGGACCCTGTGGCTTCCCCAGGACCCTGCTGGGGTGGGCTCGCTGTGGGAAGTGCGCAGAGGGGCAGAGGATGCTGAATGCTCCAAGGAGAGACCCAGGAGGTGAAGACATGTGAGCTTCTTGCCCTGAACATGTCTGCTCCAAGGGAGAGGAGGCTTCCCAAAGTCCTGACTGGCTTTGTGGGGAGCAGTTCCAGAGCATCACCCGGGGACTCCATGACAGAGCTACGTAAGTCCCCAAGTAGATACCCTGAGAGGCTGAAGGGGGAAAGCTGATTAGAATGAAACAGGACTGCGGTCCCATTACTTACACAGCCATATGGAATTAAGGTGAAAAGGGTATGCCGCCTTTGGCTTTTTTCTGATGCATAACGGAAACCTGGAATGTTTGTTTGCTTTTCTGCTTTTATTTTAGAAATACCAGGCACATCAAATTGTCTCTCTCCTGTTTTTGTGGGATGACTCTGTGGAGGACCAGAGAACTGGAGCAGCAGCTTTCTCAGCCCTTAGTTGGAATGGAGGTGTTGCATGTTTCACAGAGAGCTTTTTCTGCCCGCTGTTTAAGGGTCTGAGTTAAATAGGCACTAACCAAAAAGACCCTCTCCTAATTTGAAATTGCTTGACCCTTTCTCAATAGCTCTTGTAATGTCCTCATTCCATCAGCTCTCACCCTTCAGCAAAGCCAGATAAATTGAGATCTGATTATTTCTGCTGGAAACAAGCAAGCAGGACCCCTACTTCTTTTTAAACCGCTTCGCCGCCCCCTCTCCCCTGGGCTGCCTTTATACTTCAGAGGGCCAAATGTGATTCCCGCCGTTTATAAAAAAGCATTGAGACTGGAGGAATTGATTTGGGTAATGCAGAGCCTGACTCTGGATATGGGGGATCACCCCACAGATTGGTGGCTTATTACAAAAAGGATTTAGTTGACGAATAACCACTGCTGTTTTCAGTAACTCTTAAGCAGTGCACTAGGTCTCTTCCCTCATGAGTGGGTGAGAAGCATGGGTCTCTCTATATACCTCAGATACTTTTATAACCACCCGTTGACATAGTATCTGAGCCCCTCATGATCTTTAATGCAGATGGAGACCTGAGGCCCAGACAGGCTAAGTGACTTGCCCAAGGTCTCACAGGAAGTCTATGGCAGAGCAGAGGAATTGAACCTGGCTTTACAGCCCAAGCTAGCATCCTGACCACTTGACCATCCTTCCTCTCCCCATGAAGCATGTGGGTATATGGGGTAACCATAAAGTGCTTTTTCAGACAGTTCTGTTGAGGCATTCTGCTTGCATGGCAACATGACAGTTCAGAGTCACATCTGTAGCAGTAGCTGCTGCTGACACCAGGACCCTGAGTTGGAATTAATTTTTGTTTTATTCACGCTGTGCAGGTATCTGAAGTGACACATGGCTTAGAAATCATTAGCCAGTTTGCCCTCCCGAGATGACTCTGCCGGTCGTGGGCGAGGATGTTGTGGGGCGTCTGAAATCTTCCCCTGCGCTTTCATTTTCTATTTGTCCCCCAGTGCTTTCGGTTCCTGAAATCTGTAGGCGGTTTTGGAAGCTGGCAGCTGGAACCAACCAGCAAGAACGCTGGTTCTCTGCTGCCATGCCAACCCCGTCTCCATGGAAATGGAGGCCCAATGGGTGAACACCAGGCAAATCAAACTTTGTCAAAGTGTTTCAATACCCTCCTTAAATCTCTGCTCTGGTCCATTTCCACAGGGACAGGACATAGCAACTAGCAGCTGAGCTTGCAGAGCTCAGACCCCTCAGCTGCTGTCTTGTGTGTGCCCTTTGGACCTAGTGCTCTCGTTTGTTAATTTCAGCAAGTGGTTTCAAAACCACCTACAAAAAAGGGGCTTTAATAAGACTGGTAAAATCTTATTTTTACCCCTTGAATTCTTTTTTTTTAAAAAGCCTAATTTAATTAAAATCTGTCTCTCTTATATAATCTTCAGCATGCAGTTCTGCTGGAAACCACCCATACTGGCCTAGCAGTGCGTGGGTGCTTGCATAGGGGATAGGTCCCTTGGGTGTGCCGTCTTGTGGGCCCATTACATTACCTGTTACATAACTCACTGCAGCCCTTGTTTATATTAATCAAGATCGAAGACTAGGTACGTGTCAAAACATTTTAAAATAACTCAGACTTTTGTTAGCACTGCAGCTATGTTTAGAAACGATTTTTAAAAAAAACAACCCTTCCTGTGAGATTAAAATGAAAGCGATTTTAGTCTGACAGTGATTTAAAGGGACGCTTACAAGTTAGGAATCACTTTTCCAGCTGGAAATTCTATGGATTACTGTTATAAATACCCCCATAAGTTTCCTATGGCTATGAAAACAATCGTTTTTTTTTCTTTAGGCCTTAGCTACACTTGCAGGTGTGCAGCGCTGGGAGGTACAGCTGTCTTCGTACAGCTGTGTAGGGAAAGCGCTGCAGTGTGGCCACATTTGCAGCGCTGTTGGGAGTGGTGCATTATGGGCAGCTATCCCACAGAGCACCTCATCCCATTTTGGCACCGTGGGTTGTGGGAAGCAGGCAGAGGGTGCGGGTCATTCTTCCTGTCCCAACGCCCCGTGATACATCGCTTCACATCCCAGCAATCCCTGTTTTTCCGTCCACGTTTGGTGCCATCTTGATTCTCTCAACGGTTTCTGTGCAGCGCGATTTCTGTGGGAAATGGAGCCCAAACTGCTGAGGAGTATGCTGACGAGTCTCGCCAGCACATCACGTTTGGCAGTTGAGCTATTCCTTAAGATCCAAAGTGATGAGGAGTCCGACGATGATTGCGCGTCGCCTGACGCGTACGACACGAAATTGCTTCTGGCATTCACGGAAATGCTCAGCACCGTGGAACGCCGCTTTTGTGCTCGGGAAACAAGCACTGAATGGTGGGATCACATTGTCATGGAAGTCTGGGATGACAAGCAGTGGCTGCAGAACTTTTGGATGAGAAAAGCCACTTTCATGGGACTGTGTGCTGAGCTCTCCCCCACCCTGTGGTGCAAGGACACGAGATTGAGAGCTGCCCTGCCGGTGGAGAAGCAGGTGGCTATTCAAATCTGGAAGCTGGCAACTCCAGACAGCTACCGATCGGTCGCGAACCAGTTTGGAGTGGGAGTCGACTGTTGGATCGTTTTGATGCAAGTTTGCAGGGGCCCATTATCGCTCGCTGTAAGCGTCCCGTGATCTGGGTCGCGTGGGGAGTGATGGCTTGTGCACGATGGTTTCTAACTGTGGAGGGTGATCGATGGGGATATTTTATTCTGGCACCTCACTAGATCGGTACGTTAATTGGAGGGTATTTTCTTGGTTTTCTCAGGTGTTGTGGTCCCCTGGACATTTCATTGACTTAAACAGGCGCCGGGAAAGGTGCATGATTGCGCACTTCGACACTGGCTTTCAGGAGTGCAGGCAGGGGCTTTTTTCCCGCGGAGATCGCAGTAGGGGACGTGAACTGCCATTGTGATCTTGGGATCGCTAATGTTAATCCTTGCTATGACATTACGGTGACAGGGAGCAGCCGGTTCACTCAGGCTGGCTGGTGCGATGATTGCTGGTGTGTTTGCCGTTTTAAGGGGCGTTGGCGGATTCTGCTATGGGAAGTGACTTGGGGAGCAGCTCCTGTGGTTATTCGCGTGTGTACCCCTATTATTTGTGAGGGGGTTGAAACATTCATCACATGGACCTGTGAGTTCGGCTGGAGGCTGGATTTGACAGCCGGGGGGGTTGGAGAGGCCAGACAGGGCTCAAGGTTAGGATGTTTTGAGGGAGGATTTGAGGCTGAAACCAGTAATGTTGGTGCTTTGACGGGAGTGAAGTGCATGGTTTCTGTTATTGGATTGTTTTTCCTAAGCTGATTTGCAGTGCCTGTTTCTTTCCTGGGCTAAGGTATCTTTTTACTTTCTGCAATAATAAAGACTGTTTTCAAAGCCAAGAATTCATTTATTGAAAAGAAAACAACTTTACTGACAGACGCACAACATTTTGGGAACCTAAAAGGGCAGGGGGGTGCGGTGGGGCACTGTACAGTCACAGGTTTGAATATGTCCTGTCTGGAGTGCTGTGCAATGACTGCTGCACTTCAGGATGCCTATACTGCATAGTGATGGGGGTTGAGTGCAGGGGGTAAGGGTCGTAGTTCTCAGGGCTGGTTGGTGAACATACAGGTGTTGGAGGCAGCTGGTGGTGGTAAGAACCTGGATGCTGGGGAAGTGGATTTTGAGCTGACATTGGGGCACAAGGGAAAGAGCTTTGGGACGGGGGGGCCCGGCATGGTAGTGCTCTGCCTGCATGGCTACGAGCGCCTGGATAGAGTCCGCTTGGTGCGCCAGGATGCTTATCAGCTGCTTTGTGCTTTTCTTCCTGGCCGCTGTGTTTCTCTGGTGGATCCTGCTTTCCCTTTCCCTCCAGTCCTGCAGTTTTTGATTATCTCTGGCAGAGTGATCCATAACTGCTTGCAGCAGGTCGTCTTTGCTTTTTCGCGGCTTCTTCCAGAAGTTTTGGAGTCTTTCAGCTGTTGATAACACGGGCACCCGAGAAGTCAAGGCTGCTTGTAGAAAGGCAAAAAAGGCAACAGTTAACGGAGGCAGCATTGTTTATATGTCAGACAGTTGTTCCCACACAGTGAAGGAGTTTACAGTCTTCACAATAGCATAATTTTCCCATGCCAAACAGAGCGCACATAACCCACAGGAGTCCCGAAATGGTGAGTAAGGGGGACTGATTGCTTCTGGGCTGTACTGGGGTTTCTGTGTGTTGGGGAAAGCAAACAGCTGCAGGGGGCACCTACACTGAACAGTCTCCCAACATTTTCCACAGGAGTTGATCCTGCAAGATATCTCACTGCTGCGGGTCACCTGGGAAGAGCCGGGAGGGTCTTCTACAGCAATGCGGATTCTGCCCTGCCCCTATGCAGCTTGCCTGTGTGCAGCAATGGTCCCCCTACCCCTAGCGGCACAGTGGCGCGGATGCGTTAGCCTGACTGGGACAAGGACCACAGTGGCTCTCCCAAAAAACTTCCGCAAGCGCATTGCCCACGCTCTGGCTGAAACTTTTGAAGAGATTACCGAGGCCGATTACTGGGATATGGAATAGCCCATTGATGTGGTCTGTCACATCTAGGCATGCATGCATGCAGCCCTAACCCTCCCTCCTCTCCTGAAACAATTCTATCCTGAAAATACAAGCCACTTACCGGGAACCAGCTCCTGTGCTTGTCCTTCACCAAGTACCGGCTGCTGCAACTGGCTACCTTCCTCCTGGCTTGCGAAAATCTTCTGGCTGCATGCTTCCTGGGACTCCGGGGTGTCTCCCCTCACCCCAGTACCCTCACTCTAGGTTTCCTCTTCCCCTCCTCCTACACCCCCTCCCCCCCCACTCTGAAGTGTCCATCGTGGTCCTCAGGTTGGCGGTGGGGTCACGCCCAAGTATTGCGTCCAACTCCTCGTAAAAACGGCAGGTCGTGGGGGCAGCACCTGAGCGGCGGTTTCCCTCACGGGCTTTGCAAATGGCACTCCGCAGCTCCTTCACTTTAACCCTGCACTGCAGCGCGTCCCGGTCATAGCCCCTTTCCAGCATGGCCTTTGATATCTGCCCATAGGTATCGTAATTCCTACAGCTGGAGCGCAGCTGGGACTGCACAGCTTCCTCCCCCCAAACACTGGTAAGGTCCAGCAAGTTGCCATTGCTCCATGCTGGGGCTCATTTGGCGCGTGGAGGCATGGTCACCTGGAAAGATTCACTGATTGCACTCCACACCTGGCTGAGCAAACAGAAAGGGGATTTTTAAAATTCCCGGGGCATTTAAAGGGCGGATCACCTGAGGCCAGGGCAGTAGAGTTCGAACTGATGAGCAGAGTGGCTGAACAGGCATTCTGGGATACTTCCAAATGCCTCTGGAGGCCAATAACAGTGCTTTTGGTGGCCACACTGGTGGAGCAGCGCTGCATCACCAGCACTGCAGTCGTTATTCCCCAGGCAGAGGTAGAGTATAGCCAGCGCTGTAGCCAGGGAGATACAGCGCTGTATGTGCCTTGCAAGTGTGGACGGTGTGTGAGTTGCAGCACTGTAAAGCCGCTGCCAGCGCTGCAACTCTCCCGTGTAGCCAAGCCCTTAGTGTGTTCCCCTTATGCACTGGCAACTGTTTTGCATGGAGTTATTTTCACTGTTTTGTTGGTCAGTTACACGTCCTGTCTTAGCCACTAGCTGATCTCACCACTGTGCGGCCAATCCCATGCCTGCTCTGCTTTTGAATGGGGTAGAGGGCTTGTGTGGATACATACTGTGCCCCTCAGACCTTGCGAAAGGGTGTTTACCGGTAATAACAGCTACAAAACTGAAACAGAGAAGTCGGCAAACAGGCCTGTGCCCAGAGAGAAAGGAGAAGGTGCGTTCAAGCATATTTGGTGCTGCCACTCTTCCCTGCTGGATAGACCCTTGAAGCAGAAAACACCTTTTGCAAATCAACGTTTTATAAAGGAATTTAGGTAAATAATTGTTTCCGCATTGTTTAAAAGGGGCTCATCAGAATCTTGAATTGTTTTAATTGTCAGTAGGAATTTTTTAAATGTACCGGTGTCCATTTAGACAGGTAATCCTGAGCTACAGGTCCCAAAATGCTCCTCTACTGCACCAGTTCTTTAAAAAACCACCACACAACAAAGCTGTTAGGTCAGACTGTGACAACTCTTCAAGCATCTTACTAGGCAAATCTTGCTGTTGTCTCTATATTAGAAACCCATCAGAGTCAAGGCACTTAACGTTTGTTTCCTGAACACTAATGTCCTCATATGACAGTTAGCTTTAGGGTTAGTTGTTCTTGTTAAGGTGAATGCAAAAGGAAAAATAAGACCTGAATGTAGTCCAGATTCTGCTGCCGAAGCTCCTGTCTGTCTAACCGGGCTTGGGGATGGGCTGGGGGGAATCAGGTAACCCAGATTCCATTAATCTTAAAAATCCTCTTTCTCCCGCTGTGGAATTCTCCTGGTACTTCCTGGCTCAGCAAAATGATCTCGGAACGCAAGACCGCAAATACCAGGTGCCTTTTTTACAATCTATGGCATTAATTATGTCAGAGTGAAGCATTCTGGGATATCTTTACTGAGCCCAAGGAAACCAGCAAACAATGTTAAAAAGTTAGTCAAAGTTGGTGCATGGGGTCTCTGCACTAGATTCTGGGTGGGCTTCTCTCATTCTTCCCTTTTATTTTGCAGTTCCCTTTTGAGTAACACAGAGGAGAAATGTTTAAAGGGGCGAGACTGTAGTCATGTTTTGGGGGAGGGGGTCTAGCTGTAGACCCCGTCAGCCATGCATTGGCTATACCCCACCTTCTCTTTCCAGCTGTTCTCATACTGCCCAGTCTATTTCCTTCTCGCCAGCTACCTCTGTGAGCACCTCTCTCTGGTCTGGCCAGGGCAGGCCAGTAGGCTGCGTGGACATGGTGGCTGCTTATGTACCACTCTGTAGAGTGGCGGCAGGTCAGGAAGGCTGTGCTAAAGGACAGCAGCCTGTGTCCACCATTGTGATGTCTCCCTTGTCGCTGGGTTTGTCCAGTTCAGCACCTTGTAAGTAGCCAAAGGAAATCTGAATATTCCTTAGAAAAATCCCAGTTTGCCTCTGTTCACCAGTTCCTCTCTCCTCACCGGGTTGTCAGGTTCCCACGTGTGCTGAGGTCACTGGGTCAGGCTAGACATGCCTTGACTGGTAATAGTCTTTATCTGGAGGCCACACGGAGGTTGGAGACAGAGGGGCTCAGCGTGCCTGGATGCACTGCCTGCTGATCCCTTTGCACATATACAGTCATTCCTTCCTAGGTTGGCCATGGGAGTTTCTGCTGCAAACAGAAGTGGGGAAGGCACTGGTGCTGGAGTCATTGAGTCTACCTGGGCCGTTAATAAGCAGCAAACTGGCAAGGCAGGTGACACCCCCTCTCCGCACAAGGGGTACTGGGGCTGGGGAATACCTGGGGAAGCCTGAATCAATTAAAAACCTGTTCCCTTAGCAGGTGTCCCCAGCGAAGAGTGGACAGCGGAGTGCCTGTCAAGTCGCTCCTCGGTGCGCCTTGCTCTGCCTCCAGGTAGCCAGTTACAGGCACGGCACTCTCCATCTGCCTCGCCCAGCGTGTCCTGGTGTTTCCTGCTCTCCGCGTGCCGAGCCACTTGACACCTGGCGTCTTGCTCTTTCCCCTCAGGAAGCAGGAGCAGTTCCAGACCAACCCTGACAGTTACAATGGAGCCGTGCGAGAGAACTACTCCTGGTCCCAAGACTACAGCGACCTGGAGATTAAAGTGCCGGTGCCCAAGCACATCGTGAAAGGCAGGCAGGTAATGAGCACCCATGCTGTCAGCCTGTGACGGGTGACGAGTTCCCCATCGCCCCAGCCTGCCAGTGTGTTGATTCTTAGCAGCTCTAATTGCCTGCAAAGCGATGCTGAACTGTGATGGAGCAAGCGTGCGCATGCTAGGGGGTGCTTGGCCACTGGAGGCCATGCCTGATTCCCTTTCAGTGCAGCAGAATGCAGCCACACTCACACACACACACACTCTCTCTCTCTCTCTCTCTCTCAGACTGCCCCATTTTGTGCTGCTGGAAGAGAGTTGCCAGCAGGGTGGATTCAAACAAGTGCAGTTCAGGTGACTACAGCTGAGGCATGCGGCAGTGGCCTGTTTCATTTCACCCCAGACTGTTTTCCTTGGACTCACAAGGGAATGGGAGCTGGTTTTAGTGAATGAGGCAGATCCCTTTGACCATCCGATCCCCCTCCCCTGCTCTCCCCACGCGTGTGGGGAAGCCCTGCCTTTTTGAATATGAATTGATCTGACAGTATTGTCAGGTGGGTGGATGAAGGGTTTTGTTTTTGTTTTTGTTTTTTCCTGGCAGAGACCCACTGGCAAGTGACCTGCAGGAAAATCTACAGGTAGCTGGAGCTGCCCTTTCTCCTCCATGTTTCCTGCCCTGTGCGCATCTCATTGCTGGGCTGGACCATGGGTTTGGGGTAGCTAACATAAGTTACACCCCTCTTTGGTTTGTTCCCACTCTGTTATCTTATTGGTGGGGGTGAGTTCAGGGAGGGGTACGCAGACAGACTAGCTGTTAGAGCCAGAAGTTTATTTTTACTTTCTGTTGTCCTGGAAGTCTTTAAAGAGGCCGCCACTGACTTTGTATTTTTCCATTTGGGAAATACGTTTTTTTCCCCCTTCCCCTCTGTTTTCAGGGCAGCTGAAATGAGCACAGTCGGTTTTGTTCACCAACTTCAACCTACGTAGCTCTGTATCCGAAATAGCTTTGTTTGTGCATCAAAGTAATTGACAGTGGCAGCACAGACCTAGGGAGCATATAGTTTGCTGCTGCTGCTGCGGGGCCAGCAGGGGGCACCCAAGACACCCTTTTTCTATAGGGTCTATAAAATGAAACAGAACCATTTCTTGCTAGGTCTGAGAAAACAAAACCTGCTTCTGCCTTGTTTTGCAGTGAGGGGCTTTTCCTCTGCGGGAAAAGCCTTCAGGCCAGTGATGTTCTGGGCCTGACTTGAAAGCACAGTGCTATCTGCATACAGTGCCAGCTCGAAGGAGCAGGGTCATTCTGGTGGTGCTGGATCCTCCAACCCCCTTTTGCATCATGAGCCAAAGGCCGCTGGCAGCTAGAGAAGGGCAGGAGAGCGAGAGAGGAAAGGGTCAGTGTTCACTCTGCTTAGAAGAAAGAGGGGCAGAAATAAACCTCTGGCTTGTTGTTCTTTTCTTTGTCTTTTTCGCTCCTTTCCTTTTAATGAGCATCCCAGCATGATCTTGGGTGTGACCCTGCTGTCCCTGGCAGCACAGTTTCATGGCTGATGTAGTCACTTCATGTTATTTTTTGAGCTCCGTTTACATTACTTCTCCTTTCCCTGCATGCAAATACATTTGCCAGATGTCAGCCCGATTCCACTGCAGAGACTAATCTTGGTAATCAGGAAACTGAATTCGCTTAAAGATGGTCTGTCTCTCCCAGAGCTGGTTGGCTAGATTATGATTAGGAAAGCCCAATGCGACCTGCTCACACATGCTCCTGTCTTGTGCCATGTTCTCTTCAGATCTCATAAACTAAGCAGGATCGAGGTGGATGGGAGACCACCTAGGGTCTGTAAGAGTGGTGTTGGTGACTTGTTAGGGGTGGTCTTCCCTGTGAGTTGTTTGAGTCAATTCCCCAGCACAATGCAGGAGGTGCTGTGTGGCTGAAGGAGCTGTCTTTTAAATGAGGTGTAAAATTGAGCTCCTGATGACTGCTGTTCCTTAACGTTCCCAAGGCACTTATTGCAAGGGTCAAGGTGTAAGTGTCCTGTCCAGATTCCACTCTCTTTTTCTTCTCCAAACACTCCTGCAGTTTCAACTGGATTTGAGCTCTCTTCATTTATTGTCCTACACAATTGTGTAGTGATGCCGTATGCTGTTAAACAGCTGACCTGGCCCACCACAGAAGTGGCTGCATTTCAGTGGTGAGTCAAGTAATCTCTGTTTTCACCCTCATCTACCCCATGGAGGATTGAATCTCCATGAACGTTTCCAAGTGTTCTGTCGCTTTTGGAAGAGGCTATAGTTTACGGCACTTGGGCCTGGATGGAGTTGTACTCACGCGGGTAGCTGTTCTACAAGCTTTCCCACAGCACCGTGCCGAGGTTTTGGGTGGGAGGAAGGAGTTCTTACTCCTGCAGAGGAGAATATGCCTGGCTGGCCTGCTGCACAGCCCTACAATTTCACGTTTCTCCTCGCCAATAGCATTGGCAAGGCAGCATGTGTGTGACCACAAGCATGGCCCTCTGCTGCAGGAAGGGGTGTCCTGGGGATAGGCAGGGTTAAGAAGGGATTGGCTGGGGAAGGGAAACAGGAAGTGACGCCATTCGTGTCTTTTCATCCAGTCTTTCTCTCCCTCTCCTCCCCCCCCCCCCCCCCGGCGCAGAAACTGCAAATCTTTCTAACTTGCAGTATCACCACATTCCCTGCTGTGGGCAAAGGCCCTGGGAGCGTTGGAGTGAGGCCACCATTCTGTGAGCTGTGTGGCTGTGAGCTGAGCTGTGAGGCTGTCAGCTAAGCTGTGGCTGACCCCGGCTGTTGAGGAGGAGACAGTAACATCTGAATCATCAGTCGTGGGTTTCTAGCATGCACTTCCCTTGTCAGGCGAACGCTGTAGTGAAGGGGTTCGCGCACATGGTAATGTCACCCTCTTTTCCATCTATCCAGTGTCATGGAAGCAACTACATAGCTAAGGTTGCAGCTGAGTTTTCATTTAAACCAGATCTTGACCCACTCTAAAAGCCACAAAAACGTCCGTATCTCCGTCAAAATTGGTAGGTTAGGTCAGGGGTCAAAGTAGAATTTTTTCTACCAGATTTGAAAGTAAATGGACATAGGATTTGTGAATGGCGGCATCTTGCAAACTGGAAGGGTTCACCCATGTTCTATAAATAAGCTTACTCTTTTCCTACTTGGTAGCAAAAAAACCGAAGTAAAGTGAGATTAAAATGCACTTCACTCGGCTTTCTTGGCTGTTAACTAGTGCCCAGCACCAAAGATGATTTAAAATCTCATTTTAAACATGATTAACTTTTGATTTAGGATGGTTGCTATGGTGTTTTGGCTCAGGCAAGCTTAAATTTAGCTGTCCCTGGACTGTCCCTGGAGGAGCAGCAGCAGGAGATTGGGAGGGTAGAGGTTCCTCTCTCTCACAGTGAACTCTGAGTGTAACCCCACTCCATCACATTTGTATGAGTGCCTACCCGGAACTTGAACATAGAAGTAATGACAATCTTTCTTCCTTCCTTCCTAGCCTGTAGGAGAAAAGGCTGGATTAGTTCATAGTTTTTTGTTTGCTTGCTTGCTTGGTGTGGATGTATGTGGGTGTATTTGTGTGTGAAGAAATTATTGGGGCTGAAAGCGACACGGAGGAGCTGAATTCTGAACTCAGCAAGGCCCACAGTCATTCTGCTCTCTTGTGGGAGTTGGTTTCATAGTCTAGGTGCAGCTCCGGTGAAAGTTCTGTCTCCTGCACCCTTGGGTCCCAACTTCCGTGAGTCCAGTGGAATGGAGTTGGCATGGAAAGTTGTGGTCATGGGAGGAGAGGCAGCTAGGGCAATCCAATGGGGGACTTTGAGCATTAGGGACAGAGACCTTGAATCGCTCTCTATATTTAATGGGGCGTAACTGCAGAGAGTGGAGCCAGGAGGTGATGAGATCATGGTGACCTGAATTGCTAAGCAGACTGATTGCTGTGTTCTGTGTTCGTTGGAGTTTCTTCAGGCTATGTGGCTTCATTCTGGATATGAATTGCAGTCATCAAGCCTAGAAGTCTCCAAATGCATGAGTCACTGTGGTCAAGAGAGTGCGTGTTTGGATGGGGCACGATCATCTGGCCCATCGCAGGTGCGGCATTTCTGCAGCTACTTGGACATCCATTAGCCCAGAGGAGCTTAAAAGGGCCCCGAGACTCTGGGCCAGTTTAACAATCTGAAGGGCTGATGCACTCAACAGTGGGGGAAATCTTAAAACCACAACTTCTTCCCACCAACATCGCTTCAGTCTTGCCTGGTTGCAGTTTAGCAGCTGCTCTGAATCAAGGGGCTGGTTTTGGCTAAGCACTGAAATAACTGGGAGGTGGGGGCTGCAGGCCCTTCAGGAATGTAATCATGTATTTCTTTTCTGTCAAGGTGGCCTCCTTGGTAGCCATCACCTCCGCCCAGAAGGCGTCAGACTGTAGGGTCTGATCTACTGAGGAACGCTACTGCACATTTGGCAGTGATGTTCTTTGAACAGTGTTGGGCTGTATCCCAAAAATTAACTCGTTGAGCCTAGAAAATTGTGGTCCCTGCTTTGTCCAAAGCCATCTTGCCGAAGAGACCAGCTGGTCTGGAGCCCTCAGGAGCTACATCCACTGCACATAGGAATCCCAAGTTCAAAGCTCTATTTATTCTTTACCATCTGGCATCTACAAGGAAAAAGAGTATAAAAATCTGCTATTTCACGATGGTTAAAATGGTGCGTCCATGAAGCCTAAAAGTCAGTTTGTCTCTGTCCAGCAACCAGCATCCAGACCTACTCTCTGAGAGTGATAGCAGCCTCTGATGCACCACGCTAAGCCGCAGCAGGTGCTGCCGTTGGTAGGAGGGCGTGCCACATTGCGCCATCCCAGGAGAGAACGAATTTAAAACCCTGTAGTTCTGTTTGCTCTGAACCCTCCGTGAAGGTGGCCTGCTACAAAAATCCCATTCGTTAAAGGATCTGTGCAATTAGTGGAATAGGAAAACTTATTCTGATGTATTGAAAATTTCCTTTCTCTGAGTTCCAAGGTCTACAGAGCCAACCCTCCCTTGTTTAGAGTATTTCTTTGGCCTGTTTGGCTCATTGATTAGTTCATGATGGTGTGCTCTGCTGTTGGAACTCAGTTCATTGCTACTGGGTATAAGCTTGTTTGGAAATTTCAGTCCACAGGGGGTATTATCCTGTGCTGTGAAAACAGTCTCAACTTGTGCATTCTTTGGTGTGGCTGGCGAAGCCCTCCCGTATCAGGAACTGACAGGTCTGGTTTTGACCTATGTATATTCAAGCTGAGAGCCCATTGGGTTAATGGGTCTGTGTCCTTGTAACTCAGAGAGAGGAAATTTTCAATAAATGTTCCTATTGTGGGAGCCTAATTGTGTTGTATCGGGGTGTCTCTTGTCTTTAGCCCATGTGTGCTTATAGATCCAGAGCTCCCCCAATGAAACAGCAAGTCATGTCCGTCTGGGGAATCCTGGTGCCGTTATCGCTTTACAGATCAGCTTGGAATCCCTCTCCATCTGCTCTGGGTCTGTCCCCAATCTCAGCAAACACTCCCCTCAACTGTACCCCCTGCCCTATAGTCTCTAATAAGTGTCATTTCAAATACGAGAAGCCATACTCCACTGACTTTATTAAAAATAATACTGCTGTTCTGGCATGCTCATCACCTCCTGGCATCTTCCTGAGTCTGATCTTCTTTGAAACATTGCTGTAAACTTCTCAAATCCTGGGCACACTTATCTTGGCCTCGTTACTGCCCAGTGTCTGGTTGTTGCAAAGAGGTCACTTGGAGAAGTACATCCAGCCTCAAGTGGCTTCTTTTTTAGCCAACTCAGACTAAAGAGATTGCAGGCTTGTTTAAGGATTCATTTGTTTGCTGAACTGTGGCTAAATCACTGGCCTCCCCTTTGGAGGCTGCTGGCTTATTCTGTGCCACGCTGTGGCAGCAATACCCTGCAGCACTAATTCTGCTTAGAAACTGCCTATGGTTAAATCTCTGACAGCTCCTGTCTTCTCTCAGCTCTGGGAGTTACGAATGAACGGGGCCAGGCTGAGAGCCCTTGAGGCTGAAGCCCTCTGTCCACGGAGCAGCAGCCAGGCTCTCCTCACAACCCCCTGCCTTGGAGAGGCTCGTCTCCAAGGGTGAGATAGGAAGCTGACTCCGTGACGTGGCCTCTCTGAGAGGCTATGTCTGACGTGGATTCCCTCACTCAGTTCACAAAGGCCCACGAACATCGGTCAGATAGAAATTTGCTTCCAGTCATGTCTGTCCTGGGCTGGATCGAAACAGGAGACTTATTGCTGTTACCAGTCCCTTGAGCCAGCCAGTTCTCCCAGTTCCTTTGTTCCTGAATTTCTCTTTGGGCTCCTCTCAACGGGCCTTTTGTTTGATTTAGAGACTCCACTCAGCTTACACGTGGGTATTTTAGATATATCCGTCTTGCACAGTCTGGGTTGAGCAGTATTTAAGCTTAGTGGCTCTTGCTTTCCCTGTTTTCCCCTCCATTGTGTGTGCTGGGTGTTCTCAGGTCCTCTCCAAAGCTTGACAGGGACCTGTCAGAAGTGGCTCATTTTTTTGGTTTTACCGCTGTAGCATCTATCAAATACAATTGTGGTACAGTCCCTGACTGGAGCAGCTTCAGTCTGTCTCCTGCCCACACTGAGTCACTAGAAATCACCTAGGTAATGGATAATATAAGAACATTTCAGATGAGAACTGCAGAGCAAAATCTGGGGAAACTCTGAGTGTGTGTGCAGGCAAATCAAGTGGTAACCCCCTCTCCTCAGCGCTAAGGCAGTGTTTGAAAGATGAGGCAGTTCCCTTTCCTGAATATGTTTTTATAGGGGGAGAGCCAGGCTCCCACCAGATCCCGTTCTTCAGTGACTGCAGCTTGAGGCTGGGGACGAAAGAACAGATGGTCTCTTCTGAGACTGAAAGTAACACCACTTCATGAACCAAGCCAGCAGTTGCCTCCACCTCCTTTGGGAAGAAGCATGTCCCCTCCACAGCAGGTCTGACCAGGGTCTCCCATATGGCAGCACTGCTGCTGTGTGAGGGACCTGGCCTCATTCCTGTAGAGAGCATGCCAGGAGTAAAACCTTGCTTGACTTTGCCGTCAGCGCTGACTCTTTGCTTTCATTTCCTGCCCTGTCCTAATCTGTGCCATGTTCCGCCCCACCCCCGTGACCCACATGCTCTCCAAGCCCTACCACGTATGCAGCAGGAGGCATAGGGCCAACCCAAGATCACAATTTTCATGCTGTTTTTTGGGTTAATTCTGGAATCTCCATCAGTTGCAGGTGTCTATGTTAAAGCACATGCCAAGCTCTCTCCTCCCCCGCCCCCACCCTCAAACCCAGCAAGTACGCTTTGTCTTTAGCACGAGAGTGAAGAATTCAGGGAGAGAGACACTTCAACTCTGTGGAATCCTTTGCAGAACAGAAATCCCCTCCTCATTCCCCCTGTTCTCAAAGTTGTTGAGGTACGCACTCAAACTGCAGCAACAGCAAAGGGCACATGAAGAAGTCCCCAGTAGAGTAAATGACTGCACATACATGGTTTTCCATCTCCCTGAAGCTGTGGCAGGATTCCCAGCCTCTGTGCTCTATAAAGAACTGATTGCTTTCCTTTCTCTCATCCCCAATGAGTGCATTCGACGCACCCCCTCCGCCCCAGCAAACATAGGGGAGAAAGCAGATGGGAATGTCCCTTTTGATTTCCTTGTCTCTTGCTTCCAGGTGTCGGTGGATCTCAGCAGCAGCTCGATTCGCGTGGCCGTGCTGGAGGGGAGCAGCCAGCGTGTCCTCATGGAAGGGAGACTCACCCACAAGATCAATACGGAGAGTTCCCTATGGAGTCTAGAACCAGGGAAATGCATCTTGGTAAGAGCGGCGTCTTTTGGGCACCTGCTTCTCGCAGTCACCCAGCAGGAGAGAGGGAGCGACACACCCGTTGGCTTTGTGTCTCCTTCCCCCTTGACCAAGAAGCAGCCATCTGCAAAGCCAGGATGGTAAAGCCTTTGCCAAATCAAGGGGCCTGTCTTGGCTCCACTAACAAAATGCTAAATCTCTCTCTTCCCTCCCTCTGCAAATGACTCTCACTTCCACTCCCCACCACATCACTTCACTGGCTGCATGGCTGTTCCGACAGCAAGTTCGAACTCCCCATCCCTCTGTCCTGGCTTCTGCTGTCTCTTCTCTCTTGTCCCTGAGCTCTGCTTGCTCTGCTCACCTCGTTGCTCTCCTTTTCTGTGCCTGGAACCCCAGCCCTCCTCGTCGTTGTCCTTCAGCTCCCTCCTTGAATCCTACTGGCTCTCCCCTCTGCTGTCTGCTCCTGTGTTGCCCGACCTCAATCACCCCTTATACGTGTCTCTGTGATCCACCACTGTGTAATGTGAATCACGTGATTCCTTCCAACCCTCCCCTCCCTCTGTCTCTCCCCCGTCCTGTCCTGTGTCATCTTATTTAGACTAGAAGTTCTTTGAGGCAGGGACTGTGACGTGATGTGCACAGCTGTGGTGTTTTACTAATACTTAATGGAGATGAGCATTAGTTGGCACAAGGGGTGGGAGCTGTGGTCCCTGCTAATCCGGGTGGTCTGAGCTCTGCCCGTTTATTTCGAGAGCCGTAACTGAGCAATTCTGCAGACTTAACCACCCGGCAGCTGATGAAAGGGATGACTTCACATTGTTATCACATTTCCAGTGCGTACTAGCAGTGAGTGCCCAAACGTCACCGCAGTGGTCTTGCTTCCCAGCCTGCAGCAGCCTCGTCCAGAAGAGGATCCCCAGGGCCCTGCCCACATGGCAGTTTTGTCAGCACTTTCTTGCTTAGTCTTCTATCTCGCTGCCCATCAGTGTAATACGTGGGCACCTTCCACATAAAATCCATAGCAATAACCAAGTGCGTAGTGGGTTTCATGGAGTCTCTGGCATGTCTCCTTTCTGGGATCAAAACTCTACTTGGAGGAGGGATTTGCATTTGCTTGTTTACATTTTATTAACTTCTTTTTTGATTGGTTGGGGCATAGGAGAGGAGGAAGGGGTGGAGGTGTGGGAGGCTGGGGCAGGAAGGGGGTTGGGCAGGGGCTTAGGGGCAGGAGAGGGGGGTGGGGTAGAGGCATAGGGTAGGGGAGCCAGTGTTGAGTCTCCTTACTGTCCCTGATATAGTTTGTAGCTGGCTGGTTCTTGTAGATTGTCCTGGAGCTGAATGACTTTTGCTGCAATGTGCTGGCCTGTGTCGGAGTGACAGGAGCTTTCCTTTTTCAATGGCCATTGAAAATCATTGTTAGCCTGGGTGAACCTAGGTGGAATGGAGATGTATCCCCATGTAAAAAATTGCTGCTTCTTTACGAGGCATGCTCATTACTATCCATTACCAGTTAGGTAGTTTTTTGATCGCTGTCCACACCTGTCCTGTGCACCGTTCAGTCAGAAAACGAATTTACACCTTACCTAGCAACACTCAGTGATCCCGGCAGGCGCGCCCACCGGAGATGGCGTGGCCCGCATAATGGTGCCGATATATACCCTGCCGACGTCAGCGGCCCGATATCGCTCTGATCAGATTCTTTCTTTAACCCTCGCCCGTGTCGTCGTTGGAGACAGGGTGAAGGCGGCACGCTTAGGCTGACCTCTGCTTCCCTTACAGTACTCGTAGGTTCTTGTGTGTTAGATAGGTATATCCTTTTATATATTAAATATTATTTATGAATAACTATGCGTTTTTTTTCTTTATAGCAGTTAGTTAGTTATAATAGTTTAGGGGGTTCGGGAAAAGTAGCATTCGATCCTATTTCCCTCACCATAGCCGCCCAAGCCGGGTGCGCGGAGCACCGAAATGCTCCGGCCTGCACTCGTCTTAAAGCACACCTGGCTGTTTTTTTCTTCCCGACCATCAGGCGAAGCAACGTTGCTGTACAGTAATCCACACAGACAATCCCTCTTGTGTACGGTGGCCTTAATGTTCGGGGATCGCTTTCATCAAACAGCTATAAGTGCCCATTTGAAGGCACGCGCGTCGGTCTGAATATCGTTTAAGCAAATCAGAGAAAACGGAAGCCGAAGCTCTACTCACAATTTTTTCCCCCCCGCACTTCGGCAAGACGCCGACACCGGCCCTGGCTCACATCCTGCAAATGCGGAACATGTAGGTATTCGAAGTCGCGCGATAGCCGAACTTGTCGGGCACGGAACTATGCTCACACTGGCACGCACTGTGCGATGCGAGGCGGGCCATCACGCAAACCCCTCGTCCGGAGTGTCCGAAATTTCCGGCAACCCAAATGGCCATGTGTATGGCTCATCCCACGTCTCCAAATCAGAGTAGCTCCTCTTGCGAGCGTGGAGGGTGAAGGAAGCCCACCTCCGGTAGATACGATCTGGACAGATACTCTTTCCGGCAAGTTCTGAATAAACATTCAACACGCTTCCAAAACAGCTCCCGGCACGGCGCACGTGGTTGAGAGCTTCCAGTGCCTGCCCTGCGGCTAATACTGTTGCAAACTGCAGAACCCGCGTCCTAGAGAAAGAGACAAACAAGCTTTTCAGTAGAGAAAAAAGCATGGCGCGAGTAGTTAGTCTCTTCATATTTAGCTCGGATCAGCCTAATCGCTGCACCACACCCTCACGAGGCAACTGAGGAATGCACAGCGCTCATACATAGGCCAACATTGATACCGATATCGTTGATTCCGGTTCCTTCCCCTTTCTGGGGACTTGAGGAGCGACCGTACGAAATCACAGTGCCCTCCGCTCTCCGGCAAATGCTTACGCGCCGTGGTAGCTTATTCCCTGGCTTCCCATGGCCCTAGCTGCGGCGGAGCTCCGCTGTGCCAATTACTGTTTGGCCACACCGCAGCGAGAGCTCAATCTAGTCCGGCTATGTCGCGATCACCCGGAACCGGTAGCCATCGACTCGACGTCGATAAGGCACCATGCCGGCAGCACCGACAAACGAAATCGCGGCACCGACCCATGAGTGTAAGGCTACTTCGGGTCGATCCCAGTCCCGCAAGGCCGATAGTCGATCCAGTGCCAATCCGATGCCTCTGTCCCTTGGGCAAGGAAACGACATCAGTGTGGAAGAGCGGCGCCACTCCAGGGGGTGCCCTGCCGACCCACCGAGTGTTGCTAGGGTAAAAATCTTCCGACGAACGTGCACGCGGCGCGCGCACACCTAACTGGAATGGATATGAGCAACACATCTCGAAGAACAACAGTTACAAAGGTGAGTAACCGTCTTTTTCCCACCACTGATCTTGATCCAGCAGAAGTTGTGGAGTGGGTGGGATGTTACTGGCCCTATCTGCCCAAGGTGAAAAAGCTGCTCGGCAAAGCCTGGATGGGGACACTTGGAGCGGCTAGTATCAGTGCTCTACTTCTGCATGCACCAGCTGTCTCCCATACTGATTGGCTGCAGAACGTGGGGTGTAATCATTAGCTCAGGGCCAACTGACTGAGGGAGGTCTCCCATGGCTTCTCCTCATCGTGGATGGGAACCGACAAGTGTTGCAGCCACATCTGGCCAGCTGGTCCTCCTAAGTCCCCCCCTGCTATGTAGCGGAAATTAGTCCAAAAAAGCCCCGATGCTAGGAGAGAGCAGGCCAGGTGGCATTCAAGGTGTAGAAATAAGATGTGGCCACCCTGGGCTCAGACTCTGGCACAGAGGGGGCTGCGCAGGGAAGGAGTGCCCCAGAGTTAGAAGAAATCTGTACGACGGGACCATGTCATTGTAGTTAGTTTGTTGCTCAAGTGGTAGCAAGTGGCAACGTTAAATCTCTCTGCCAGGAGAACAAGTGACCTTCCTTGGAGCCTGGTTGTGCTGGTCTCTGGGAGGAAATGTACAGTGTGTGGCCGGCTCTGGCACCAGGAATAGCAGATGTTGCACAAATGTACCAAGTGCCCCTTTCTTGAGTCTCTGCGTAGCTTTCTGCAGTCTAGGGGAGAGGATTATTTTTGCTCCATTGCTCCACCAGGCTTTGGGTCACTAGAGGGATACCCCCCTCCCCAAGGAGCTAATGGAAAATGGTAAGCAGCCAGCTGGAGGGCAGAGGAGACACCTCAGTACCATGACATCCACTAGGGACAGCATTGTTGCGGATGGTGGTACATGGAAGACTACGGTGATGGGCAGCTGTATAAAATCCTATGATAGGTCGTGCTAAGAAAACTGGAAATTAAACAAAGAATTGTATAACTCTTGGATGGCTTCTGTGAGAGAGAACCATGTCTTCTAACCTGTCACCTCCTTTGGAAAAGGTTAAAAGTAGCAGATAATAGTGATGTAATTTACTTCGATTTTCCAGAAAAAGTTTTAATAAGGTCCCTACTAGATGAATAAGGAAAACAAACAAGAAATAAAGACATTCTGTAGGAGCTTTACAGATTGTGCAAAGGTTAGTCGTGGGAGTTCCCAGGTCAGTAAGAGGACTTTTTTGTTAAATAACAGTGATTTGGAGGAGGAAGAGGACAGTGAGATGGTAAAGTAAGATCAAGGGCCTTCTCCAGCTCCCGTTGGAGTCGACGAGAGTCTTTCATTGCCTTGAACAAGCTGGATCAGGCCATCAGTGAGTGAAAACGATGGAGGGTTGTGAGAATCTCCAGCTGGCTTCTAACATATTGATAGTGGGAGTGTGGGGTGCAGGGCAATGAGGCGGTAGATGAAATTACACTTTAAGGTAATTGGAGAATAGTGAGTAATTCTCAAGCAGGACTGTCTCCTTTGCTGCTCACGGAATAGACACGAGTGGTTTGCTGGTTCCTCGGCTTCATTCATTGTTTGCAATTCGACCGTTTGTTAATGAATTGTTGTAACTCTTGCTTGCGCACAGCTCGCTGCGAGCGTTTGATATGTGAGCTGTATGGGTTAGGTAAACCGCCTGGTATTGTTTCTGGTTTGCAATTGGTTAAGCAACACAAGCTTGTCCTTCTGCAGCACTTGCCCATTTAAAATCCAGTGGTGATGACTTTACGGCATTGCACTCTGAAGTTTTATTTCCCACAGATGTGTGTGCTGACCAAACTTGCTGTCACCGCCACACTCACAGGAAGCAAGAGCAGCCAAAGCAAACTCGTAACACGTCAAGTGACTGTTCATGGGGGATCTTTGCAGCGTTCCCCGCAGCTGGCGCATTGACAGCAATAGTCCAACCTTGTCCTGAGTGCTCCTCTGTGGGATCATTGTGGAGAAAGGGTTAGGAGTTTCTGAGATCGGTGATGAGCGATTGCCCACTGCACAGAAAACAAACAGGTGCACAGCATGCTATTTGAGCTGAGCACACATCAGCGCAGCCCCACGCACAGAGCTGCTTCTGTGCGCACGCAGGCTCCCAGCAGACATGTACCTGTTGTCAAGCTGTCCATCTTGCAGACATTGGGAGCAGGGCCAAGATTGGTACGAAAGGTGGCTTCTAGATGGAGGCAGCGTTGTTGTAGCAAGGTTGGTCACAGGCTATTAGAGAGACAAGGTGTGTAAGCTCAAAAGTTCATGTCTATCCCCAATAAAAGATCTGACCTCACCCACGCTGTCTCTCAGATGGCTTCTAGACAGACCATAATTGAGGCTAGGGCCATCTGCCTATTCAGGGTGGTGATGTCTGCTCTGCTCCCAGCAGTCTGGCTGTACTGAGGGGGTCAGTCTGCTGTGCAAACTGATTTCTTCAGTTGAAATCCAGCATTTTTTATCTTAGTTTGAGAAATTTCATCTCTCTCCTGTCCAGGCTCTCTCTGTCTTCCACAATCCCATCTCAGTTTTCCAGGCTGTAGGTATGTCCTTTCCCTTAGCCCATGGACCCTGCCATGCCCCTCTAATGGCACGCCAGGTAAGTGTGTAAGCAGAGAGTTGCAGTGCTCCCTGTGCCCTGCAGCTCTTTGATTATACAAGGGTGTCTATTCGGCTGCTTCTCCAGCGTCCTTGTCTGCGCCTTCCAGCTCCCTGCTGCTTGTCTGTCATCTGTTCCTCATCTCACTTCTGGCTTCCTCACCCCATCCTGCACCACGTCTCCTCCTTCCGCTGCTCATCTTAGTCAACGTTTATTTTCTCCTAATTATTATTATTTATTATTATTAAATACAAACAGGGCTAATCGGGTTAATTTTCCTTGTAATCCATCCACCCCATCCTAGCGGCTTTCCTGTACTCGTCTCTGTTTCACTGTTCTGTAGTTTTTGTCCCCACATGCCACAGTCCACCTGTTTAACCAATTTGTCCTCCAGTTTCTTAGGCTGGTTTCCTCTGCATTTATCCTCCTCAACGCTCCCTTAGTCTCTGCCTAAAAGGAGCACCACTGCAGTGTCTTGTTTAATTACGTCCAATTTGCAGGTGACCAGACTAAAGATCAATGTATTTTCCATCCTCTCCTCCAGCATGTTTGTGAAACACATTAGAGTCTTGGTCCAGCAAAGGAAGAAATCCAATGGCTGTAATTTCCCAACCTAATTCTCTACCTTTTACCATTTCTTGATGCCTTTTAGTGCTTGGATGCTAGCTGGACCTGTGCTCTCCAAACACCTAAGCTCAGTTTTTATTATCTCTCCGGCTTCACTGTCCTAGCTAGCTTGCATCTTTCTAGTTTCTCGGTGACGTGTCATGTGACACTGTGTGAAGTGCCTTTGCTAACTCCTGGTCCTGCGTATAATCTCTGCGTTCCCCTTCTCCATTACACCAGTTAGCTTGTCAAAGAGTGAGATTAAAATAGATTTGCATGAGCTGTTTTTAGAAACCTGTGCTTGGTGTTGTGTATAACACCCCCCTACCCCCACCTCATGTTTGCTAGACAGGCTGTTTTGAATTTGATACAAAGTCCTGCCTAGAACAGCTATGCAAGAACTTGTCTGCATAGCACCCAGGGAGCTACTGGGGCGATGTTAATAATTGGTCTCTACTTCTCTAGATCTCCTCTGATCCTGTGTCGAAAATCGCCCCAACACCAGTGACCTCTCCCGCCTTCCATGAGCAGTTGGCAACGGCTCCAAGTTAATTCCTTTAATGTCCTTGAGTAGGTTCCATTGGAGCCTGCTGATTTTCAAGCAGGCTTCCCACCCTCCCGATATTCCCTCACTTGCTCTTGAACAATTCTGCTGCTTCTCTCATTTGGCTGTTCACCTCCTTCTCTGCTACCTGATTGCTCATTACTGACATTCTTCTCTAGCTGGAGCTGAAGTAAAGTTGGCATTTAGTACTTCAGCCCTGTAATTTGTTCCCCTTCTTACCTTGTTCTCTCCCTCCCCCTGGGATGTTATTTTTAAAGTCTTTTGCTTCCTCCCTCCCGTTCACATCCCAACACAGCAGGTCTTGCAGGATCTGGACCACTGCGACAAGCTAACCAGCGTGGGACCCAGGCTGTGCTTGATGGCAGACCTCCCACCTATGGTAAACCCTCTGGCTCTTGGGGCAGTGGGTGCTGACCCCAGTGCCCCCAGGAGAGAGACTCTGCTGCAGGGACTGGGTGCAAGGAGGTGGTGCTCTGCCCTCCTGAGTTGTGTCCCTTCACGGGGCAGCAGGCTGGTGCGCTGTGTCTGTGCTGTCTTTCGACTGAGACAAGCAGAATCAACATCAGCATCAGGCTTCTTGGCCTCATGTTTTGCCCTCCTCGGTGCTTAGCCCCCATCTACCTTCAATCAGTTTTACGCCTCTATCCAAGGCCTCATTCCTATTTCTCATCTCATCTCCAGTCCCATCCCGTCATCCTTGGAACCTCTTCCCTCACCCAGACTGACCAGGCTTCCCCCTCGGCTCCATTTGTTCAACTTACACCTCGGTCCTCTCAGCAAGAGTCTTACCTGAATCCCTGGTGACACTGGTCCCTCAGATCCTCAAAGCTGAGGTGCCTAGCTCCCCTGGACGTCCATGGAAGTTAGGCACCTCAATGCCTTTGAGGATCTGGGCCCCTGTGTCTATTACTTTCCCTTACTTACAGTCCAGGTCCTTTCCCTGGCTGCCTCATTGCTTTGTACAGCTGAGAGCTCACCGTGCTGTAGCAAGAATACATTCCACACCAGGAGGGGATAAGTCCTGCAGCCTGCACAATATCGGCTCTGGTAACTTTAGGGGTCCTTTGGGGCGGCAAAATGAAGTTTCAGTTCTAGAAGGTGCCCTGCTGGTTCCCTCTTATAAACCAGTCCAGCTGCTGCGTTCTTCCTCCATTTCAAGCAGAGGTGAATGACCCTTCTAAAAAGCCCATAAGGGGTTCTGAGGCCCCTCTGATTAAAAGGCATTCTAGACACATCAAGTGCTGGCCAGTCATTCTAGACGTTTCAAGTGCTGGCTGGTCAAGGCCCTGTATGCTCAGCAGCAATCTGAACCTCTATCCTGCAGAATGACCCATGGTTTCTGGGGCCCTGAAGTACTGAATTCAGCCATCATCTGGAAGTCATAGAATCATAGATTATTAGGGTTGGAAGGGACCTCAGGAGATCATCTAGTCCAACTCCCTGCTCAAAGCAGGACCAATCCCCAAATCCCTAAATGGCCCCCTCAAGGATTGAACTCTCAGCCCTGGATTTAGCAGGCCGATGCGCAAACCACTGAGCTATCCCTGCCACCCTCCCTGTCCTGGAGCAGCTTCAGAGAAGTCCCATGGTCTGTGTTCTACAGGAGTCAGACTTAGGTGGTGACAATGGTCCCTTCTGGCCTCAGGGTCTAAGAATCAGTGCACAAAGCTTTGATTTGTATTGAATTCAATAAGGAAATGAATATTGTGGATCAAGTCAGTATTTCTCTTTGCAGTGCGATTCGGTTCTCTTGATGCTGCCCCAAAAGGTTTGCTGCGGATGTGCAAAACCCATCGTTTGGGCCATGTGTGCTGTGGTTTGCGGGGCGGCGGAGACTACAGGATACTTCTGTTCTTTGGGGTTTGCTGGGTCGGCTGCTGTCTGACTGCTCAGCCCCATCTTAACTCAGGCCCCTTCAGTGTCTGCATTACGATAGTCTTCAATACATGAGCATGTGCTATTTTTTCCACAGGACCCCACTTCATTCAGTTGACAGGATGATGGGACAGTGCTCAGGGAATGATTTAGGATTGTGTAGGAAGGAGGCACTCCTCCCTCTTGAACCCAATGGCAAAGCTCCCTCCTCTTTTTTTATAGTGAGACAGGATCAACCCTTAATGAAGCTGTTGTCTGTGGCAGTGGTTCTCAATCGGGGGTCCGCAGGGCCCTGCGGCTGAAACCCAGAGCTGCAGAGCCACCCGCAGGGCTGAAGTCAGGAGCTGGGGCTGAAGCCCTGATCCCTAGTGCCCCCTGTGGGGCTGAAGCGCTGATTCCTGGCGCCCCTCGCAGGGTTGAAGTCAGGAGCTGGGGCTGAAGCCTCGATCCCTGGTTCCCTCTGTGAGACTGAAGCCCTGATTCCTGGCACACCTTGTGGGGCTGAAGCTGACAGGCTCAGAGCTGAATCCCGGAGCCCCAAGCCCTAGTGCTCCCTGTCGGGCAGAATTGGGAACATGGACGGCATTGCTCCTCTCCCTCTCCCCCCCGCCAGACTGCAGTGGAAGAGTCCAGCAGTCCCAGGAGCAGCTCCACCTCCCCTCCCCCCATCTCCTCTCTCCACCCTCTGGCCAGGTCAGAGGCGGAAAGCTGGTGCCATGGAGCAGGTAGCCGCAGCCTTCCCTTGTCTCCTGCTGATGTCCTGGGTTGAAGCTGCTCCTCAGCTCCCAGCCCCATAGCTTCCACAGAGGCAGCCAGTAAGAGCCCCCTGGGTGGGGAGACCCAGCTCCGTGGCTGGCAGACCCCTCCAGGAACGGGACTGCAGGGGAGCTCTCCATCAACACACAGCCCCCCTCCCTGCACCGTGAGCTACCCCCTGTCTGCACACAGCCCCTAGCTACCCTCTTGCTTGCATCCTAAGCTGTTTTCAAACTTTTTGAGCTAAGCTCCCCACCTTTGAGTCATAATTTTTGGTTGCCCACCCCCCAACCTGGATGCTGGGTGGCCTGCTTAGGTGAGTCAGGGGGTGGAGATGGCACTCCCTCTCTGGACCCTGCTGTGCAGAGCTGGCTCGAGCCCGGCTGCCCGCTGACCCTGTAAAATAGAAGTCAAACTATGCCTATGCCCAAGGCCCCTGCCCCAAGGCCCTCCCTGCCCCCACTGGGCCATGGAGTTTTTAATAGCATGGGGAGGGGGGGCTCAGAAAGAAAAAGGTTGAGAACTCTTGGTCTGTAGGACCCCTGCCTTGCTTGTTGCAGAAATAGGAAGGTGTGTAGTGAATCGAGCAGGCGACTGCAGGAATATAGCCTGGCCCTGTGGTTTAGGCAGTTGAACGCTACTTTGTAGAGATGGCTTAATCCCTGCCTTTGCTAAAGAATTCCTGTGAGATGCTGGGCAAGTTACTTACTCCCCAGGTGGTCACTCCCTGTGTTCCTCATCTTCCAGGTGCCCAACTTGAGATGCTGGGGTCTGATTCACAGGCATGTTGGGCACTCGCAGCTGCAGCTGAAGTTGCTGGGAGCTGCGCTTGGCACGCATGACGGGCTCTATAATGCTTACTACTTTCGTGCCATAGACACCTCAGATTGGGCACCCCTAACGTCCTTAATCTCTGTGTGCCTCAGGTCCCCCTCTGTAAAATGGGGATAATGCCCCATGGGCACACACATGGTGTTTGTGAAGCTTTCAGCTCCTGGAGTGAGGAGCACCATAGAAAAGTCCAGGAGGGAATGAATAATTCTGCCTTCAGAGTAGGGTTTGATTTTGGAGCTTAGATTCCGGAGCATGGTTCTGCAGCAGATGTTATGGCCTACGCCAGGCCCCGATTGCTGCTCCTAATGCAGAGATCCCTAATGGAAGGGAGAGTCCAGCTGTACCCGGCTTAGTCACCTGTAGGTTGGTAGCCTGTGCTCACAGTTCAGCAGTCTTTCCTCTGTCTCTAAAGCCGAACTGTGCAGTGACCAGGGGAAGGAATGCACCAGTTTGGCTGGAATCACCAGCGCTATCTGTGTTGGAATATTTTCCTGGCTCCTCTTGCCCAGAGGGCTTGATCGCAAAATGCCCCCTCCTCTCCTCTGTTAACTGGCTTCTTTCCTTTGCTCGGGAGAAAATCTCCTTGCTTCATAACTTTAATAGCTGTGCACTTCTGCCCATGTTTCCCCTCCGGAGCTGTTGAGAGCATTGACTAAATTGCATTGTCTGACTTTATTGATGATCTTGCAGAGGTGCCAACACATGCCATATATCTTCTTCACTGCTGAGATTATTGTTAAAATAAAAAACACACTGGAAAAAAACCCAAAAAACAGCTCGGCTGGCCCCAGCACAGTGGGCAAGAGAAATACTGATTACTAGGAGCTAGGAGCTCCTATCTGTATTGGATTCCCCGCTTCTGCTTCCATGTTTGTCTCAATGTGATGTTTACACACGAACATTTCTCCCTCATCTGGCTCTGCTGTGTCATCTCCCACCCCGCCCCCCCACCAGCCATGACTGCAGCCCAGGACATTGGGCTCTGGCCCGGCCTGTTGAAAGCGTTATAAATAGGGTGACCAGATGTCCTGATTTTATAGGGACAGTCTCGATTTTTGCGTCTGTTTCTTATATAGGCTCCTATTACCCCCACCCCCATCCTGATTTTTCACACTTGCTGTCTGGTCACCCTAGTTATGAAGGAAAATCTTCTGCCCCCCCCCCCCCCCCCCCCGTTCTGCTGGCTATGGGCGGAGCTGCTCGGGCTGTCTCTGAAGTTGGTGACTGTCTTCACATGGCAGTGAGGCTCCCAGGCAGCCTCCAAAGTGCTGTTTTCCCCTCCTGATAGCCGTTCCTGGCCCCGTCTCCTGTCACAGAGCAGGTTCTGCATCACACACGCCGGGGCAGGCGTTCCCACCAAGCAGGGGCGGCAGCTAAAAGCATGTGACATTTCAGCCTCCTTCCCACCCACACTTGTGCATGGGAGATGAGACTGACGGGAGCTGAGGCAGGACTCTTTTCTGGGTTAGTGAAATGTGAAATCTCTGTGCCAAGGGCTCCTCTCTGGGCTGCACACTAGCAGAGTCGTCAGCTGGCTCTGAGAGGGTCTGAATTCCTTAATCAAGTGGTGCGTTTGACAGGTCCCTCCGTTCTGAGCCTGTGAGTGGTTAGGAGCGAGTCCTGCTCGTTCTGCATCACCTTCCAGCCCTGGAAGCACAAAGTTGTCTTTTATCAGCTCTCCAGCCTTTGCCTGGCATTGGGTTTAAAGAATAAGCCGTAACCCCATTGCCAGGTGGTTCTGGCCCACCTCAGGTGGGGCTGCACCACGACGGCAGGCATTGAAGCCAGGGACCATTCCCAGTTCAGCAATGGCTATGAAACGCACGGTCTCTCGTCATGACTGTTAAGAAATGGAATCTATCCATTCAAATAAAAGTCAGGGCCTGCGAATTATTGGCCTCACAGACCTGGGGATGACATCACTGCCAGCCAATCAGGAAGCTTCAGTTGTGCCCCCAAGTTCTTGAGCCGTTTCTTAATTCAAGATTTGATGTGTCTGCTGTTGGACTGGACTTGGAGGCATGCTGAGCTGGCTCTCCAAAGGGACACCTGCCTTGCTGAGAGTGGGGAGGGTGGAGACTGCGGGCTGCATGTCTCTTTGAAGGAGAATCGTGGATGTCCTGCACTGCTTGGCTGCAAAACCAGCTGGCCCTCTGGTGAGGTTGATCATTAAGAATTGCTATGGAAGAACAGGTTAAAAAACTCACCATGTGGAGTCAAGCAACCCACCAGCTTGTCTAGTTATTAGAACAGATTGGCATTGGTTGTGAAGGGAGACACCACTCCCCGCTAAAGGGCATATGCAAGTCAGCCCCTCCATTCGCTTTCCTACTTGTGGGCTGGGTTGCAGAGAGAATCTGGAATGGTTAGAGCGAACCCCCCAGCCCACAGATGCCAGAGGCCCAAGTGGGTAGGGGAGCGTTACCTAATGGCTAGAACCAGGACTCTAGCATTCCACTCCCATTGCGATCACTGACTCCGCGTGACATCGGGTAAGTCTGGTCCCCCCCCCCGTGCCTTAGTTCTCTTCGTAAAATGGAAATACTAGTATTAAGGGTGGCAAAGGAAAGAGAGAGGAACTCTGGGTAGATCCAGTGCAAGGAACCAGAATCCTGGATTAAGCAGCGTCTGAAGGAAGAGCAAATGAGACAGAGGTCTCCCCCGACCCAGCCCTCCTGGGCTATGTGGCAGTGCATAGCGTGGTAAATCCCGTTCCCTCTGTCGCAGTACATAGTGGGGGGGCACACCCTGGCAGCCGTGTATGTTCCCACTGGGTGGCAGTCTTTGCTGGCATGGTAAAACGTCCTCCAGGGCACTGCTTCCTGCTAGCATGGGGAACGTCCCCTTCAGTGGGTAGAACTCCAGCTGGTGCAGCGATGGTTGAGCAGAAGCCGCACAGTGAATAGTTGTTGGTGTGGGAGGGTATAAAGACTTGGGATGGGCGCATAACTCATGACAACAGTCATCCTCTCCCCCCCCACCCCCCCAAATGAGTGCCCATAAAGCCTTCATCCTCCTCACACGGTGCCGCGTTAGGCCAACGCCCAGAGTTCCCTCAGGGCAATTTGACAGCGAAGAAAACATGCACCATCTCAAAATGATGTAAGTGGCTTTTCAGCACAGAAATGTGGTGTTTATGGCCAGGGTGTGAATCCATTGTCCTGTGACCCCACCGGAAGGCTAGACTCTCCCCTTTCTAGCTGTATATAGTACCCATTTCGAACCCTCGGGGGCCATTGTCAAATGCCAAGTATTCCTTCTCCTGAGCCTTGGGCTGGTCTATCTTTGGGAACTAAATTCCATGTTTGGGAGGGAAAGGAGGAAGTCAGGCACACGGATGTATCCATTGATGCCAGCAGTAGCCCCAGGGTAGCGGGTTAGTGGGCAGGGTGCAGGTGAGGGGATCAGTGGTGGATGATAAATGTAGTTTAGCCCAAAGATTTCTGGGAGCAGGGAGCGGTTTGGAACAGTCATTTAAGTTGATTTCCTTGTGTGTATTGAGACGCTCTGGTTGCAGCAGAACTTCTGTTGCTCTGTATTTATTTGGCCCCCTGGACTGGGAGCTGCCAGCCAGTTGATTCATTGGGGTTAAAGCATAGCCAGTGAAACGCTGTTGAGGAGCTTTTACAGCTGCTGCTTCTGGGCAAGCTCCGGTGCCCCTGCTTCCTACAGGCACCGATGCTCCGTCAGGAGACCTCATTTCTTGCCTAGCCTGCTCATGCCTCACCTAGAGCAGTGACTCCTGGACTGGGCTCCCCTCCAGACCCAGGCCTGGCTGGCTGGCTGCACCTTGTCTCTTGGTTGCTGGGCTGACCGTGCTTTTATGTCCCCAGATCAGCCTGAACAAGGTAGGGGAGTACTGGTGGAGCGCCATCCTGGAGGGGGAGGAGCCGATTGACGTCGATAAGATCAACAAGGAGCGTTCCATGGCCACAGTGGACGAAGAGGAGCACGCCGTGCTGGACAGGCTGACCTTCGACTACCACCAGAAACTGCAGGGCAAGCCCCAGAGCCATGAGCTGGTAGGTTGTTCGCCGCTTGTGGGGAAGCGGGAGGTTGGCTGGCTGGGCAGATCCTTGCTGATCACTTTGTTCTGACTCCGCGCCCCAGGCGCTGAGGGATGGCTGCACCTGGTTGGACTGAGAAGGGACTTAGCAGCAAACGCCATCCCTCCTCTTGCCTGGTGTGACTGCCGGGAGCCGTAGACGTATCCTGGTTGCCTGAGGGGCCCCAGCTGCTCTGACTCGAACAGGTCCCTCTCCATGAGCCATCTCTGGGGAGCTGAGCACCACCATCTTGCCTGCCATTGAAGTTTTGTTAGCGTAAACAGCTGCATACTCTGATGTGCACCCAGGAGAGCCATTTGCTGCTTGGACCTTGCATCCTGTGTGGCAATGCTGACTCCTCCATCTCTCACATCCACCCCTACCCCACCCACCCACCCCGTTGGCGCTCGGCAAGCATCGGAATCCCCACACGCCTCTCCCGCACCCTCTGTGCAGGCGAGCCTCACGCCATACCCTCCCAGTCCTCACAGCCCACCTGCCGTGCGTTCCATAGTCTGCAGTCCTCTGAGAGCCCTGCCAGCCATTCTGGAGAGAGCTAGGCAAGGACTGACAGCAAGAGGGGGTCTTGTCCATCACAGCTGGGCATGGGGGATAGGCAATCGCCCAAGTATGCAGGTCCTAACCTGCTGAGCTGCACCCAGAAGCAAGCGGGTAACAGCTAGGCTGGCCTCTGCCGTCTGTGAGTCGCAGCCCTGCCTGGAGCACGAGCCTGCAGGTGAAATGGCCAGGATTGCTGAGGGTGGCCAGGAATGGTCCGTGTCCTGCCATCTGGAGGTAAAAAGGGACACGTCACTTCTGCTGCCTTCCCCCGATATCCAGGGAATCTAGACTCCACAGGCTGGTGAATGGCTTTGCATCACCACAAAGCGAAGCTGGCGTCTCCCATCATCCCAGTGACCCAGGGTCTGTTGGTAGCAAACAGCCACCGATGCAGAGTCGGCTCCCACTCACTCTCCCATAGCAGCAGTGGCCCAGCAGGGTGGCTTTTATCAGGAGTGGAGGGGGCGCTGTCTGAGTGCCATCTCACTGCCCCAGGGCAGGCCTTGGGTGCAAGTCTGTCATGGAGCCTAGCTCAGTGGCTCTGAGGCAGAGAGACTAAAGCAGGAGGCACCTTTCAGCTTGGTATTGAAGTGCAGAGCTCTCTGGGAAATGACCTGGTGCCTCTTCGTTCTCTGTTCTTTGATGCAGACCCTGAGCTTAGCCACTCCCTGAGTCTGCAGGCTGCTAGGAAGGCCGGGTGCGGAGCTGGCTTGGGGGAGTTCCTTAAACTCATTTCTTGGAGACAGCTGTAAAAGCTTGAGGGTTTTGAGGCACTCGATTGAAGAGAAGGGGTGGTGGCCCCCAGCTGGAGAATGGCAGAGACCAGTGGGGCATTGAGACCAGGCTGGGGTGGCAGGACCGTGTCTCCGTCAGCTGTGTATTTCCTCAGTACACTTGACTCGAGTGCGTTGCATTTTCAGAAGGTGCATGAGATGCTGAAGAAAGGCTGGGACATGGAAGGCTCCCCGTTCCGGGGCCAGAAGTTTGACCCCACCATGTTCAACATCTCCCCTGGGGCCGTGCAGTTTTGACGACGCTCAGCGAGGAAGGAAAAATCACATCCACGCGTTGGATAGGAGGCTAAGACCAGCACCACTGTGTGTAACCAGCTAGCGCGGGGGCAAAGCCTGGGCTTCCCCTCTGCCTGCTCCCATGAGTGACGTCCAGCCGCCCCTTTATCCCGGCACTGCCACCGGGGGCTGTTTGCAAACAGCCAGCTGCCAACCGGCTGGGGCGGGGTATGGTTTGGGGGGGAGGGGGGAGTGCCAGGTTGGCGCGTTTGAGATGCATGTGGGGCAGGCCTAGCAAATGCAGAACTACGTCCTCTGTCACCACGGCAACCAGCGGCTGAGGTAGCATTTCCCTTTCTCTTGCTGGCGATGGCCCCGGTTGCTACTGGGGGGGCATGGGCGGCTGTTGTTTTTCAGGAATAGATTATGCTTGTTGAGGTGACTTTGAAGTTTGTCTTTTTTGCTTGTGGGGAGCGCGCCCCAGCCCCCTGTGCCTGAGCCCCCGAGATGGCAGCCCTGCCTCCATTGAAAAGTTGCCGGTCTGTGGTGGCCGTATCTAACTGTGTTCAGACCCCCAGCGTGCTGGCAGCGGGAGGGAAAAGCTGCAGTCTCAGACACCTGGTGGCAGAGACGGCACAGACCATGCTATGCTCCAAGCGCTATACACCTGCAAAGTGTCTGGGCATGGGCCCAAGTGTGGCACTCTGCCTTCTGCGCCCACGGATCTACCCACAGGCGTCCAGTTCTCCGTCCGCCATGGCAGCTGGGGCACTGAGAGTTGCTGGTTACATTAACAAGGGTTTGGCTCTGGCAGAGATTGAGGGGCCAGGCCTGCCCTGTGCCTGTCTTTGCAAAGATAAGCTTATATACACAACCCCCTAGGGCTCACATTGTGAAGTCAGCCCAGCTTTGGGTGCCTAAAGCACCTGGGGGCTGATTTCCAGAGGCAGCAAGCACCCGCTGCTCCCGCTCTTTGCTTGGCTTGGGAGTCTGAAAACTGAGCCCTAGCGGCATCTCATTGGGCACTCAAAACTAGCGACCGCTTTATTGAGCATCGTGTCCCCAGCTACTGAAGGGGTGTCTATGCTACAGCTCGGAGCGAGCCTCTCAGCCTGGGAGCCGTGCCCTCACTCCGTTCAAGGTCTCGCGCTAAAAGGGGCACTGTGGCGGGTGTCTGTCTAGCCAGCGTATTGGCCAGCACTGTTCAAACCAGATATGGTCAGGCTGGTCTGCAGATGCTCCCCTCTGAAGACGTTAAAGCCAAGCGCTCAGACCCATCCAGGTCACCCTCTGTGCTGCATCCTGTGTCCTCTGCATCGCCAAGAAAGCACACTGATGCCCCGCCCTTCTCCCAAGCGGCTCAGGGCCTGGAAAACTGGCCACTCTCAGGCTGCCAGTGCCCACTGTAGCAGCGAGCCCCATGGGGAACTCAGAAATAATAGCATGTGACCATGTCCTTAAAGACTGTATCCTAATGCGCACACACGGGGTGAATTAAGGTTGTCTAGGCAACCTTCATTTGGGCATTTCCTAGCTTTTGATTTGCAACCTTAATCATGTTCCTTGCACCTGGGGCCGGGGGTGGGTGTGTGTAAGTAAAACTTCCTAGGGTCTTAAAAGAACAAGTTGGAAACAAGCCCAACAGGAATTCCAGCATGTGGAATCCCATTGGCACCCCGTGGATCATCAGCAGGGTTGAAACCTGTACATCCTGCCCCCAGATCTCTGCTGCTTGAGCTAACGGACTGACCCATAGCAGCAGTAGGTTGTCATCCTCGCTGTGGACCAGCACAAGAAGGGGATGGGATGCTCAGCCAGTGGGTTTTACAGCTATTTGCTGACAGTGGAGG
Organism: Chelonoidis abingdonii; assembly: GCF_003597395.2. Classification (NCBI taxonomy): domain Eukaryota; kingdom Metazoa; phylum Chordata; order Testudines; family Testudinidae; genus Chelonoidis; species Chelonoidis abingdonii. The sequence goes on from NC_133770.1 coordinate 152,438,833, forward strand.
AATGGTGAGACTCAGAACTCCTGGGTTCCAGGTGCAAGAGAGGAATATTGTGGGCATAACTTATTTTGCCTGCTCTGTCCCTTCCAAACGGGCCTTGGCTCCAGCCTGGCTCTACCCTGCCCCTGGTCCCACTCTCCTCACCCAGCCAATCCAATCTTCACTCCTCAGACTTCTTATTACAGCCCCAGGCTCTGTGCCCAGCGAGTTCTCATCTGCCTCCAACTTCCAGTCTATTCCCGGCTCTTTGCCCCTCAGCTCCTTGCCCAGCCAGTCCCAGTTGCCCTTCATCCCGGCTCCTTATCTGTTCTCTCTTCTCCCTCCATGATCTCCAGTTGCCCCCTCCCCACTGGCGCCCAGTCCCAAGTTGTACCTTCCCCACCTCCCTTGCAGGCTTCTGCCCAGCTGATACCAGTTCTCCCCCTGCATACCTGTCAGATCTCTCTCCTTCCCCGTCTCACTGGCTCAGTCCTAGGTTTCTTGCCCAGCCAGTCCCCTGCACCCCCAGTTCCATGTCCTGTTGCAGTCTTCCCCTGTTCAGCCTACTGACTTCCAGGCCCTCCCTGGCCCCTCATCTGTGCAAATCCCCAGCCCACTTACCCTTCCTTCCCCGACAGCACCCACCTTTGGCTCCTTATGCCGTTCTGCTGCCCCCTGCTGGTCTGGCACTTGTTCCCTTTGCATATCTATTGGGCAGCTTCCTCCTCCATGCTGTGTGGGCCCAGCCCTTGGGGTCATGACAGGTGTGTCTACAGTACAGCAGAGACCAAGCCTCCCAAGTCAGGTAGACACGTCGAGCGGCTCAAGCACAGGTCTGTTCCGCTAAAACGAGCTGGGTGGGCACGGCAGCTCCAGCAGGGTTGGGCCTGAGAGCCCCAGGCACCATGGCCACACTGGTTTGCTGGCTCGAGTCCCGCTGCAGTGTATTCGTAGCCTGAGAGGGCAGGCAAGTCTCTCTGCTCTCAGATCTGATGCACGGACCTGACACGGCTCCGAGCTGCACTTGCCACGCTGCTCAGCTTGGTGGGACTTTAGCTGCTACGCTCTTAGAAGTCTCTACTGAGCGTGTGAGAGCTGTGATGGGGGGGCAAATTAGTGTGTCTTTTAAGGGGGACATGAAAACATAGATGCTGTGATCTACACGGACCCCCCTCCCCCCCCCCGCAGGGCCCGATTGTGGCGGGTGGGGGCTTGCAGCTCTCCCCATAGCCATGTACTTGGATAGCGCTGGTCACTAGCCATGGGCAGCTGCAGCTCTGCTACTCGTGCTGCTAGGCTTGCACCCTAGGCGAGCCCAGCTCAGCCTGCCCTGGCCCAAAGCCCATTCCCCAGATCCTGCTGGCTTATCCCTGCCCCTGCCCCAGCAGGAGTGGAGCAGCCCAGCCAGCAGGGCCGGCTTTAGGCCAATTCCACCAATTCCCCCGAATCGGGCCCCGCGCCTAAGAGGGCCCCGCGCCCAGTAAGAATCTCTTCCCTGGCTGGAGGTGCCTTTTTAATTTTTACTCGCCTGGTGGTGCTCTGGATGTTTGGTGGCACTTTGGTGGGGGGTCCTTCGCTTGCTCTGGGTCTTCAGCGGCAAGTCCTTCAGTGCCACTGAACACACCTGGAGCGAGTGAAGGACCTGCCGCTGAAGTGCTGCTGAAGACTGGGAGTACCGCCCAGTGAGTACAAGCCTCGTGGTTTTTTACATAGTCATCCCTGCTGGGGCCCCGTCAAAATTGTTCGAATTGGGCCCCGCACTTCCTAAAGCCGGCCCTGCCAGCCAGCCTGGGTGTGCCCCACAGGACCTCAGCCTAGGAGCTCAGACCAGTGCTTCTCAGGCTGGGATCGACACCCCCTTTCCGTCAGTGCCTGAGAGCCACCCCCTAGAACAGCTTCTTGGCCTAGACTCTCTGCCCCGTCTCCATCACAGCTGGGTCTCCTGCTCCTTGGGTAACTCAGTTCCTCTGCCTGTGTAAAGGAGCCCAGCCCATGTGTTCTGCTGGCCAGCTCCCCTCTCCTTTAGGGCTGGTTGGGTCAGTGGTGTAGCTTCTCTCCCTCAGCCTGGAGGCTACCTAGTGGTTATTCTCACTTTGTTCTTGTCTCCTCTTCTGCGGGACTCTTGCAGTCCGGGGTGGCCCACAGGCCAAGCGTCTCCAGCTACCCAAGCTGCTGTGGGCGCAGCCTGCTTCATTCTCGCAGTGCGGCTCAGAGGCTGGCAGGGAAGCAGACAGCACGTAGGAGTCAACGCCCGGCACCCCATGGCCACTGCATGCAGCTGCACTGGGATTTGTCTGCCTCCCCCTTGCTTTGCAATAAACACGTTTATATCCCAGCAACTGTGTGCACACTTATGTGACTCCGTGTGAGGAACCCCCCCCTCTGGGGGACATGCATTGGGCTGGATCCGGCCTCCTGCTGCTTTTCTGGGACAAGGACACTGGGAAAGAGTCAAGGATCCACCTGCCTTGGGGTTGCTCCCTGGATTCACCCCAGCACGGGTAGTGCTTAAAGCCGAGCCATGAAGCAGAGCAGTGCCCAGCAGCCACAGCTAAAGCTAAAGGCTAACCCACCCTGGAGGAAAGAAGTGGAGTTGGCTAGATCCCACTGAGGGCGAGGAGACACTCAGCCATTCCAGGAGCAGCTAGGGCTAAGGTGTGTGATCTTTTCCACATGGCCGCTGGATTAACCCTTTAGCTCTGACCCACAGCTTCCCACCAGCTGCTTCCTTTTTGCAGCCACCTTCTGGGTTGCCTGCTGTTCCCTGGGAAGCTGAGAGTCCAGTCAGCTGGGCATGGGGAGGGGAGGGTTGGATGGCATGGCAGTATGGTGGGGAGAAGCCCTCCCCGGCGGGAGGTTGTTGAGGAACAGAGGGGGCATTTCAGGCTGTGGGGAGTGGCCCTGTCACTGGCTGGGGAGTGAGTGGGAGTTGGCTACAGAGGTGGCTCTTCCTCCCCAGTCACTAGTTTCCCTCTCATGCCCGGTGGCCTGGTCCAAGGGCACCCACGTGCAGCTCTACAGAGAGGGGAAGGGTCAGGGCTGACGGAGCCAAGGGGAATGTCCCTGATCCCACGAGGAGCCAGGCTGGTGAGTGCCGGCACCATGCACAGAGCATGGAATGCACCAGGAGCGGCCAGGAACCAGCGTGACTTGCTCTTTGTTCCCACCTCTCCCAGGGGTTCATCAATTCGGAGTTTAAGGCCAGGGGGGACCATTGTGCTGCTCTAGGGTGACCACCTGTAGAACACAGGCTCTGAAATGTGACCCGGTTGCTCCCGGAGTGAGCCCAACAGCTTGGGTTGGACTGCTATCTCTTGCAGACAGGGACTCCCCCATGTCCTCTGGGAGATCGTTCCAGGGGTCAGTCACCCCTGCTGCTAAGAGGCTGCCTCATTTCTGATCAGAACTGGTCTGGTTTCAGCTCCAGTAAGTGGGTTTTGGTCTGTCTTTCTCCCCAAGACTGAAGAGCCCTTTAGCACCGGGACTTTCTCCCCATGAAGCTACTGAGGCACTGTGCTCACGTCACTTCTTGATATTTCGATAAGCGGAAGCCAGGCTCCTAGTACCCCCAGGGGCCGTGGCTGCTCTCAGCTGGAAGCCACCAACCAGCCCTTGGTCTCCTCCAAAGCCTGACTCACGCTGACGTGGCCTGCAAGCAGCAGGGTGCTCCAGGAGGAGAGATCCTATTTTCACACCAATGTTCCCGTACTAGGGGAAGAGACGTGTCGCAAACAGGAGTGAGAGGCCGACTTGGCCGAGCCATGTCAGCTGCTCTGGGAAGGTGAATGTCCTTCGCCCAACCAAAGGCATGGTGGGTGGGGAGCTGGGCTCTTTGGGAGTGGGAGAGAGCTGGGCTCACCACCGCCTCAAAGCTGTTCCTCCCTGGCACTTTCCAGCTGGCAGCAATGGCGCAGGCAAGCAGCTGGCTAATCACCAGAACTCGCACTCGTAACTAGGAAGCAAAACTTAAGCCTGCCCACTTGGCATTTGGGGCTATGGAGAAGAGTGGGGTGCAGCCCGAAGGGTGGGGACACCAGGCCGGTGGGAACCATGGTACAGGGCAGAAAGAGGACATAGGGTACAGAAGACAGCACCACACTCTCTCCCTTTCTGTCCCAGGGGATACAAGGAGCGGGCCTGGGTGGGGGCAGTGGTGAGGTATCGGGGCTGATGGGTCCTTGGCTGAAGGCTCTAAGAACTTCCCCGGGGTTAGGGGAGAAACATGCACGAAATGCAGCAAGACTCAGCATGGGAGGAACTCCTGGGCCTGAGCCACCGGGCAGTGCTACCTCTCCATCTCAGCTTGTGCATCACTTCGATGAACCCACCGTCAAACAGTTGGCTTGGCCTGAAACCTGATGAGCAGGGCCAGGGCCTGGGGTGGTGGATGTGGATAGAAGGGGGATCTCAACATGAAGCGCCCTCAAAGAGGAGTGGTGCCAAGGGATTCATTCCTGCCATCACTTTGCTGCGTCTCCAGCACTGGCCTCCCCTGGTGCCCCTCTGCATGTGGCAGCACCAGTGTGGGCACCGATTGCTGCAGGTTCACTGAGCTGCTACCACCTTGTTTCCAGCTGCCCCATCACAATTAACAAGTCAGCGTTGCAGCTTCCTACCACGAGTTTTCCTGCCAGGCTGGGGATGCAGCCTCCGGTCTGCGGGGTGTCAGGCTGTGGAGGGCTTTTCCAGGTCACCTGGATGGTGTGGGGAGGCTGGAACTGACAGTATTTCCATGGTGGCTGTGGGGGTAGGGAGACTGTAGGGCTGCAGCACCCCATCCCCATAGCGTATGGGGAGTAGGGGATCAGCAGAGGTCTTAATGCAACCCCGGTGGGGCTGTGGGGGCAGCTGGAGTTGGCAACATGGCTGGGGCAGGCGCTGGGGGCAGGAGACCTGGGAGGAGAGGCGGCCACAGGCTGCAGAGGGAAAGCGCCCTCGGAGGAGAGCGAGTGCCAACACTGCAGAGAGCGGAGATGATGGGGCAACAGGAGTCAAGGGGAGGCCAGGTGGAGCTGGACGGTGCCTGAGGAGGGACTGAGGGCTCTGACATCGAGCAGGGAAAGGGCCCTCCAGCACCAGTAGTTCACACGGAGTTGGTTTTTCACCCCCAGGGTGACTCCTCTGAGCCCCACCCAGGCAGGGTCTGTGGTGCCCACCCCTGGAGTGTCCTCACCACCCCCATCGCTGGAGTGACACTGAGCTCAGGCTGCAGCTGCCTCTGTCTCCCAGGAGCCGAGTGACAGTTTCTCTCTGGAGAACAAAAGCGCAAATGTACCAGGGCTCTGTGCAGCCCCCACAGCCACCCCCGGTGCCCATGGGGGTAGCCGCACCCTGTTGTGCTGTCCCTTCCCCACACCGCTGACAGTCTAAGTAGGACATTGCACTGTGAGTTTATAAGGCCCACTGGCTATATAGGGCGGCATCCCAGGCTAATTGCAGCCTAGGCAGGTTTCTGAAGATGCAGCCTAGTGGTGGTAGGAGCAGATGCAAGGGACACGTGCAGGGGAGAGACCGCTAGCTGGCGTACTGAAGGGCATGAGCGATCGGGGCAGCCCTGAGCCGAATGTGGCTGCCAAGCTTTCTGTTCTCTGGGCTCGCTCTGAATAGGGTCCGATGATGCAGCAGCCGGCGGAGACCGTGAGTTCTAAGCTCCCCTCCACGTGCTCCTGTTTGTTTCTGTGCCCACCACATTCCCTGCTCCTGAGCAAGGCCTTGTGCTCCAGGAAACGACCCTTTTCCCCAGGAAACGTGCTGACAGGACGCACAAGGGCATTCCTGCTAGAACTGGGATTAGAATTCAGATTGCTCATACAACGAACCTGAGTTCCAGCCACACTGATACTTAGAGTGAATATGCCAGATCTATGTACGAGTCACTGCTGGGCTAACCACTAGACATCACTCCCCTCCGAGGGCCAGAATAGATCCCAGGAATCCTGTCTCCCGCCTTGCTCCTGCTGTCTACCAAACAGCTGCTTCACGCCCTCTAGTGGCTGGTCCCTACAGAGGACAATTTAGGAGGCCCTGTCTGTCCAAGAGGGTTGCAAGGTTTTAACTTGGACCCGTTTAGTGAAGTGACTGGCTTTGAATTCGTTTAAATCAATTCCCTAGCGACTTACGCTGAACTGAAATACACCTGGATCCAGACACATTTAGAGTCCAGATGGCCTTTGGTGCCGGTTTAAGGAAATCTGGTTTCAATCCTATTTTTAGTGAAACTAGGACAGTGTTTGAATGTACTCAAGGCTTCCTTTAGCTCCAGTGGGAGAAGCTGTGCTAGGGATCAACCAGGCTCTGGACAGACCAGCTGCTGATTCCTGGCTGCATGGACTAGGGTTTCTATTTTACCTGGGGAGTTGGCTTTTAAGCAGCTTGGTAGTTAATTGACACAATTAGAAACCATCTTTAGCGCCAGGTTTGGGAGTTAAAAACCATTAGAATCTGTCAGTGACAGTGTCACATGCAACAAAACACAGGTGTCCTATGTGTCAGCCGCTTATTATTAATAATCATGTTCATTACTGGAGTGCCCAGGGACCAGCTGCGATCAGGGCTCCATTGTGCCAGGTGCCTTCACAGAGCAGAGCAGACAGTCCTTGTCCCCCACACTTCCAAGGAGGAAGAATGGCTCAGTGGGTAGAGCCCATGGGAGAGCAGTGGTCATATTTTGCTCTGTCACGGACTTCCTGTGCCCTTGAGCAAGTCATAGACTCATAGAATATCAGGGTTGGAAGAGACCTCAGGAGGTACCTAGTCCAGCCCCCTGCTCAAAGCAGGACCAATCCCCAACTAAATCATCCCAGCCAGGGCTTTGTCAAGCCTGAGCTTAAAAACCTCATTCAAAAAGGCATTTAGCCTCCCTGTACCTCAGTTTCCCATTTTACAGATATTAACGCTTCCCTACTTCCCAGGGGCGCTGGGAGGAGTAACAGATCTAGTGATGGAAAGGGCTATAAAAGAAATAGACTTTTATTATTAATCCACGAGGCAAGACAGGTGCAGGGTAGATGAACATGCTCATTCAGTGGCTTCTGTCACACAGGGTGAGATGTCCAAGCCGCATCGATGGGAATCGTTTGGCTGAAAAACTTCCGGTGCAAACAGCATCTCCCGTGTCTGGCACCCAGTGAAAGCACACAGGATCCCGGAAAGAAGGCAGCCTGGCCCCCATCCTCAAAGGTGCTTAGGAGTCTGGCTCCCCTGGAAATACCCTGAGGACTCAGGCCCCTGTGTGCTGAGTGACGAGGCTGCTGTGTAACAAATAACGGGGAACACATCCCGGGAGCGTTCAGGGCATCCCTCCACACAGAGGGAGGCTCCCTTGCTTTGGGCCATGCCTCTCATCTCAGTTCCTTTGGATTCTGTTGTGATTGCTGCTGTGTTTCTTAAAGCCCCAGCTCCTGGAGTCAGGTGACTGCATGAGACTCTCCACTTTAATTTTTAAAAAAGGCAAGCATCTCTCTCCTAGTTGTGGAGAAGAGCTTGCAAAGGTGACCCCTCCAGGCTCTGTGCCCAGGAACCCATTCGAAAGACCCTCTAACATTGTCATTTAAAATCTCCTGGTTTTTAAGCTGATCTCATGGTACTGGGGAGGGCTGACTCCTGGTTTTAAAACCTAGATTGGCATGACCATGGACAGGGGTGCTGGAGATGAAGAAGCTGCTACAGCTTGCTCATGAGGGGGTGCACCAGCTGGTGGGTGACCTCCCCGCTCCACAGGGCTACATGGTTCATCAGACTTGTGGCTGGGGGGCTCTGGGCTCCATCTCAACAGGCACGATTTCCCCCTGGAGTTTCCAGCTCGGCTAATTCTGCATCCTTCATTTCTGGTTGCACGTTCTGCTCCGGCTCCATCTCCTGCTCCAGATGATGCTGGCAGGATGCCCCTTACGCAGCATCACACTCACAGGAGGGACCCCTGCGCTGGGTTCTCTGGAGACACTGCTGCTCTCCAGCTATGCTGGCCTGGCCTTGGAAACCAGCTTGCCGCACAGGGGTTCTCCCTGACTGGGATGTCCAGCTTGGCCAAGTCAGGACGTGCCAAGTCAGGAGAGGCCGCTGAGGTGCTGCGCAGTATTGTGATCAGCCCAGGAGCTTTTTCTCCTTCCCTTGATCATGGACACGGACATCTCCTAGGTCTAAAGCCAGCAGTGTTCCCTTGAGCCCTGTCACAGAAGCTATAACAGGAATCTGCCTTCACACCCTATGGAGTGTGAACACTTCTCCCCACCCTCCCTATCACCAGACATGACCTGCTGTTACTGATTAGCAATGATGTCCATGCTGAATGGGGGCTGATGCTGGACAGAGCACTGAACCGGAATTTAGGAGACCTGGATTCTCCTCCCAGCCCTGCCACTCCCCTGTCGGTGACCTTGGGCAAGTCACTCCCCTCCCCTGCCCTCTCCATGCCTCAGTTTCCCCATCTATAAAATGAGAATAAGGATCCTGACCTTCTCCAAGCACTTTACCAAGATCTACCAATAAAAGTGACGTGGGATTAGTTCAGATTTCTAGCAACCAAAATGATGGTTGTCTATGGGTCAAGGCGCAGCCCAACGACTGTGGTCTCCACCCAGGGCAGATCATTGGCTCTAACTCAGTTCATTGTGGCAGCCGTGAAGATGCCTCTACCCCTTTCACAACTAGGATGGTGCAAACCCTTGGCCAGAGCCTGGAAACAACTGGGACTATGGGGCCTGGTCACGCAGGGCTAACTAGCGCATATAGGCAGAAATGTGATCACACCTGTGCCTGAAGAGCGAACTATTCCCAAACCGATCTCGGGGGATAACTCAGCTGGCACTGGTGCTGGCAAAGGGGTTCTTCACCACACTCATTATGGTAGGATCTGAGCACCTCCCAGTCATGCTAGAGGACACATCTGTGGGGGTGTTTGCTTCAGCTGTGTATATCTGTTGGAGGAGGCAAGGTCAAGGGAATGCACCTGGCATTTGGAGCAGAAGTGGGGACTTCTGGGCATGGGGGGGGCTCTGGGGTGGATGTTGAGGAGTAGGGGGCTCTGGATGGGTCTGGCAGCACTGCTTGGGTTCATGGAGGGGGAGTTTGCCACACAGTCAGGGACCAGGCCCCAGGGCACCCCTGTCGCAGGCACTGACCTTGCTGTGTAGAGGGTCCATCGCCCGGAGCTCTACCGTGACCAGGTGAATCCCCCCCCCCCCCCCCGTAAGGGCCTATGAGAATCTGGATGGTGGTCCTGAAATATCCTTACAGCCGTGGGACCCCTGGCTCCATTGCTCACTGGCTCAAGGTGCAATGGGATGGCATGTGGCGGTGCAGGGTGATGGGCCCTGTGTGTCCACCTCTCTCAGGGCAGTGGTGCTATATTGCGCTTTAATGGCCCTTTATCACCCAGCCCATGATCTCTGGATCTGGGGACGAGGGGCTGATGCGGAAGGGAGGGGCCCTGTCCCAGGACAGAACCAAGGTGCCCCCTCCTTAGCAGAGGTCCTGGCCCTGGGCAGACCCTGGCCTATATTTTTGCCTGGCTGGCCACAATAAGAAACAGAGAGGGGTCAAGCAAAAACCAGACCACATTCACCATCTCCCCACAAGCTCCCCTCCCAGTGGAGCCCAGGTCCCAAACACCAAGGGGTCTGAGTCTCCCTCCTTCTCCGGGAGGGGGGCTCTGGCTCCCTGGGGTGGGAGTGGAGAGGGGCTCTGAGACTAGAAACTGTGGGGTCTGGGGACTCTGGGGCTCTTGGGGGGTACTCTGGAGGGGGGGTTTTAAGGGGGGGGCTCTGTGTATGGGGAGGCTCTTTGGCTTCTGGTTGGGGGGCCCCTAATGATGTGGGGCTGGCATTGCCCCCTCCACTGGGGGTAATGTGGGGTGCCCCGGGGGCCCCTGGGGGGGGGCCTGACACCACCCCATACCCTGGGTGCGGGGGGTCGCTGGGCTGGCCGTACCACTCCCCGAGCTGCGGGGGTCCCCGAGGGGCTGGCACTTGCTTCTCCGCCGGGGTGGGGGGACTCGCCGCTCGCAGGGAGCCTCGGAGCGCAGCGGGCTGGGTGGCTCCTGCCCCCGCCCCTGCCAGCCCCTCCCTCCCCCGCTGCCAGGCGGAGCCGGAGCCCAGCTCATTGCGGAGCGAAGCGGCAGCCGCGATGGCAACCACCGTGACCTGCACCCGCTTCACCGACGAGTACCAGCTGTACGAGGAAATTGGCAAGTAAGGAGCCGCGTCTGGAGCCAGCGGCGCGCCCGGGGCAGGGGCGCCCGGGACGGGAGAGCTGCGCCCCTCGGGGGTGGGGGGAGCTGGGGGTCATTCCCCTCCCCTGTTACAGGGCCTGATGGGAGGATCCGGGGGTGCTGCCCCCCCCGCCTAGCACGGATGCTGCGGGGCAGGGGGTGCGCTCTCCATTGCGCCCTGGGCGCACGGGCCGGGGGGGGAAGCCCCGCGGGGGTGGCTGGAAGGTGGCTGCTGGCTCTGGGGTGCCACCGTGCTGGGGGTTCCCTAGTGTGTGTGTGCGGGGGGGGGAGCCTGGCCCAGGCTGCTCTGGTTGCCGGCTGCCCCTTCCCCCCGGCGGGGCGTCCTACTACTTGCCATGTGCCGGGGCTGGTGGCAGCGGGGGCTGGGGGCTCGCTTGCCGGCCGGAGCTCGCAGCCATGACGCATGTTGCAGGAGGAATGGGAACCATCTGGAGAATGGCACTGGCCCTTCAGCGGGTCCCTTGTGCCAGAAACCCTAGACCCCCCCCGCTCCCCTGCGGCGCTGGGTCCTCCCCACCCCCCTCCGGCTCGGGCTCGCCGCGTATTTATAGGCTTCTGCAGCCGCGCCGGTATTTTTAGGCAGCCGGTTCTGCGGGGCTCTCCCAGCCACCTCACCCCTACTGCAGTGGTTTGTCTGCCTGGCCCGGCGCAGCCCCGGGGACCGGCCCTCCCCCCGCCTGCTCCTGCTCCTCGGTCATTAGTTGCACTTAGAAGCGCCCCCCCCCCAGCACCACCGCTGATTTTTGGCTGGGGGGCGCTCTCGGTGATGCCCCAGGGCTGTGGAAGGCTCCACCTACTCTGGCACCCTGCCCCAGGCTGGCAGCAATCACCCCTCTTTGCATTCAGGGCCATGTGCTGGCGCTGGAGAAGGGGAGCTGGGAGGGGGGTCCCCCCTCCAGGGAAGATCAGTGCGCCTAGGGCTCCAGAGTAGCAGTGTCACAGAGTGGGCAGCCCGTGGGTGCTGGGCAGGGAGAGGAGCTGTCCTGGCAGATTGGTTCAGCGTCTCCCCCCCCCCCCCCCCGTGCCTACAGGTCACTAGTGCCCGGCTGCAGGCTGGCACAGCTGCCCCTCTAGTGAGTAGGGGCTGGAGCTGCCATGCTGGGGTCTGGGAGAATGCACGATGTGGGCACCCTGCCATCTGCATGCCCACACTGGGACCCAGCCTCATGCCAGGGGGCCGGCGCTCAGTGCTGCCTACTGAGGGGGCTTTCCCCACCCCAGCTGCCCCCCAAGAGGTCTGGCTGGTGAGGAGCATCTCCCTCTGCATGTCAGTGGCATACATTTCACACCCATGCTCCATGGCTATCAGAAGTCACTGCTCTTTTGGGGCATCTCCAGTCTGAGACCCCTTAAAGTGGCCTGGGTTTCGGAGAGGTGGTGCTTGGCGCTAGCTCAGACTCAGGACCTCTTGGAGTGTCTCAAGCTGAGCAGTGAATTTGGGGTGAATATCTCCCCAGCTGGGATAATCTTGGCTCTGCCGTTTCACAACCGCTGAAAATATTCCATTCCTTGCAAATTGCTCCATCTTTAATGCAAGCCTGGCCACCCCAATACAACCTGTCTCAACGCCCCCCTGCATGCATCCCTTCCCAAAGGCCTGCAAACAAACAGGGGCTTTGAAGCGTGCCTGGAAGGTTTAAACATCCTACAATAATTCTGCTGCCCCCTCCTTCGCCACTTGGCTGAGATGTATGGATTTAGCTCTCACCGTCTTTCCTTATACAGCTCCCAGCCGCCTGCGTTGCTTGGCTGGGAACTTCTGCCAGTTTTTCTACATCTGCTACTTGGACGGCCGGTGCTTTGGGGTGGGGAGTCTTTTGGTTCCGCGTCTGTCCAGTGCCTGGCACAACAGGGTCGGGCTGGGACTGGAGCGCCTAGGCTCTCTGAGAATGCTCGTAGTAGTCGGGCACCCAGAAACGAACACGAAATGCCAGGTAGGCTCTGCCCAGAGGTGTAGAGAGAGATTGTCCCCTCCTTGCCAGTGGCTGGGTCATGGGGGGGGGACTGGAATTGGCATCTGTGGAGTGATGCTCTGTGACCCAGGGCGAGTCACCCCGTCCCTGTGGGCCTCTGTTCCCATGTATTCATTGGGGATAACAGCTCTGCCCTTCCCTCCAGAGGTGGAGCGAGGAGGAGAAACAGGCTGAAGATTGTAGGGTGCTCAGAGACAGTCACAACAGTCCCAGATGTTGAATGTGTCCTGGAAGGGTGCAGAACATGATGCGTCTGGGAGAGACGGAGCTGAGGGCACGTGCTGGGGGTATGTGTGTGGGTGGGGGGAGGGTGTTTTTGCCAGAGCTGTATAGCGAGGGACCCTCCCTTCCTGCTGCAGAACACGGTGTCTGCAGCCCCGACCGCTGGGTTTCCACATTTCTCTGGAGGCTCTTTGACAGGCGTGAATTCGGCAGAGTGAGGAGGTGGCGTGGGCACCGTAAAACAGAACAGGGCCTGCAGAAGGGCAGCAGTGGGACAGACTTCCAGGGCCTTGGAAATGAAGGTCAGGAGCCGGCCCCCATAGGACCTGGGAAGTGTTGTCCGAGGAGAGCCGGGCACTGCAGGGCTGCTCCAGAACTGGCTGGCGTGCTTGTCGGAGAGCCTTCCTCCAAGCTGTCAGCGAGCTGCCGGGGAGGCGCCTGGCTACGCCCCCAGCTTCAGAACAGCCTCCTGGAGGAACCCCTTCGATGTGTCAGATCCCAAGGGGGGCTCACTGTGCCTTCAGGTTAGGCCACGTGGCCTCGCAGCCGCCGGAGTCTGAGCCCCAGAGGCTCCTGCACTCCTGCTTCGTGCCACAAGCTCCTCCTGCCAGTCGCACGGAGCCAGGCTCCCGGGAGAGATGGGAACACTCTGCAGGGAGAACGCACCTCACCCGGCCTTTGCAGAAGGCGGGTTTGTTAGTCACCTGGACTGCAGCGCAGGAAGTCCTGAGGTTGGCCTAGAGAAAGGAAGGTTAAAGTGTAGCCCATCCGGGTCGACCCAGAGCAGACCTGTAGTGAACTTCATCCCTGGTGTGTGTGTCTCTCTCTGCCTCGGTTCCCAGGTCAGCCAGCGCTTCCCCTGTTCATTCCACCTGCATTTATGTCCCTTAGTCTTCCCTGAGAGCAAATGTAATCCTTCCTCCCACTCCCAACCAGGTAGCCATCCAATGTATGGGGAAATTGAGGCACACCAGGCTCATAAAAATTCTCACTTTGGCACGCTTGGTGTGTCCAGGCCTAAGGACTAAGCCCCCCTGCAGGGACACAGCAGTTTCCCCACGGGTGCTGAAGTGGGGCTGCTCGTGGACCATGGTGGAGCTCAGATACTAGGGTGATGGGTGTGTTCGAAATCACTGAGCAGATCAGCAGCGGCTGCCAGTCTGCTCGGAGCCCAGTGCAACGGGGGTCTCTTTGTGAGCTGGGCCCATCCTGCTTGGAGAGCTGACCCGGCTCCCTGCTTCTGGCTACCTGTGGCCTGCTCTTGATCCCCAGGACTTTCTTGGTGAGGCTTCTATTTACCCATGCCGGGGGTGTCTCCGCTGAAGCATGCCCCCTGCTATCCTGTCCTTTGGGTGCACGGGGATTTAGTCCCTTGGGGGACCAGGAGGGTCATTTTGCACAAAGGCCCTTTGGTGTGGAGGGGCTAGCAGGTGGAGGCGGGGCTATTGGGCAGCACATAGCTACCTGCCCCAAGGCAGCTCGGCCAATAAACGATAGCCAACCTGGGCTGCAGGGTGTGTGAACGTGGGCTGTTCCCCAGCTGCTGTGCGGAGCCCTGTGGAATAAACAGCAGGTGACTTCCAGGAACCATTAGGGACAGGCTGGACGGGTGAGCTGGGGCTGCTGGCCGGGGTGGTCACCTGGCTCCTGGGGTGCAGACCTGTCTGCTGCCCTGACGCACGCTTGGGGGCCTAGAAGTCAATGAGGAGCCTTGGGCTCGGAAAGGAACATGGCCAAGGGAGTGAAAAGAAGCAGCTGGGCCAGCGAGGGGCATTTATGGGACCAGCACCTCTAAGAGTATGAAGCAACGAATGCCTGGCTCAGACGTCTCCCTCTCCACCAGTGGCTTTCAAAGTGCTTCATAGATGGGGAGACTGAGGCCCAGAGCAGGGAAGTGACTTACCCAGGGTCACCCAGCAGGCTGATGGCAGAACCTGAACCCAGATTTCCAGAGTCCCAGTTGAGTTGCTCTAGGCACTAGGCCATGCTGTCTGTCTTAGAGTAGAGAGGTCTGTGAGGGCTGCTGCCAGCTGCAGGGCCTTGTGGTGATGTCTGACTCCTCACCCCAACTCCCGAGGCATGAGAGGGTCTCCTTCGCCAGCTCTGGGAGCTCATCCGTCAATGCCCGGGTGGTGCGCAGGGAATCAAACAGAGCATTGGGAAGGGATGGTGGCAGACATACTGCAGCGAGCTGAGTGCCACTGTCAAGGCCCATTCCAGTGCTCTTTCTGCTACCTTCGGGGCAAAGACCAATGAATGATGCAGGCGCAAGACACAGGGGTCTAAGATAGAGCAGGTGCGCCAATGTTTACCTTCATCATAATACAAGGACAAGGGGCCGGGAAGCGGGACCAAAAGCCAGCTGGCTGAAACCAAGAAAGAAAATTATTGCACATCGGGTAATTAGCCGGTGGAACTCACCGCTGCAGGATCTGACCGAGGCCCGGAGCTCAGTGGGGTTCGCGAGAGGATTGGACAGTTAGCTGGACAGTGAAATAGACAGTTCTCAGTTACTGGCATTAGTAGTTAGGTATAAAAGAAGGGAGTCTCATCTAACACCCCAGCCTGGCCTCAGCATGGGACCCAGTCTCTAGGGGGAAGGTCCTCATGGGCAGGTTTTTCCAGAACTGGTGGCTACAGGGTGCCAGTGTCTGAGACAGGAATGGGGCCCCATGTCTGATCTGTCCTGGGAGTGACTCTAGGGTGAGACCAGTGGACAGCGTGGGGCTGCCATAACTAGCCCCAAACCCTCTGGTTGATTGAAGTGCCAGCTCTGGGCACTGATGCAAACCCAGACCCTAGCAACCCTGGCTAGGCCCCGGCACCTGTTTAGAAGCTCGCAGCCTTTCCCAGCTCAGGCTTCCCCTCCCCACCCCAGCTCACCCTGCCATTTTTATCCTATCCCTGGGCCGTGGTGCCAGTCAGACCGGCTGGGAGGTGCCATCCTCCCTCTCATGCAGGGCTCTGCCAGCTCCGGAGCAGATGGCTGCTCCAATCACCCTTCCTTTGCCACTGCCCATCCTCTCTCTGTGACGGCTCCCTGCCGGGACACCTGGCATCTCACTGAACTGCAGCGGCTCTGGGCCCCTGCTAGCCACAGGCAGGCACTCGGCTGCGGGCTTTGGGAAGGGGTTTAAGACTCAGCCTTGGTTGCATTGCCCTGAGACGCTGGCAAGGCCCCGTCCTTCCCTTGCCCTCTTCCCCACTCAGCTGAAGGCTTGTTAGCCGTGTGGATCAGAAACAACAAGGCAGCCAGCCCAGAAGCAACAGCAGCAGCGGGGGTGTGAGCAGAAATGTACTCAGTGCCTGGCTGGGCAGTGCCTCCGGGGGATGACAGCACTCTCATGGGGGTGGGGGTGTGACGAACTGGGACTGTTCTTAATGTTTGCTCTGAATACTGTGTTGGTGCCTCAGTGTCCCCTAGGCAGTTCTTAAGTATCTAGGTGGTGGGCTAAGGGTGTGGGATTGCTGCAGAGCAAAGAGCCAGTGCACCTAAATGCCTGGCAATTCTGTCTCCTGGCAACTGATGGCCTGGGCCCTCCTCTGCAAAGGTGCCAACTGAAGGTGTGGGACAAAGGGATCAGGTGACCTCCTGGCCCGGGAAAGGAGCTGAGCAGAGAGGAGGGGCTGGAGGGGTGGTTAGTCTGGAGCTTGCTGGGGACGAGGAGTGAAGTACAGACCTAGGGTCTGGTTCACTGCCCCCAGAATGGACCCAGCCAAGGGTCTGGTTTGCTGTATCTACAAGCTCTGTTTTAGACCTGTTCCTGTCATCGAATAAACCTCTGTTTTTGCTGGCTAAGAGTCACATCTGACTGCAAGGTGGGGTTGCAGAAACGTGGCTTTCCCAGGACCCCACCTGGGGTGGGCTCGCTGTGGGAACACACGGGGGGCAGAAAGGATGCTGAATGCTCCAAGGAGAGACCCAGGAGGTGAAGACGTGTGAGCTTCTTGCCCTGAACAAGTCTGCTCCAAGGGAGAGGAGGCTCCCCAAAGTCCTGACTGGCTTAGTGGGGAGCAGTTCCAGAGCATTGCCCGGGGACTCTGTGACAGGGGGGTCTGCTGTTCTGTGGGGGGAGAAACTGGCCATCGGGAGGCTCATCCAGCTCTGCAGGGCTGGGAAGCTGTGGTTATAGGCCACACCAGGCCAGTGCCGTGCACCCCGGGTGGTGCATCCATGGGGGGGCCTGGATCAGGGCGTGAGTGTCTGCGCTCCTGCAGCTAACGGGGTCATGGAGCCAGAGGACCCCCAGGCTCTGTCGGCCCCGGGGGAGTTGGTGGTGGTTCTGCCTGCCAGGCTGCGGGGAGCTGGGGAATCCCAGCAAATGCAGGGCGAGGTTAGCGCTATCAAGGAGATTACAGCCAGGCCATCATGATGTGCGCCAAGCCCCAACGGGCTTGGAGCAAGGGCGGCGCGTGGATGATATGGCCCAGCCAGCGATGGAGTGGCACTGCCTGGTTGGGTTATGCCATGCTGGGGAGCAAAGGCGATGGGCAGCTCAGCGGTGGGGGATGAAGGCGGCAATGAGCGGGGATTGAAGGGGGAGCCTGGCCTCGGGTGAGATTTGGAGAGGTTCTCGGGGCTGCAGTACAGAGGGCAGGAATTAGACACCGGGGAAACCCTCCAGCGCTCGCCATTCTGCAGGGCCAGGAGCAGGGTGGGGCCTGCAAGTTGGAGGCCCCCTGCCCCTTCCCCAGCAGAGCATCTGCAGGCAGCATGTGGGGCAGAACAAACTGGACCCCAGGGAACCTCTGCCGGCCCTCTCTGCTGGCTCAGCTGCGTGCCCGGGATGGGGCATCTTGCTCTGCAATGGAGCAGAGTGTGCGGGTCCCCTGCCCCCGACATGCCAGCTGCCGGGTGTGGAAACGGGAAAGCTGGCGGGCGAGCCAGGGCTTCATGCAGAGGCAAACCAGTGCTGGGGCAGGATGTGAGCCTGTTCCTTTCCATCACTGCGTCCCCCAGGTAATAGGTTTGTTTCTGGATGGAGGGGGAGGGCTGTCACTTGCTGTGGCTGCAGAGACGGCCCTGGCCCAGCTGCAGTGCTGTGCCCGTGAGCAATGCTGCTGAGGCCATTCCTCGATTGCAGCTGGCTCTGGAGGATGGTCAGGGCCCCTCTCATTCCACCCAGAGGAACTCCTCACTCCTGCCATCCTGTGCCCCTGCCCGTGCTTCCCCCACCACCCGCCTCCCGTCTTCCCACCCACGCTTCTTTCCTCGCCCCCTGCAGCAATCCTCAATCCGGGGCACCCAGTGTTTCCATGGCAACAGACTGCGCTGGCAAATACAGGCTCATGACGGCACCGTGTGCTGAGGCAGCTGCTGCTGCTCCGCACTGTTCCTGCCCTCGCTTGCCAGGTTTTCTAATGCAGCTGGCCTAGAGCACCACACATGTCGCTGCAGTGCCAGGGCCCCAGATCCCCTGTCCGCCTGAGAATATCCCCTAGCTCTTAGCAGTACAGAGACTATGACACACAGGGAGGATCCTGAAGTAGCTGACTCTCTCCAGGAGGAGGCAGTGCCCCCCTGCCCCTGTTCATTGCCAGGCTTGTCAGTCATAATCCTTCCCCAGCGCTTTCCATCCACAGGCTGTGCCTTCCTTAGCGTTAGCGCAGCGCCCTGCAGCGAGGTGGGTTTCATTACCCCCCCTTTACTGAGGGGCAGAGCAGGGACGCCGCACGGGTGACGTCAGACCTACCCAATGGCAGAGCTGGGGAAGAATCCAGGAGTCCTGGCTCCCAGCTCTGTGCTTTAGCTCCCGCTTGACCAGATCAGAGGCATCAGGGACACGGGGGCAGTTCCCTCTTCCTCTTGTTCTTGCCAGGGTGCCCGTGCTGGGGTCTCTGACCCACTGCTTGCTGCCTGCCCCATTTTGTTGCCCCTGGTCCCCATGGGAGCCTCACTGGCTGTGTTGGTTCTGAGCTCTCCCCAGGCACTGTCCCAGCCCACCGAGAGCCTAGTGTGAACGTCTGCCGGGGCTGGGTTCTCTGGGACAGCTGGTGCCATCTTTGCAGCAGGTGGGGCCTGGGTGCCAGTGGGGAAGGGCTGTTAGAGTGGCAGAAAGGGGGAGCGGGTCCCCTCGCAGGCCTGGACTGTGTCCAGTTCAGGGGACCTTTCCGAGCTAGTGTGGGCTTTTAGATTTGGGGGAGCAGATGTGCTGATGCTGGAGAACTGCTGGGGGACACTCTGAGCCTGCCTTGCCTGTGGAGGGTGCTCAGAGGGGTTGCCCTGCATGGACCTTGGGGGCAGGGGAACTTGCTCAGAGCCAGAGCCCCATCGCTTTGGCCTCTTATCCCCAGCCGAGCCTCCGCTTTGAACTCTGATTGACGGGATGGGGATGCCAGATCTCCCCACTCCCCGACACCGGATCTCGGGCACCGGGCTGGCGGCCATCACACTGACCTGTACTGCGCTTTCCCCTCTGTATGCACCTGTTGTCTCTTGTCTTGCTTATTGGCTTTCCGCGGAGGGGAGCGTCCCTCTGTTCTGAGTTTGTACAGCCCCTAGCACGATGTGGGCCCTGCTGTGACTGGCCAGCGTAGATGCTCTGTAGTTCACAAGGCAGTAATGTGCTCTGGGGGATCACTGTTCTCAGCATTGTTGCTTCTAGTTATGGTGGAGGGAGGTTACCAGCTTTTGTGGGGGATTCCTTCTGTGACGAAGTGGGAATGTTCTTAATGTTTTCTCTGAGTGCTGTGTGGGTGCCTCGGTTTCCCCTATGCATTTCTTGAGTGTCTGGGGGTGTGTGATTGTTGCAGAGCCCTAGAGGGCCAGTGTGATGGTGTCTGCACAGAGAATGGCTGATGCTCTGTCTCTTGGCAACTGATGGCCTGGGCCCCTCCCATGCAAAGGTGCCAACTGAAGGTGTTGGAGAACAAAGAGATCAGCTGACCCCCTGGCCCAGGAAAGAGATAAAGGGAGAGGAGCGGTTGGAGTTTTTTCAGTTTGGTGCTAGCTGGGAAAATGGAGGGGTGCCCAGGCAGGGCTCTGGCCTCCCTAGCCCCCACCCAAGAGGGACCTGACTGAGGGAGTCCTGTTGTCTGTACCTGCAAGACCTGTCTTGGACTGTGTTCCTGTCGTCTAAATAAACCTTCTGTGTTACTGCCTGGCTGAGAGTCACGGTGAATCACAGGAAGCCGGGGGGGCAGGGCCTTGTCTCCCCCACACTCCGTGACACCTTCCATGGAGGGGGGCTGCAGAATTGGGCTCTGCTTCTGGGCACTGGTGCCTGGCTGGTGGTGAGGGCAGAGAGGAAGGGTGGCCTAGTGGCTAAGGCCCTAGCTCAGCCCTAGACTGACTCCTGGGGGGCTGTGGGCTAATCACCGAGGTCCAGAGATTTGAAGGCAGTCAGGTGCCTAAATCCCTTTGGGAATGAGGTGTCAGCTCCTAAACCCATTAGGTGTTGCAACGCTGAGCGTAACGGTGCCTGGAAACCATTACAAACCTGGCCTTCGTCTCTGGGCCTCAGGTCTCTCCTGACTCCAGTGGGATTAGCAGGCCTGCCCCGCCACCTGGGGGCATGGGATGATCCAAATCTTGCAGTGTACTGCCAGGATGGGGCTGGAGGAGCAGCCTGAGAGACAGAAGGGGCTCTGATAAAGACCCCGTTGCTGGGTGAGTGGCGGTTTCTATGCTTTAATATGGGGGAGGCAAGGGGGTCTCTCCCTAGCTCTCTAAGGGACAGTCTCTCTGTTCAGTCCATGCAGGCTGCTGTTTCTTGCTGACAGGCCAGAAGCGAGAGCTCCTGGGACAGATCCTTCTGCACCTGAAATGCTGGGTGCTGACCAGGGTTTGGGCGGATGGAACTGTAGTTAATTGCTAGTCATGGTTTTGTCCGGGGATTTCACCCGGAGCAGCCAGAGACGGGCTCTGGTTAGTCCCCGTCCATCCACCCCCACCCTTTCCTTGCACGCTGGGATTGGACCACTCCCCTGGGCACAGGACTGGGCTGGGGCTGGGATCAGAGCAGTAGAATGGAGGTGGGCTGGCCTGAACGCTGAGTGGAGCACACAGATCAGAAGTGGGGTCGGAGGGCTGGTCAGAAGGTCTGTGAGATGGATGAAATAGGAGCTGGGGTCTGCATGTCTAACTGGATTCAGGAAAGTCACCAATGCCATCTGCCGAGCAGTGACTGTGCCTCCCGTTGGTTCTCAGGCCACAGATCTGGGCGCTGCAAACGCTGATTCAACACTTAAACTGGCCCTTTCCACCATGGAAGAGGCAGTAACACCACGGACATGTAGGCTACAACTGCCCTGGCAATATCAGGACCAGGAATTGTCAACGGGCACAGCTGCCCTGGTGTCTGCTGTAGTGTAGACAGGACTCCGGCGTTTCACCTTTGTGTTGTCTTAGAGCCAGCCTTGTCTACATTACAGCTTCTGCCAGTGGAGCCATGGCCTGGGGCAGTTTGGGGGCCCAGTGTGTGGTGCAGACAAGGCCTCTGGCAGGCACAGCAAACCTGGCAGCACAGCTGGCCAGCACAGTTTGGGGCTCTGTACCAGGAAGGATCAGTCACAGACCAGGGAGGAGACAATCCGATGGAGCTCTGATGCAACTGTCTCTGAGACATAGCATCTGGTCCTTGGTGCCTGCTTATCATCGAGACACAGAGAGGCTGGAGGGGGGATCTTCTCGGGAAGGCTCAGCGAAGAGATGGCTAAGGGGACTCTGCAGACACCTGCCGGGGCAGGAGGAAGACGAGGAGTTACTGAAGGTGATACCTGAGGGGCATGTGGCATAGAGGGGCCCCGAGTCTTGATACCGGTGCGTCTAGACTCTGCCATAATCCCCCTGTTCACTTTCAGCAGTTCAGACACCTAGGGACACAGCTGCTGGCACCTTTGGGATCATGCCATGATACCAGGGCAGCTTGTTCTGCCACGTACAGATGGTACCTGAGCGTGTTCTCTCTGTGGTACTGAAGTGGGTTGCTTCTTTAGGGATTCGTTCTGGCCTGGCCTGAGCCCCTGGGGAAGGGACCGGCCACCTAGCACATATCTTCCCTAACAGAATGTTGGGAATCATTAAGAAAGGGATAGATAATAGGACAGAAAATATCAAATTGCCTCTGTGTAAATTCATGGTACACTCACATCTGGAATACTATGTGCAGATGTGGTCCACCCCATCTCAAAAGAGATATATTGGAAAAGGTTCAGAAAAGGGCAACAAAAATGATTAGGGGTATGGACCGTCTTCTGTGTGAGGAGAGATTAATAAGACTGGGACTTTTCAGCTTGAAAAAGAGACGGCTAAGGAGAGATGTGATAGAGGTCTTTAAAATCATGACTGGTGTAGAGAAAGTAGATAAGGACGTGTTATTTACTCCTTTTCATAATACAAGAACTAGGGGTGACCCAATGAAATTAATGGGCAGCAGATTTAAAACAAACATAAGGAAGTATTTCTTCACACAGCGCACAGTCAACCAGTGGAAATCCTTGCAAGAGGATATTGTGAAGGCCAAGACTATAACAGGGTTCAAAAAAGCACTGGATAAGTTCATGGAGGATAGGTCCATCAATGGCTATTAGGCAGGCTGGACAGGGATGGTGTCAGCAGCCTCTGTTTGCCGGAAGCTGGGAACGAGCAACAGGAGATGGGTTACTGTTCTGTTCATTCCCTCTGGGGCACCTGGCACTGGCCACTGTTGGAAGATAGGATACTGGGCTGGATGGACCTTTGGTCTGACCCTTTATGGCCGTTCTTAAGTCCCCTCTCCTCTCTCTGACCCCAGGGAGCCATGTGCCCAGCACAGATACAAGGAAGCCCTTGAGGAAGGACGGCTCAGTGATTAGACCGTGATCCTATCCCTGCTCTGCTACAGACTTTCTGTGTGACCTTGAGTGGGTGTCTCTGGCCATCAGTTCTCCACCTGTACAATGGAGATGTATGATGCCGGGCTCCAGGAAACAAACCCCTTGCAAGGTGCTCAGATAGATCCCGCTGCTTGTTATGTATTTGTAGCACCTCAGAGCCAGACAGGTGGGACCAGGATCAGGTGTGGCAGCTGCTCTGTGAACACAGAGCAAAGACCTAGTCCCTGCCCGAAGAGGGCAGCTGAACTCCCAAGGGCTCCCACAGTCCAGAGCCTGTTTGTCCCATGGCCCGAAGGGTTGCTTTGCCCATGTGACCTCCCCGAGGTCAGGGCCTCAGGAAATCACTGAATGGCCTTTCTCAGGCTGTTCTTCTCTTCCAGCCAACCCCTTGGTGGCTCCTAAGTCCAGAGGTTTGGAGCAGAAAATCTCACTGATCAGGGTCAAAAATCACCCACCCTGCGCACGGCTTGGGGAAAAAAGCTCCAGCGGGAAATACAAGGCTGTGGGAGCAAGCCACTCCCTGCAGCCCCCGGCTGGGTGTAGCTGTTGATATCCTGGGGTGTCTGGACATGTGCTGGCATTGGGCCAGATTCCATGTCCCCATCTGAGAATCCCCCTGGCCCCACCTCTGTTAGGTGATCTGGTCTGCTTTGCCTGCCCCCTGCTGGTCGCAGGGGAAGGCCTGGAGCTGCTCTCTGCAGATTGCCTTTCTGTTGGCTGCTCTTTGAAGGCACCGCTTGCTGCCTCCCTCTTTTGAAGGTGTTTGAAGGGAATAGGATGGCCCCGTTTGCCCGTCAGCGCCTGTCGGCACTGCGAGTGGAATGTGCCACTGTCGGGTCTGGCCAGACACTTTCTGCTCAGCGCTGCTAAGAAAGGAGGAGCCGGGGGCAGAAGATCATTAGAAACGCTCTCAAGCTGAAAGCCTCATGTGGGGATCCTGTGCCATGTGTGGCGGGAATCGCTCCACGGGGCCTCACGCAGCGCGGCCTGGCTTCCCCTTGGCTGTGTGTGTGTGGGGGGGGGCGGATCCTGTGCCATGTGTGGCGGGAATCGCTCCATGGGGCCTCACGCAGCGTGGCCTGGCTTCCCCTCGGCTGTGTGTGGGTGGGGGGGGCGGATTCCGTGCCACGCGTGGCAGGAATCGCTCCACGGGACCTCACGCAGCATGGCCTTGCTTCCTCTCAGCTGTGTGGGGTGGGAGTGGGGGATCCCGTGCTGTGCGTGGCGGGAATGGCTCCTGCCTTCCTGTCTGAGGGCTGCTCGCTGCCTGCTGCCCTTCCGTCCCCAGACCTGTCTGCTCTTTGGAGCAGGCCCCGCTGGTATCTGGTATGTTATACAGCACCGAGCACAGCAGCAGCTAATTGCTGGTTGTCCCGAAAGGGGGTGGGGCTGCTGGGGTGTGTGGGAATAAGTGTGTATGGGGTGAGTCCTGCCCAGCTGTATTATGGGGTGCTGATGGCCTTGGCTTGGGACCACAATTGATGGGTGTTTGGGGGTGATAGGCTAATATAAATTTTTTTGCAATGTGTTGTGGGCTAGCTCCTCCCTCTGAATGGGAGAGGCTCCGCCCTCTATGCTGGGAGAGGCTCCTCCCCTCGGCTGTGTGGGGTGGGGGTTGGGGGTGTGCCTCTGCTTGGCAACTGGGGCCCCTGTTCTGTGAGGCGTCGCTCCCTGTAGGGAAGACACAGGGGGAAGTAACTGAGATGTGGGCCCAGAAGAGACTTGGCAGGGAGAGACGGGAGGGTAGTGGGATGAATCCAACTCTCATGCTCCCCCTGCAGAAAGTGCCCAGGTTTACTGAGATGGGTTTCTGCTGGGAGTTCTCTCTGCAGTCGCTGTTCATGCAGCGCCTAGCGCAGAGGGGGTCCTGGCCCATGCTGGGTGCTTTTGGCACTGCTGCGATCCAGACAATAAATAAGAGAGGAAAGGGAGGGTGTTTAATGGGTGCATGCAGGGAGAACAGGATGCCTAGCTTTGCTCTGTGGCTCTGAGCCCCCAACTAGTCATTTCATCCCCCAGCCAGGATAGCCAGATGCATAATGGGGCAGCAAGGAACATGGGGAGGGGGGTCTGTCTCCATTCCCTTTGCCCCAGGAACCCTGGGTGCTCTTTGCTTTCCTGCCCAGGCAGCAGCTGCAGAAGTTTCCACTGAAAATTGTTACCCTGCCCTCCCTACAGGTCTCTGCCTAGGGCTGATCTAAACTGGGCCAAGACCCCTGGGGGAGGCTGGGGTGAGTGGTTCCACTGGAAATGATTTTTTAATGGGAAATAGCCTTTCATTTTAGTTTTCAAAAAATGGGCTGATGAGATGAAATTGAAACAAAATGTTCTGTTCACCCTGCAATTATTAATTTTTTTTTGCTTGTCACTGGAAATTCTGATGATAATAATTATTGGAGGTATACCAATCTCCTAGAACTAGAAGGGACCTTGAAAGGCTATTGAGTCCAGCGCCCTGCCTTCACTAGCAGGACCAATTTTTGCCCCAGATCCCTAAGTGGCCCCCTCAAGGACTGAACTCACAACCCTGAATTTAGCAGACCAATGCTCAAACCACTGAGCTATCCTTCCCCCCCACTCTTCTTGTTTTTGGGTTGACCAAAACTGATTTTTTTCTCTGAACTTCCAGCAAACCAGAAAAGCTATCAGTCACCCTGCTCCTGGGCGGGCTGGAGTGACTGTGCTCAAAGCCACAGACACCTTGCGAGTCTGTGTTCTGCCCCCTTTGGGCAGAGCTCAGCCCTGCTAGGTGCGAACTGTGACCCTTTCCCAGCCCCTGTTCCCCCAGACAGGACTCATGAATCTCTGATGATGAAGCTCATCATTCTGGGGAGCTGCAGCTCTTGAAGAAGCAGCGGTCTCTGGGGAGCAGCTGGGTTGGACAAGATGATGTGGAGTGTGACAGAGTCCTGAGAGCTAACAGCTGTCCCAGCACTCCGGTCACTTAAGCTCTGATTAGTTTCCCCTAGAGAAGACTTGAGGGAGGAACGGAGAGTACTTAATTACCTAATCAGAGTGTAGGCTGGCTGGTTAAGGAGGTGGCTGTCCCATCAGCTGGGAGAGGTGGTTAAAAAGCACAGGAAGGAAATGGCAGAGGGAGAAGGCTAGCAGAGTGGAGGGGAGAAGGGATTGCAGAAGGGTAAGAGTGTGCCTGGGAGAAAGGGCTGTGTTTTGAAGGATGCTGTAGGTAGAGGCTCTGCACAGGTATTGTGCTAGTGGCTTTGGAGTGGATGCATAAATTAAAAAAACTCCTGGGGGGTGTTGACAATTGAGGTGTCCAAGACTGTTGGTGAGGATCTCCTGGGCAGCAGGGGAAGCAGCTGCCCTTTTCCATGGCAGGATCAGGGCTGGCTAGTCTTCCCTTGTCAGGCTGTGGCAATGTGAGGCCAACAGCACCTGATGTTTGGAGCCATGATTGATTTATTAGTGGTGCTTCCCTCATGCAAGTTACCTCCTGGCAATGCAGCCACCTCTGGGGTGGAGGACAGCAGCTGGTTGCACAGCAATGACTGTGGTGAAGGGGTGAATTCAGCTGGGGCTCCAAGGTCTTTAATGCCCACCCAGAGCCACTGGCTTTTCTTAAGGAGACCTCCCAGCTGATCACAATGCAGAGCGAGAAGTCCAGGAGCTAGGGATGCCAACGCTTTCCCCTTTGAGTGCTGGCTTGGGCACCTGGGGAATGCTTAGCGCTGCGGTGATCAGCACTGGCTTTTAGAGAGCCTCAGACAGGCTGCAGTCTGCGCAGCAACTCTGGCTATCTGCCTGCATTGCCAGGAGCAAATCCACTTGCTGACAGCACTTTCTAGCCCCTCTTTGGCTGGACCTGGTCTGGCCTGCCCTGCCCACCTGTGGATGCTGCTAACTAGGCTTTAACAAGTAAACACCACCTCCATCTGTGGAAGCTGCTTTTCCTGATCCAGAACAATCCTGCAAAATCCCCGCATTAGCACGTTTGGAACTTCAGCTTCTTTTGTCCTTTATCCTACTGAGGGGGGCACGGTCTCCAGCTGAGCTGCTGGGGAGCGAGTTGACAAAATCCCAGGCAGGCAGTGGGAGAAGGGCTGGGTCAGAGAGGTCTCCTCACACCTGGTTTTCCCTGTGTTCAGGGAATTCTGTTTCCTGACTGGGGAATTGTAACAGGGGAGGGAAACATGGTTTAAAAGCATTTTGGAAGTGTAGCTAAAGAAACATGGAACTGCCCTAGGAATGGAAGCATTCAGCAGGAGTGAGTCTGGCAGGGCCTAAGATGGATACAGGTTTCTTTGGTGAAAAATACAGACCATGGATAAAATTTTCAAGAGTCAAAGGGTAAAATTTTCAAAGCAACGAAATGACCCAGGAGCCTAACTCTTATTTTCAGAAATGATGTAGACATTTAGGATACGTCTCCGCTGCAGTTAAAAACCCATGGCTGGCCTGGGCCAGCTGTCTCATTGCAGCATGGGCTGTAAGACCCTGCAAGGGGAAGGGCCCCTAAACATCTACCCTGCAATTAAACAGCCCCCCTGAGTCAGCTGGCCTGGGTTTTTCATTGCAGTGTGGACCTACCCTTATGAGCCCTATTCCCGTTGGCTGTCCGGGAGGCAGAGGCAGCTGAGTGCTATGGGGCCTGATCGTCAAAGATGCAGAAAGGCACCTAGTGAGATATAAAAGTGCCTAAGCAGGTTAGGTTCCTAAATCCCATGGGAGACAGGGTGCCTGACCTGCTTAGATGCGTCTGACTGTCCTACTAGGCGCTCTCCTGCGTGTTCAGGCACCTAAGTATCTTGGACAGTCTGGCCCCAAGTCACTTTTGAAAACAGGGTGAAGGGGGTGTCAGTCACTGAGGTTGCTTTAGAAAATTTTTACCCCAGATGCCAAAACTCAGAGCTCTGAGCTCCTGTCTGAGGGCTGCTCGGTGCCTGCTGCCCTTCCGTTCCCATGCCTGTCTGCTCTTTGGGGCAGGCCCTGCTGGTGTGTGTTGTACAGCTCCGAGCACAGCAGCAGCTAATTGCTGGTTGTCCCGAAAGGAGGTAGGGCTGCTGGGGTGTTTAGGAGTAAGTGTGTGTGGGTTGCGTCCTGGCCAGCTGCATTATGGGGCACTGATGGCCTTGGCTTGGGGCCAGGATTGATGGGTGTTTGGGGGTGATATGCTAATATTCATTTTTTGCAATGCATTGTGGACTAGCTCCTCCCTCTCAATGGGAGAGGCTCCGCCCTCTATGCTGGGAGAGGCTCCACCCCCTCTGGAGGGAGCCCTTGGCGCTGAACAACAAACGGTCCCTGCGTCACCCCCATATAGTGAGAATCCCCGCAAACGTGCCCTGTGAAGCCTGTAGGCCTTTCTTCCCTGGTTCCTGGCCACGCTGCAGCCTTAGATCCTCCGGCAGGTGCCGAGTCAGAGCTGGTGCCAGGTGTCCCCGTGTCTTGTGCTGGTTACACTGAAATATTAAGCCAATGCGATAATCAGCAGCCTAAGGGCCTCTCCAAACCGGCCCGGTGGGCTGCTGCTGAGCAATCCTGGTGCGGAGTTTGGGAAGTTTAGTTTTTTTTCCTCTCTCTCTTTTCCTCTCTGTAGGGGGGCTTTCTCGGTCGTGCGACGCTGCGTCAAACTCTGCACCGGCCATGAGTACGCAGCCAAGATTATCAACACCAAGAAGCTCTCTGCAAGAGGTAGGGTCAGCACTTGGCTTGTTTCCCTTCCATGGCTGTGCCAGCTGGGAAATCTGTTGGCCTCCCCTTCTCATCTCCGTGACAGCAGAGGGGAGGGAAGGATCCTTTGCCAGCCATTTGTGGCAGTGCCGTGGGGGGTGTGGGCTTTAAGGGCAGGTGACATGATGATCATTTTGTCTGACTTCCTGCATTTGCCCTGGCCCCAGGGTTGTGTGTGTGTGTGTGTGTCTATTCTCCTATGCGGATGACACTATCACACCCACCGATTTCATTGAGAGCCGGATCGAGCCATTTCAGTGGTTGCCTTTAAAGAGTCAGCATTTGCTAAAACAGTTACCCAGCAGTAAATTGAAAATCACCTGTAATAGACATGAAATAACTCCAGTCGGTATGTGATACCTGTGGACTTTCCTGACTGACCACCGTCTCCGCGCTTGCTGTCTCGCAATGGACCTGCCCCTTTGGCATGTTCCCACAAGTCTATGGCTGAGTTGTAGGAGAAGGGAGGATATGAATTCTGCAGGCCTGTTTTGCTTTGCTGGGTTGACGTATGAAGTTTCACAACAGTCTTTTAATATGAAGTTGCAGAACTATTAACTAAGGTTTGTAACTCGGCTTCTGTACCCAATGCCTGGAAGATAGCTATTGTAACACCAATATTTAAAAAGGGCTCTGGAGGTGATCCCGGCAATTACAGACCGGTAAGTCTAACGTCCATACCAGGCAAATTAGTTGAAACAATAGTAAAGAATAAAATTGTCAGACACATAGAAAAACAAAATGTTGGGCAAAAGTCAACATGGTTTCTCCAAAGGGAAGTCGTGTCTTACTAATCTATTAAAGCTCTTTGAAGAGGTCAACAAACATGTGGACAAGGGGGATCCAGTAGACACAGTGTGCTTAGATTTCCAGAAAGCCTTTGACAAGGTTCCTCACCAAAGGCTCTTACATAAATTAAGTTGTCATGGGATAAGAGGGAAGGTCCTTTCATGGATTGAGAACTGGTTAAAAGACAGGGAACAAAGGGTAGGAATAAATGGTAAATTCTCAGAAT